>NC_067202.1:16091643-16450666 GCF_000699445.3 Schistosoma haematobium | reverse complement strand
ATTGTGCATTTCCTTTCTGCTTTTCACGAATAGTATTCCAACAAAAGACAATGGGTTTTAACCATTCTTCAAATCCTAACGATTCAGGCTGGGCTAGTTCGTTTACTACGAAAAAAATGTGTTGCATGCAGTATAAGCTATACTGCTATGTAGAGCTGAAGGTCTCATATCACACTGGAGGTTCATCAATGATATTGTCGATGGTTCGGCATTACTTTGCCATGTTTCGCCGAATGTTCATATGCAAATTTGGTTTGCTGGTTAACTGATTTCATTCATACCAGTGATTACTTTTCAGTGTTCTCAAGAGTCATAGTGATTGGGATATTGTGAGGCATATCTTCATTGCTAACATTAATGAGATTGAGTATCGTGTAATCAGAATAGGTGAATATTGGCCAATTTTTGCTGTGCATAATTGATCTAGGCGATCAATAATTATACATGTGATGTGAATGTGCATATGAATGGTGGAAATGGTACACCAGCGTGTTTGGTACCTATGTGGTTGCGCCACAGGATTGAGCTTTACTCTTCAGATTGTAGCGTTAAAGCCATATGGTGTCTGAATCTCCTTTGAAGCGGGATTGATCTGTACTGATCAGGTTAAGCCTCGGGGTTGTGGGGCTCTCCTACTAAATGAAACTGAGCCATATTCAATGGTTTGTCACGCGATAGTCTGGACAGTATCTGGTTCTCATGAATATCAATGTAAAATTACCCTGGCCCACAAGGGGATATTAGATAACTAACTGTATGTCTGTTTATTGTATGCTGAACAATTATGAGCTTGTCTTTGGTCAATAATTTTCAGAATTCAAATCACAAGTTTGTAATTCAGCTTAGCGTATTAATTAGTTTACGAATGTTAGATTTAAAAAGGTGGAATAACCATTACGAGGTTCAAAGTTCTTGATTTCTATTGATCGTTGGGTACTTTTCGAGTGTAACTAAGGTTTCATGTATAAGTACAAACGAGTTGGTCAATTGAGATGATGGAGAAGATTTGTAGTAAACAATGACAGATTTAAGGTCAACAAGAACCAATCAACATCGAGATGTACAGGACAAGCTGTGAACTATATGTGGAGAAATTCGAACACTTCACTTCTACTTGAAGTTTTTGCTGATGATGTCGTTCAGAAGAACTACAAATGCTCCACAACCAAACCATCCAGATCAGAGAACAAAAGTTCATCAAAAAGTTGCTCAGTTACTCCTGGTTACCGATAGTTTTTTCAACAATCTTCGCAATATCACACTAGTTATTACAACGAGAATTCCGTATCTTGTGCCTAAGTATATCTATGAATTTTAGGGTGAATAAACTCAGTAATAGAATGTCAGTGATAACGAAAGGAACAACTGCAAGGTGCATACAAACTGATCGAACATTTTACTGATTAAAATGAATAGAAGTTATTCAGTCTTCATGAATGTTTCCTTGCATCAAATCTTTGATGTAATGTTGCCAACTGCATAATCACATTTATTTACTGTAAACACACTTATGGTATTGAATAGAAGGATAAACCCTCATGTTAAGTGATAATAGAACATCATATAAAGACTTTCTTATTAATTCTAATGATCGAGCATACGTGTATTCATAGAAGATGTTGTTTGTGTCTAGAAGTCGAATACAAATTGAAGGTTTCATTTTATTTGGGACTTGTCTAAATTCCAGTGTTGATTATTACCCTACGACTTAAACCCAGTAACTTTCACTTCGAATATCGAACCTTAGTACTTTCAACTGATGATTCCCAAATAAAGTGGAATATTTGGTATAGATTCCATTGCTAGCTACGGTCAATCTTTACCATAAAGGCAATTCACACACGATGTACATATGCTCAATCAAGACTGACTATTACTCACTCAAGAATATCAACAACGGGATAAACCAAACCCGTTTTATTGATAATTGAAACACATTGTGTCCAATTAAAAACTTTTTAATAATATAAATAATTATTGTCAGTTCTGCCTGGGGCCCCTCTGGGGCTACTGCCGATGTCGAGCCCGAATAAAGGAGGAGGGTCGGGTATAGTGTTAGAGACCCCATCACGTATTAAACTAACTCGCTAAAAAAACTCTAACTAGAACTAGTGAATAATAATTGTCATTGTATATATGATATCCATTACAGTTGGTCAGTAACAGTCACTGTGATATGAGTAGATGTTGACTTCTATGGTACATTACCTCTGTTATGAACTTCAAACCTGATGCAAATATCTATGTTGATGAAAATGGATGTACTTATAGGTTACCTTTAAGTAGACAAAATCCGTGAAAAAAGTTAGGAATATATTATTTTTTCGAAAATTCTTGATGATCCCCAAACGGATTCGACCTCGTATCACCCAGCTTCACGGTCAGAGACGTTACCACTAAGCTACCCGGGGCGTGATTGACTTCCTTTAAGATTAAGATGTATTTACAATTGATTGATCACTGGGTGCTGATCAATGTCTTTCGATCTACACTAAGAAGAACCTGACATGACAGTGATCGCCACACAGTGATCAATCAATTGTAAATACCAAAATCATTGAAAGATAATGATCAGTGAGAAATCATTTCCCTTTTGAAGATTCATAGAAGTTATTCACCATTTTCTCCAAAATGACTGGTTAGTAGAAAAAAATAAAGAATTATTCAGTAACATTTGTCAATTCAATTTATAAAAAGTAATTTGAGTAGTATTATGGTATGTGCTACTGATGTCGACAGATATAAGTAGTACGTATCATCAATAGAAAGTGAAATACCTGAGGGTAAAAGATTAAGAAGATCAAAGAAAAGAGAACGAGTAGAAAATGAACATTAACTCCGAGATGTGACGTTTAAATCCGGTTGACGAGTCTCAAATAGGATGTTATGTGCGTCCTGGATTCCATTACTAACCACCAACTATCTATACTTAGAATGCTTGTGAATTAAGACTATATTGAGGAACTTCACACAGAATGTACTAATGATTGCTGTCAAAATGAAGGAACAACGAAGTCTGAGACAAAACGAAGTATTTGTTGTATGATTCTCAGATTTAAGTTCTCCTCACATGATGTTCTTATTCACCATAGTGCCCCCAAATGCCCTGGTACGGCTGAGAGTGGGGAGATTCCGCTCTCCCTCTCGGTAGGTGGACATGGAGAGTCCACTTAGGGGAGTTGGAAAACCCTGATTCCAAACCAATGGTGCACATGGGGAACAAATGGCGTATGAACCAATCGTTGGTCACCAATGGGACTGCATCTCTTCACAATGTTCCATTGCCTTGTGGATCAGACCTTCAGGTCGAAGGCTCCGAATGTGGCCCCCTAAGAAAACCACCTGCTTCGGTTTGGGCACCCGAGCAGTGTCATAGCCCTCACACATATCAAATGAGATTTGTGTGGCGCATATCAATTTGGTGCCTCCTTTTACCAATATCTATGTGTTAAAATAAATAATAAATCACCATAGTATATTTACGACAAAGCTATGTAATCAGTTTATAGATCAAGCAAACAATGAAGTACAAAGATGAAAACGAAACATCTATCTATTTGATTGGTTCAATGTATTCTGTTTTATGATAAACCTGGAAATGTAATTGTATTAGTTGTGATAATGTATTAAGCTGTATCAATCTCAGTCAACTAATTGAGATATTTCACTTGACCTTAAAAAGTGATATGGGAAATTAAATTATTTTCCTTGATTAAGTTAAATGCATCTTTGATGTTATACAATTGAAGAGTGTTAACCTTCATAAATAAGATTGTTTTTATAAAGAAGAATCATGACATTTAGAGTTTTCTGTGACATAGACTAACTAGTGACATCAATCGTTGAGACCATGAATCAATTAAAGTTAGACCATTATGGAAAATCTTAAAGCAGTGAATAATGGTTTCGTCCTCAGTAGCTAAGTGGATAACGCGATGGCGTTTGAGGCGAACAGTATAAGGTTCGATCCCCAAAGAGTACATTAACTCGGAGATGCAATTACATCGAACTGATGACGAAACGCGTATGCTAGATTCCTCTGCTAGCCACTATACATTCTTGCTCATAAGATCGTAATCCTTACTTACTTGCATACTTACACTTGTTAGTCCTCGTGGAGGAGCATAGGCCACCCATTAGCACTCTCCATCCAACCCTGTACTCAACAATCCTTTCCAGATCCTTCCAATTGTTATTCATCCTTTTCATACCTGCTTCTATTTCCAGGCGTAATGTATTATTTGGCCTTCCACTTTTCCACTTTCCTTCAGGATTCCAAGTTAGGCGCTTGCCTCGTGATGCAGTTTGGTGATTTCCGTAATGTATATCCTATCTATTCCCATCATCTTTACCTAATTTCCTCTTGAGCTGTAAGTTAATTATTTCTCTCCCACAATAGAAAAATTGCTGATGTTATCCGGTCAATGGATGTTGAGTATCTTATGTAGACAACTATTTGTAAGTACTTGCACCTTCTTGATGATGGTTGTAGTAGTTCTCGAAGTTTCAGCTCCATACAGTGGAACTGTCTTGTCGTTCGTATTGAAGACTGTGACTTTGATATTGGTAGATAGTTGTTTTGAGTTCCATATGTTCTTCTGTTGTACCAATGCGGCCCTTTCCTTTACGTCTGCATTGGATCCTCCTTGTTCATCGATGATGCTTCCCAGATACATGAAGGATTCCATATATTCCAGAGTTTCGCCGTCGTATGTGATTGAATCGATATGACAGTAGCCAAACTGGATTACAATGCTAGCTACTATCCATCTTTACCTATAAGTTTGTAAAACTAGAAGGTCCCATACCAAGATTAACCAGCTATTCAAGGATCTAGTAAAATCAATCCATGATATAAATAAAATAGATTTTATATATCGGATTTATGATTAAAAAAACAACTTACAATTTGATGATTTGTACAAATTTTCTCATCTGAATCATAATTTACTATACAAGTAGGTATTAACATGGAATTGGTTTGATTCCTATAAGTTAACTTGTCATCATCATCATCAGCAGGAGGAGCAGCAGCCGCAGCAGCAGCATCGGCATCATCATCATCATTATCATCCTTATTATTCATTGGTTGATTGATCTTTTGAAGACTAGATGTTTGATCAAGTGTCGGATATCCCGTAGTACAATTATAATCTTCTTGATTATCATTTTTTAATTCATTAAATTGAATATTTTCATCAAAACATGATTTCCTTTTTAAATGACGAAAATTTAATGGAAAACATGTTGATGATATAGAGCTTAAAGTTGAACGTCTACTATCGATTCTTGATTTATGAATAGAATCATTGTCTGGAACTATAAGAACAAAAACAAGAAAAGAAAAGAAAGAGGATGTGTGAATGAGAGTGAAAGATGTAAATCGAAATTAAATATTAACTTAAACCAAGATCCCACCATGCAAGATTCGAACTGAGGATCAATCAGTCTCGCGGCTGAGGAGACTCACGATAGGTCGAAACGGCCATCCAGTGCTTCTAAGTTTTTTAATGGTAATCTACCTTTAATTGACTCATGATCTGAAATATTGAAATGAACTTAATTAGCATTTTTAAATATAAACTGTTTTCTTACAAAACAAGGGACACTGAACACGTATTCTATGTTAGTTTAAGACTGTCTTATAATAAACAACTATTATGTCAGTTAAGGTTGATTGCTCTTTCTATTTGTCTTTCTTTTGATGATTGATTGGATTGTGAAAAGACCTCCATATCTGAGAGGATACATGGAATACGGTGAATAGTTGGAAAGCAGTTGGACCTTCTGTACCAATATACATCAACAAATGTAAACGAAGACAACTAGTGTAGCACCAGTTTCTATATAAGTAGGTCTCAACATACACAAGGATAAAAACAAGATATTCAATACGACATGGAGAATACAAACTCAATCACACTTGATGGAGAAACTCTGGAACAAGTGGAAAGTTTTACGTATCTTTATAGCATCATCGATCAACAAGGAGAATCTGATGTTGACGTAAAGTAAGAATTTAAAAAGTAAGGACCGCATTCATACAACTGAAGTACGTATGCAACTCAAAACAACTATCAACCTATATCAAAGTCACAATGTTCAATACGAACGTCAAGACGGTTCCGCTGTACGGAGCTAAAAAAAAAATGGAGAACTACCATAGCAATCATCAAGAAGATGCAAATATTTATAAATAGTTGTCTATACAAGATACTCAACATCTACTAGCCGGATACCATAGGAAACAGTCTACTGTTAGAGAGAACAAACTGGCTTCCAGTTGAAGAGGAAATTGGGACAAGACGTTGGAATTCGACAGGATACACATTTTAGAAACCACCAAACTGCACTACAAAGCAAGCGCCTAACTTGGAATCTTGAAAGGAAACGGAAAAGAGGAAGACCGAAGACCACAATATGTCTGGAATTGGAAGCAGCTATGAAAAGAATGAATAACAGCTAGAAAGAACTGGGAAGGTTTGTCCAGAACAGATTTGGATAGAGAATTCTGGTGAGCGGTCTATGCTTTTCCATGAAAATTAACAGGCGTAAGTAAGTAATATTATATTATGAAGTACTAATATAAATTTGCTTAACCTGATTACATGATCTGGATTTATGAAAACATTAATCGTTTCACTAAATATTCTTGTGAGGACGGCCAACGAGTGAACTCAAGGAAGCTTTAAGATTCTGAGAAAGATCCGAAGACATTTCATTCAATCATCTTTTAGAAGAATATTCTAGAATCTCGACATGTTACTTCCTCATTGGACAAATGCTAAAACATCACTATATGCGGATTGGATGACTATAATGATGATTTGGCTCTTACTAAAAACTACAAATACCTTAGAGTTTTGTACCATATTTGACACTGTCTGAAATAGCATTCTTTCTCAATCGTCTTTTTTCTCCTCATTTTGCGATTTGAAGGATTCTATCGTTCAGATGCTCAAGTAGTACTAGTTATATTATGAATCTTAACTGTACATATAACAGGTCTTATGTATGATTTTGAAATCTTAGCTCTACACATTACTTGGTGGCTAGTCCTATGTCGAGTTCACATAACTTATTCTAGCTTTTGGACAAACTATCTTATCCATTCTGTTCATGCAACATTTCGACATTGTTAATTATTCGTTTGTCAACCTTGATTGGCTTTCACATAAGTGAATATGTGTGCATTTCCTATCTTACTTGTCACATGACTGTAACTTATTTTTTATCTGACTATAAATATCATTTTATGCTTGATTAAATTGAGTTGGCTGACATGCCATTTTCACTGCATATCATTTCACTTCGTTCTCTTCTCTCTTCACTTCATTTCTCAGCTTGTTTATTCGGATCATTGATACGTATTTGAAATTCATTCTTTTATTTGGCTTACTTAATTGTGTTATATTCACCAAGACGATTTAACTCAATGATTCTATACAAGAATAATCGACATTTATACAATCCAAATTGTAGTCAAATATCAAGCCGCTGAACTCGTCGATAACATCAACCAATCTAATTGATGCCAAAAAGTAAAGACTCCATCTATAATTATATATATAGTGAGAGAGAGACAGAGATCAGTTTGTTTTATGATCTAGATTTGTTTCCTTAATCATTTAGATCATTTTACAATGGTAACAAATTGAATCTACCATTTTCTTTACAAAACAATGATTCTATTCATATGAACAAGAGATTAGCTTATACTTATATGAGAACATCTATTTCATAAACTTCAATTATTTATGTATATGTTCCTGTGTGTCTTTTGTGTGTGCGTGTGTGTGCGTGCGTTTATACATGGTATATTTATACAAATTAGTAGCCATGGTTAGTATCTGGGTTAGATTAATATCAATTTAACCAATTGGTTACTTGTTTCTATTAATAAATTTAATAGTTAAATATTCATAGTTCATTTGTTTTGTTTGTTTGTTTGTTTTATTTTCAATGAATTTAATCATTAATATACAATTATTGTTTTAAAGTGTTCACTCTTGAATTAGTTCATATTCGTAATTACTTACTTGAATATTCCCATTGTTGTTTAGGAATGTAATCGATCAGTCATTTATTGGGATATATGAATCCTATAAGAATTGACTTGATACTACCTTCAACAATAAGCAAAGATGGGTGGGGGCTGATAGTGGAATCTAGGACGTGGGTTTCGTCCTATGTTGGACTCGTCAGATGAATGTACCTGCATCCCAGACTTGTTAATATTCACTCTAAAACTTAAACTCAGTACCGTTCACTTCAGATGTCATCGATTTATCCACGTACTGAGTTTGAATCCCGGAGTAAACATCAACTATGGGAAGCAAATACATCTAACTGACGACTTCCAACTAGGATTCCACTGTTAGCCACTATTCATCTATGCTTACAATGCTTGTGACTCAGTTCAGTATCGAGACAATCCATACAAGATACACATATACCAATAATAAACTGTTCAAATACAGTCCTAAGCAATAATGAGAAGATTCAAGCAAACAATACATAATAAGAAGTAATTCCTGGAGTTTAAGTGATTAACAGTGGAGTTCAACCGGGTCTGTTGTGAGATAGAAAACTCATTGAAAACAATGATGGATATGTCGCACAATTTCGTAGATTAGTTAAAGTTAGACATTTACACCGGTGGATACCGGTAGGCTCAGTGGTCTAAGGGTTAAGCGTTTGAGCACGAGGCCGATAAGTTCTGGTCTCATTTCTTGCGAAGCAAGATCGTGGGTACTCACTGCTGAGGAACCTCACAACAGAACGAAACGGCCATCCACTACTTCCAGGTTTTCCATAGTGATCTAGCTTCAATTGATTCATGATCTCAACTATTGAAATTGCCTAATGAATTATCAGAAATCTTAATATAAACAATAGAAATGCAATAAATTAATTTATCATGTCAATATCTCTATTGAAATTTGATTTTTTTTTTTAAATTTTTGTATTACATTTCATATGATAATGTTACATAATTGATTACAAGATGTCGTGTTTATATCAATGACAATTTTTCGAGAAAATTTTTCCTCTTAGCAACAACAACAACAACATAGATACAAACAAACAAACAAACAAAATAAACGCCGACAATTCTTTACTCGGTCACTTGTCAACAACAACAAAAAATTTTTTTTTGTATTTTTATGTTTTCTTGAGAAAAAGTAGAGAAAGAATATCATCAATAGTCTACGTAAAATTTGAAAAGAAAACTAGTTTCTATGTAGAAAATTTGTGAAGAGTAGATAGTTTGAATTTGGAATAACCAGAAGTGTATATATAGTTAAAGTATGTCAGAAATAAGCTTGTTAGCTTTGATAATATGTATGGATAAACTATATTATGAATTGATTAAACGTTATTCATAGATTATAGTCTCATTTATTTCGCATATCAGATATAATTTCACATCAGCAACATATCCAGAGCCTTTAAATTACCATTCAGTAGCTGAGTGAATAATGAGACGGCGTTTGAAGCGAATGGTATTGGGTTCGAGTCCCAGAGTGAACATTAACAAGTTTCGGATGCAGGTATATCCAGCTGATAAGTCCCAAATAGGAAGAAATACGCGTCAAACTGGATTCCACTGCTAGTCATTATCCATCTTTGCTTATAAAGCTTGTGAATTAAGGCAATATCGAAGCAATATGCATAGTATGTACATATACTGATAAAAGACTGATTAATTGCAGTCCTGAACCTCAATGGAAAGATTCAAGCAAAACAATACCAAGTGAATCTAGACTATATAAAGTTTACAAAATGCATGTTTTGTGGTAATTTAAGGGTTCTGGATATGTTGCTGAAGTGAACTTATGTCTGAAATGAGAAATTAATGAAACTATAATTTATAACTGACGTTTGAGTGACGCTATGGTGACCATGAGAATGTTTACCAACTAACTAGGACTAGATCAGGGTTATAAACCAGTGTGAAGAATAAAGATTACGAATTACCATTAATAGTTAGGGTTGGGGATTTATTCTAGGATTTTCATTACGAACTAATATCAACTAAAATGCTAAAACTCTATTTAACCAAATGGATGTATGAATTTCGCTCCAAAATCCAAGACCTATTATCATAAACCTGATGGGTTCGTTCATAAACTATTACCAAGTTGAAGTGAAATCAACTCGAACAATTCATCTAAAGAGTCATATTTAACTTGTATAAATATCACATTACAAAAACATCACAGTTCTTCAGAATTATACACATTGAATCTGATAAGTCTTGCAGATTGAATGCTATATTCGTCTCCTAAGCTATTCTGTAACCCTCAAGCTAGAACTACACAGCGACCTGAACACAAGAGAGAACACTCAAAGTATGCGAGAAGTAGTTTACTCCAAGATTCATTTTACTACAGAAAATACAGGGTTTTTATAATATTTTAAATGTCCTTGGGTTGCTAGAAGATTCTGGAATGCTACTAAAAATAGTAGCATGTGACGTTTCGCTTCCTTGATATTTTTGGCTAAGACTTCAAATGAACGCTGATTCGATGAAACGCTTCTTAGTGTTTCCTGATGCTTGCTTGTCTTTTGCAAGCAATTTTCTGGATCACCTCAACAGAATCATATTAAACTTGTGTGATTAGAATGATTTATATGTGGCTACATAGTTGATCTAATATCTTTCATCAATCCTGAATAAGCGAGGAGTTACATTAAAAGTCAGATAACTAGACAACATCCAGACATTCACTCGACAACTCAAAGAGTACAACTCATACCCGCTTCACAGGAGAGCTAAAAACCGCCCAGGCTTAACCTGATCAATACAGATCAGTGCCATTTCTCAGGAGAGCCAGACACTACCCAAGATTAAACTTATTAATCCGAGCAGTACATATAGGCCTTAACGCTACAACTCAGTCCTATGGCAAAACCACGAAGGTACCAAACACCATGGTGGATCATTCCCAACATTCATATGCACATTCACATCACATGTTTAATTATTACGATCATCGATCGCGTAAATCAATTATGCACAGCAAAAATTGGCCAATATTCACCTATTCTGATTACACGATACTCAATCTCATTAATGTTAGCAATGAAGATATGCCTCACAATATCCCAATCACTATGACTCTTGAGAACACTGAAAAGTAATCACTGGTATGAATGAAATCAGTTAACCAGCAAACCAAATTTGCATATGAACATTCGGCGAAACATGGCAAAGTAATGCCGAACCATCGACAATATCATTGATGAACCTCCAGTGTGATATGAGACCTTCAGCTCTACATAACCATATAGATTATATTGTATGGATATGCACTATTTTTATAGTTCGAATCACAATCTGATTCTACTAAGACTGTCATTGAAAACCTGGTGTTATTAAATGACCATTTCATCCTGGTATGAGACTACCTAACAACCTACATCCACAACTTTGTATCCACCTGTCTAATGCTTCCAAATTCGTGATTTAAATTATAAAAGTTCTACAATCCACACAAACCCCTAGTACTACCCATAGTTAGTTTTATTTTATACATCTTTCTTTCTACGACATAAACGTAAGTACAATGTAGGTAAGTAAAATACCGTCAACAGTCGCATGCCAATTCATATTAACGAAATCGAATTCACTTTGCATTGTTTGTTTAAATCTTACCATATACGTTTAGATCTACAATTGATCAGTCTCTTATTGGCACATGTACATTCTGTACGGTACTGGATTCGAGTCCCCCAACCCTAAGGTATAATTATATCCATCTGATGAGTCCCTAAAACGACGAAACGCATATCCTGGTCCCCACTACTAACCACAATCCATCTTCACTCTATGAATTTATTTCAAAATCACTATTCTTCACTAGTAAAATAAACAATCCACTATTTCTTCAACTGTATAATGTAAGTATGTTGTTATGGCCAAACAACTATACTGAAAATTAGTCTACACTCATTTATTTCTTTTGCTTTTTACTTCCTTACTCCTGTTACTCTCAATGGAGCATAAGCCACCGACCAACCTTCTCCAGCCCAACTACGACTGGAGCTCTCTCCCCCGTGGGGCTAATGCCAGTTCCAAGTTCAGACAAAGGAGGCGGGTTGGGCATGGAGTTAGCGACCGCATCCCACAGAAATCTAACTCGCTAAAAAAGCGCTAACCAGAAAAAAGTAATTCATTTATTTCACTATTAACTGAACATAATATCATTGAATTAGGAAAATCACTTTAAATCGTTTATATAAAAATAAGTTTTGTTTTCTAGTAAAAACAGAAACAAATGGATTGGAGATCAAAAGGCTTGTCATCAGTTCATAACCATCATACTGTCAAAGACTGAAGTCATACTAGGTGACTTGATAATTCTCAGTTAGTTTTAGGACTTAATAGTTTATATTCTCTAACTATGATTGGTTTGTTAAATAGGATAATGGTCAAATTATTGATATTACTAAGTGAACTAGGTTGAATATTCAATCAAAAACTAAGATATTTCTTTTTGATTGAGATCATGAAAGGATTGATGTTAGACCACCATGGAAAACCCAGAAGCGCTGGACGACCGTTTCGTCCTATTGTGGGACTCCTCAGCAGTGCGCATCTACGATCCCACTCGTGGGATTCGAACCAAGGGCCTTCGTGCTCGCGCGCGAACGCTTGACCTACTGGATCACTGAGCCGGCATCCAATAGTGTTAATGTCTAACCTCGACCAATCCACGAAGTTGCGCGGCCATCTTCCATTTTACTGAGGTAGACACCTGTTTCTACACTGGTCACGGCTTCTCACCAGAACTCCGAGAATTTTCGCATGATATTTCCTCCTTGTATCGAACCACTTGAAGTATATATCCATGACCTTATCGAAGATCTAATCACGACTCTAGTATTCATGTGCGCACGTCTTCATTGTTTAAATAACTGTCTAACTGAAGTGAACTGATTATAATAATCATAGTAAATAGTGTCTATAAACTTATATAATGCCATGGTACATTGCATGTTAACAGACAATAGTAAGTAACTTATATAATGCTTTGCATTGGCTCGTTTCAAGGGAAAATAGATGACTGAATATGATACTAGAAGTAATTGTCTTAATATACCTTGTAGTTGAAGAAAAAAATACACGTGAATTGTGAATGCTAACCTCGTGCTATTTTATTGTACACTACTTATATCAACAGATATAAGTAGTATGTAACATCAATTAGAATTTGAATGTCTATTAAAAGTAGGTCGAGAAGATTGCACTGAATAAAACAGAAATGTAAACATGAAGGAATTGAGAATTGGAGAAAACACAAAGGATCTACAGGCTAATTGATGGATGATTTGATTTCAGCTTTTCAATGAAACTGTATTATTAATCACTGGATTATATCTAATAATGGAATCCAGAACATGTTCTTCGTTTTACTTGTAAGTAGTCAACTAGATATGTCTGCATCTCAGCTTTTGTTTTCACATTTGAACTCGATCTAAGCACTTTCCCTATCATTTCTAATACTATCTTATTCACATAAACTAAAGTACGGTGAATATCATTGTCGTTCTGTTCAAGTATTCTAACAGTAAGCTCTTCCCTCTTGTACCATCTGGTATATAAACTATTCTAATTATATCTCTCAAACCGTACAATACTATATAGCTACTGGATTGAATTTCCGAGGTTTATATCTTCCAATATCTGTACAATCGCCATCTATCATCATTTGTAAGTAGATATTAATATATTACCATCATATTGATACAGATAGTAATCCTATATATGTAAATAGTGTAGTTCAAATGCATAGTACATCTGTTTCATAGATTACAATAATGTAAGCATATTCAAGACAGTTTGTGAAGAAAGATAAACATCAATACAACAAATAAACACTGATAGTAATCTTAATTCATGGATAGATTGCCGGCAATGAGAGAAGATTTAGAATGAAACCATTTCCATAGAGAGTCATATTCAAACTTATTACATCTGGGTTTATAGTTTATGGTTCAATCATTTGCAAGAATGTGAATTGTGAATCACAGTTGAACAGTTTCTAGACCATTTATGCATACACTATTAATAATAAAACCACAGTATTCTAGGAGTTGTCAGACATGCATGTTACAATCAAATGCTTGAATTTTTATCATAGAGTTTACAGATCTCACATTCTAGAAGTCGCTGAGACATGTAAGACCAGTTTACAGATCTATTCTTAGAAAGATAAATTATGGGAATACGTGACTTCTAATTCTGTGGTATACTACTGATATAGACAGATATAAGTAGTATGTATCATCAATAAAAGGTGAAACAACTGGTGGTAGAAATTTAAGAAGATTGAAGAAAATAGAACGAGAAAAGAGAGTGAAGTCTGAGACGATTGAATGACATTTTGTAAATGAACAGTTTTCAGACCATTTATGCAAACACTACTATTAATAAAATTACAGTATTCTAGGAGCTGTCGGACATACGTTTTGTATTCAACAATCAACCTCACCTGAGTACTTGTTCGTTACACCATATCTTTGTATTAGTATGATAGAATGGAACAACTATTTAATGCATAATTGTAAAGTGTTATTCAATAAATTATTGCTAAATGCAATCAACTTGTGCTCACTAGTGACTGGATTGAAGAAGTATTTCTTGGAATTCTAGTAAGAAGCAGTGACCAATGGAATTCAACCGGGTCTATTATGAGATAGAAAACTCACTGGAGACAATGGTGGCCCAATTTCGTGGATTGGTTGAAGTCAGACATTAACAACGATGGATGCCGGCCAGCTCAGGGGTCTAGAGGTCAAGCGTTCGCGCTCAAGACCGATCGGTCCTCGGTTCAGATCCCGCGGGTAGGGATCGTGGGTGTGCATTGCTGAGGAATCTCACACTAGGAAGAAGCGGCCGTCGAGTGCTTCCAGGTTTCCCATGGTGGTCCAGCTTCAATTACCTCATGAATTCAATTATTAAATTACTATCATATCCACAAAACTAATCTCTGATTGTAATCATACAATTGTGCATTTCCTTTCTGCTTTTCACGAATAGTATTCCAACAAAAGACAATGGGTTTTAACCATTCTTCAAATCCTAACGATTCAGGCTGGGCTAGTTCGTTTACTACGAAAAAAATGTGTTGCATGCAGTATAAGCTATACTGCTATGTAGAGCTGAAGGTCTCATATCACACTGGAGGTTCATCAATGATATTGTCGATGGTTCGGCATTACTTTGCCATGTTTCGCCGAATGTTCATATGCAAATTTGGTTTGCTGGTTAACTGATTTCATTCATACCAGTGATTACTTTTCAGTGTTCTCAAGAGTCATAGTGATTGGGATATTGTGAGGCATATCTTCATTGCTAACATTAATGAGATTGAGTATCGTGTAATCAGAATAGGTGAATATTGGCCAATTTTTGCTGTGCATAATTGATTTACGCGATCGATGATCGTAATAATTAAACATGTGATGTGAATGTGCATATGAATGTTGAGAATGCTCCACTAGCGTGTCTGGTACCTGTGTGGTTGAGCCACAGGATTGAGCTTTACTCTTCAGATCGTAGCGTTAAAGCCATATGGTGAAGTAGGATTGATCTGTACTGATCAGGTCAAGCCTCGGCGTTGTCTGGCTCTCCTGTTAAATGGAATTGAGCTATATTCAATGGGTTGTCACGTGAAAGTCTAGATAGTATCTGGTTCTCATGAATATCAATGTAAAATTACCCTGTCCCACAAGGGTATATTATATAACTAATATATATGCAAAGCTAATTAATTTCAAATTCCTTTAGTGTTGTTATACTTCTATCGTCCTAAATAGAACGAAATTCGAATGTCGGATCCCATTACTAACCACTATACATCTTTGCCTAATTAATTTTACTTAAATATTTAAGCCAGAAATTTTCATTGGGTAAGTAAGTTGTGTAAACAATGGAATTTACTATTTCCAAACGTAAATACTGAATATCAGAAGAAGGTTTTGTGGATATTATAGTAATTTTAATACTTGAGATCATGAGTCAATTGAAGTTAGACCACCATGGAAAATATGGAAGCATTGGACAGCCGTTTCGTCCTACTGCTGGACTTTTCAGCAATGCACATCCACGATTTCGCCTCTCGAAAATCGAACCCAGGACCCATCGGTCTTGTGCGCGAGCGTTTAACCTCTACACCACTGAGTCGGCCGGTATCCAGCTGTGTTAATGTCTAACTTTAACTAATCCACGAAATTGTGCGACATATCCATCATTGTTTTCAATGAGTCTTCTATCTCACCACAGACCCGGTTGAACTCCACTGATCACTGCATCTTACTAGAACTCCAGGGAACACCTATTCAAGCCAGTCACTAGTGAGCATATACTGATTAGTATCAGAAAGGGGTTTTATGAATATCATAGTTGAGATCATGAGTCAATTGAAGCTAATTATTGAACAAGATTTTTTTTTTTAAAAATTAAAAACATTTATCCTTTTTATTTTCTTTCTCTTTAATTCACCGCTATCCATTCAATCGATTCTTTGTTTACATAAGTAATTGCATTATGGGACAGATTAGAGGCCGTGTCTGGGGGGAAGGGGTGGAGAAACAAAAACAACCCCAAAAAGGTTGATGATAAAGAAAAGCAATTAACAACAAATAGATAAAATCATTGTTTCTTTTGTCTATAATTTTTTTCTTTAAGTGATACATTTAATCTTGTATATGGTACCTAAAGAATATCTTGTGTGTATGAGAGTTTGGGTGTGTGTGTGTCTGTGTATGTATGTATGTAACCATGCATGCGTAAGGGTTTAATGTGTGATAAAATGTAAAGAAAAGTGAAAAGAAAGTAGTATACACAGATATGTCTTGGAGTACATAATTTTATTAGTTCGATATATACCTATCATATAATGGAGATATACAGTTTAGGTTAAGAAAAGATGGATAATGGCTAATAATGGAATTCAAGATACAAGTTTCGTTCTACTTAGGACTCATCAGTTGAATATACCTGAATCATAGTTTTATTGATGTTCACTCTGAGACTCAAACTCAGTACTGTTTGATTCGAACACCATCGCTTTATTCACTTAACTAGTAAGTTTTGATAGCCATTTGCTTGTACAATGGGGATGAAACATACATCCTGGATTCTACTGCTAACCACTATCCATGTTTACTTATTGTACTTGTGAATTAAAGCATTTTCAAGGTAAACCGTTCAAGATGTACATATGCTAATAAGAGTGAGATTGAATAATAAATCGAATTTATGAATAAACAGTTTAATTATCGTCAATAATACAATAATTCAATCAATTGAAATGAAACTTGACGATGTCAAGTTCGATCTCCTATAAGGTCATGAATGTACACTGTTGTGAATTTTCATACTACAACAAAACAATGTTCATTTAAGCTAAAGTAGTTAAAGTCAATTTCTAATGAGAAGTATAACAGTGATCAAGAATGGATACATGAATTGAAGAGAAGTTTCATGAAAAGGCAAACAAAATAACACACACACTTTTCTATTGTTTTCAAGGAGTTTCTTCATTGTTCAAAACTTTGACTGGTGTAAGTTCATTTGACAATCAATAACAATGAAGAAGAACTGAATGAATATCATTCAACTATAACAGATATGAAACAATTACTCATCAATAGTATCGAATGATCATTGATTGAATAAAATCATGAATCCATTGACGTTATACAAGTAAATGTTACGAGTTTAAAGATTGAGTACTATTTAACTGATCTTACATTTCTAGGTACAATACCCATTCATGTTCTGTCGATGGTCATCAATCAGAATGCACAAACTTGGATAAGAAATATGTTCGATAATTTCTAGTTGTTACTAGTTGTTGTATTAAAATCATTTAACAATCACAATAATCCCCCTTTTCATAGCATTTCATTTGGTCACTTAACTTATGAAAGAATATAGTCTCTTATAAACGTATAATGTGTTGGAATATACAAAAAGGAGGGTGATACTAGATAAGAAGTGATTAAATCTCATCGAATATTGTACAAGTCTAGTCATTATCTGCGACAGTAACAGTAATAATGATTAAATGTGTAAATTATTTGGATTATGAAGACCTCCACATCTGGAAGGAAGCACGAAATACAATGGACAGGTTATATGTAACTAGATGATTTGGACTTCACAGATAACTTGGTTCTTCTATCTCATACACAGCAACAAATATATATGAAGACAATTAGTGTAGCACCAGTCTCTGCATCAGTAAACTTCAAGATGCACAAAAGAGAAAGCATGATCCTCAAATACAAAACGGAGAACACCAACACAATCACACTTGATGGAGAAACTCTGTAACAGGTGGAAATTTTCATGTATCTGAGTAGCATCATCGATGAACAAGAAGGATCCAATGGAGACTTAAAGCAAGGGTCGTATTTCTGCAATTGAATAATATATGCAACTCAAAAAAACAATTGTCTGTCAACTAATATCAAAGTCAGAATCATCAATACGAACGTCAAGACAGTTAGTAATATTGTAGGGAGCTGAAACTTCGAGAACTATGATAAACATCATTAGAAATAATTGTCTACGTAAGTCACTCCATGTCCGTTGACTGAATACCATTAGCGACAATCTATTGTGGGAACAAACAAACCAGCTACAATCTGAACAAGAAATCGTGAAAACACATTGGAAGTGGATAGGATACATATTTCAGAAATTATCGAACTGCATCACAAAACAAACGCTAACTTGGAATTCTGAAAAGCAACTGAAAAGAGGAAGACCACACAATGTTTAGATTGGAAACAGATATGAAAAGGATAAATAACGGCTAGAAACAACTGGAACGGATTACTGAGAGTAGATTTGGTTAGAGAATTCCGGTGAACGGTCTATGCTCCTCCATAAGGGATAATTACTTACTTACTTACGCCTGTTACTACCAATAGAGCATAGGCCGCCGACCAGCATTCTCCAACCCACTCTGTCCTGAGCCTTCCTTTCCAGTTCTTTCCAACTGTTGTTCATTATTCTCATGTCTATCTCCATTTCCCGGAGTAACCTGTTCTTTGGTCTTCCTCTCCTCCTTTGACCTTGAGGATTCCATGTGAGGGCTTGTCTTGTGACACAGTTTAGTGCTTTCCTCAATGTATGTCCTATCCACTTCCAGCACTTCTTCCTGATTTCTTCCTCCTCTGGTATCTGGGTTATTCTCTCCCACACTAGGTTGTTGCTGATAGTATCTTGTCAACGGATCCATAAGGGGTAATAGTCTTACATAATAAATTCAACTTATTTTCCTATCAATAAACATTAAAACTAATCAGTAGACTAAAATCGAAATTTCGCTGTTTTCCTTTTTTTGTTTTGTTTATTTACTTAGAAAAAAAGAAAAAAGAAAAGAAAATCAGAATAAGAAGATAATAAAGAGAACTTGTCAAAATATTTATTCACAAATTATGTTAAATAAAATGAAGAATGAAAATGGATTTCCGTTCACAATAATAATAGTAGTAGTAACTATGGTAATTAGTGATAAAGTGGGAGAGAGAGAGAGAATTTCTCCCTACGCTTGTTACGTAATGATCACGTGAAAGGTTTTTCATTTAAAAGAAAAATATTTTTCGTTTAGTTTTGCATAAAGTTTTGTTTACATTCATAGATGATAACAGGAAGAGATAATGAGTGACTGAGTGGGTGGGTGAATGAGACTGAGGGAGTCAGAGACAAGAAAACAAGAAGAAACTAAGTGACTGAAACTAAATCCAATGTGAACTGAATTATTCTTATGATTTTGATGGAACAATTTAATGAATATCAATATGGTTCATACATATTATTCATGATGAATTGATTTGAGTTGAAGTACCAAAGAGTATTGAACAGTTATTCGACTACTTAAAAGGAGTGTACACACAGGAATTCCACAAGGATCAAAACTAGAACCTCGTACTTAATGAGGTAAACTTGTTTAATACGTGATATTTTTCAAATGAACATGATAATTTAAACATTCAAAGTTTTCTTTCATCAATGTAAATCAAAAAGGTCACATTGTATGATGATTGTTATGACTATTGATCAAAAACTCTCTGCTTGTTTAGTTTACTTCTTTCGTCGGTCACCGACATTGAATAGTCAAGATCAATCCCCCCACCTTGGACGGATGCTATCTTAGTCAAAAGCAATGTAATACTAGGTGGTGTTATAGATCCTTTTATCTTTTTAACTTATATAAAAGATATTCACGATTGCTTTTATGTAGGTTAGCCTCTTTCATAATCAAATGGATTCAAAGTAGTGTATCATGAGTTGAACGTTATGTAAAACTGCATGAGTATGAAACTCAACAAGGTAGCCTGGGTTCGAGTCCCAGAGTGAGAATCAACTGAGATGCAGGTACACCCAGATAGGACGAAACGCGCGTCGAACTGTAATCCACTGCTAGCCACTACCCCTCCTTGCTTATAATGCTTGTGACTTGAAGCTATATCAAGGCAATCCGCACAGGGTGCACATATACCAACATGAGACTGATCAATTACAGTCTTAAATAACAATGGGATGATACAAGTAAAACGACACCAAGTGAATTTATTACCACATATGATCTCTACATGAAATATCGCAATCTATATTGAGTTGACCATGTCTATAAACTAGTATACATGTCCAGTTTGTAGTAAATGATATATGTATATGTGGTTACAACGAATGTAAACTACTTATTGATAGTTATCATAAGATACCTACTTACATCAATTCACATAAAAATGCACACAGACACACATACACATAGACACAGGAACATTATTGATCATATGATTGCATAACACAACTATTCATTAAGCATAATAACACAGAAATATTAACATAAATAATGGAAAGTGTATTGGTTCGAGAATTTATTGTTGTCAGGCATTGAATAACGACAACATATCATGTTTGGATATTGTTGATGTGAACTGCATAGTGGAGAAATATTTTGTGCAAGTTAGTGATTGTCAGTAAACTGTGTGTGTGTTTGTTAATAAAGCTGACGACGTCAATGTTCTACATGAGATTGGAACATGTGTGTGAACTAATGTGACTGTGAGAGATGCTACTCTATTTGTACGACAGTCATGGAGAACTGTTTATGATAGTATTGTTGAAGTTTCATGTGACGGACTGACTGACTGACTGACTGATTTTAATTATACAGAATTGGTATATGAGAAAACAGTGGACAACTATTTGAGTCTATTGTTGAAGAGTGAGCATCATCCAGCCTTCCTGCAATCGGACTAAGGAATTAGACTTCTCTAATATATTGTAATTCAGCATCCAGTTTCCATCAATTCACAATGTTACTCAACCACTTTCCATGATTGCGTATTGTGAAGGTTTCATATTGGAGAAGAAATGATATATCCAATACTGTGCCGTGTTCTCATTGATGTATTGCATAAGATCATTTATCGATGAAAACTGACTATTTGATTAAGTGCCTAACATGAGTTTTTATAAGAAACTACTCAGGTAATAAGTCGTTTCCAAAGTAATTCACATCTGCAACCAAATGGAACCCTGCCGAATAATTCTAGTGTTAACCGTTCTCTATAAAACCCTGAAGGCCCAGAAGACGATCGTCAGTGGAGGTCTTATGTACGCATTGCTGCGGAGTCCTACAGTAGTACCAATCATCTATTAAATGCCTCGTAGTTTTTAACAGTTATCCAACTAAGATCAATCCGTAATACTACAGTATAAAAATTTCATATTTCTTTTTTTGATATTGTCTATTATTGACATACTGACTTACACCTGTTACTACTGATGGAGGAACATAGACCAATCACCAGCATCCTCCTTCGAACTCTGTCCTGAGCATTGTTTTGAATCGTTTCTAGTTGCTATTCATTCTTGTCACATCTCCTTCCAGTACCCAGTGCAATGTGTTCTTCGATTTTCTGCTTCTCTGTTTCTCTTCAAAATTCCAAGTTAGCGCTTGCCTCGTGATGCATGTCCTATCCACTTCCAACGTCTTTTCCTAATTTTCTCTTCAGCTCGAAGTTGATTCGTTCTCTCCGACAGTAAGTTGTTGCTGATGGTATCCCATTAACAGACATTGAGTATCTTGTGTAGATAATTGTTTATAAATACTTATTCCATTTTGATGATGGTTCTTATAGTTCTTCAAGTTCCAACTACATACAGTAGAACTGTCTTGACATTCGTATTGATGATGACTTTGAAAACGGTTGACAAAAAGTTGTTTTGAGTTACATATGTTCTTCAACTGTAGGAATATTGTCCTGACCTTTTCAATCCTTTCCTTTTGCTTCTTCATCTGATCCTCTTTATTCATCCATGATACTGACCAGATACTTAGAAGTTTCTACCTCTTCCAGAGTTACTCCATGAAGTGTAATTTGATTGATATTCTCCTTGTTGTACTTCAGGATCTTCGATATCGTCTACACTGACTTTATAATCTTTCCTGTTTGCTTATCATAATTATTTTCATCAAAGTACTATTCTGACTAATAATCTTCATTTGAATTAGAATTACTATAGAAACATGAAAAGATTTCGAACAGATGTAGTGACTGCCACCCTCACCCCCCCTCTTGTAAACTAAACATAAGTTGATTATCATCATGATTTATAACATCAGATCATCATCAGTGAAATTTATTCTTTTTTATCACCAAGTACTAATCAATATTGATTACTGATAAGGTTAGATTATAGAAGAATGATTACATCATAATGAAATGGTATTTCAATACTTCACTTATCAATTTTGATCTGTATAAAGAATATAGAACATTGATCTAGTTAACATTTATTTCGTTAGTAATTGCTAAGAACAAGAAAAAACGAATGATATATGTATGAATAGATAGATAAAGAGAAAACGAGAGAGAGAGAGAGAAGGAGAGAGGGAGGGAGGTAAAGAGAGGGAGGAGGAGAGAAAGAGAGAAAGAAGGAAAAACAGAGCGAGAGAGGGAGGAGGAGAGAAAGGGAGAAAGAGCGAGAGAGAGTAGAACACGAAACAAAATTTTTTTAGATAAAATCATTCGTATTAGTAATAAGAGAAAAAAAGAACCCGCAAAGAAGTAATTCTAAAGATCAAAGTAACTATTATCTATCTTTGATTGTCTATTACTTAAGCTTAGCAAGTTAATCTTATTCTAACATATTGACGATGATTATTATTGATAATTTGGAATGAATTAATGTACTCATAATATCAGGATTATTATGCATGATTATAATATAAGCAGGAAATGAATTCATACGTTTTAGAAATTAATCAGTGATTAGATCAATTTGTAATACTTTGAATCATCCCAGTAAGTGAATTTTGATCATTATATATGTGTTGTGTGCTAATATTTTATAAAACGGTTGGAATATACTTTCAAGCTACGTGGTACTTGTCACTAAGGTGTATCTGTAATCTTGAGGTAGCATCGGTTCGATCTACACTAAGAAGAACCTGACATATATGACATTGATCGCTATTCAGTAATCGATCAATTGTAAATACGTCTCAGTCCTACAGGAAGTCAATCGCGAACCGGATATCTCAGTCGTAACGTCTCTGACTGTGGAGCTGGGTGACACGGGATCGAACCTGTCAGGCAGCAACAGTTTCCTCAAGATTACAGGTACACGTTGCTAACGAGTGCCAAACAGCACAAAACCTAGGTTCAGAGTTTCCTGTTGACTACGTGTAACTACCATCTTATCTCAACATAGTGTATGCAATGTCGAGTCACCTAGACTAGTGGCTAGATTGCAACTTGGTCGATATAATTCGATCTGCACTAAGAAGGATTTGAAATACATGATATTGATCATCATCCAGTGATCAATCAATTGTAAATCCGAACATACTATCTGAATGAATGACACAATGGGAGTTTGAAGAGAACTGTATGACAAGAGAAGCTTGATTTCAGTGTTCAATACAATGTATAGAAGAACGGCTTATGGATATACTAATACAAGCTAAGACTATCTCAGCTTCAATTGAAGATCATTTGCTGGTAGTGTTTAATTGATGAAAAATTAAGGCATTCGTCTATAAACAGAGGAAGCAAATCTGTATTTTGATTAATTTTTACCCCTATGAATTCAACTATAAATTTATAAATGCAACTCTTCTAACTGAAGTCATTAGTCGTCATACATAAAAAAAGACATTAACAATTGGTTAGTATCAATTTCTAAAAACAATCGACTTCTAAAGAACTGATGACTATGAAGTCTTCAGAAACCTCTGATATAAATTATGAGAAGTGACAATGAGATATGGTAATTAATATAGTCAATTTCTTGAGTTGTAATGAGAACGATTGACAAAAGGAGCAATGCCGTGTAGGCGTGAGGTAGGTATCCGTCAGAGACAATGAAAAATAGTTACAAATATTTCGTAGATCGATTCAAGTTAGACAATAACACTGTTAGATGTCGACTAAGTGGTATACAAGTTGAGTGTTCTTGCGTGAGATGCAAGGCACTGGTTTCGAGTGTGCCTGACTACGAATGAGATTTGATGAAGATTCTCGCAATGGGACGATAAAGTCAATCGGTGCTTCCTGGTTTTTCATGTTGATCTAGATAGACTCATCTTGTTATTTCACTGTCAATCAATTATGTAAGGTTATATCACTTTCATAATGTACAACATGAACAAAGCAAGAATTACAATACTTCCAGAATGTGACCAACTCATTCATGGTATATTTCATGACTTGATCTTCAGCTACATACAAATTAATCTATTTCATTTTGTTTCCTAGTTAACAATTACCAATCAATAAACAGTAAGTTGTATATAACGTGTAAAGTGTTTAAAAAGAAAAGAAAAAAAGTGGGGGGTTGTCCTTTTTATAACTATTTAAGATAAGGCTACAATGTGAACTTAACAAATTTATTCAAAGTTATCGATAAACAATCGAACAACATGAAATCAACTAGCAACTACATGGTTTAAACGTGATGTTTGTATTGAAACCGTCAACTATTCTGGTAACATTTCAATCGGTAATTCTGAATTTTCACTTTCCGTTCATCGTATTCCTTATGGAATGAGTTGACCTCAAATGTTGACATTCTAGAATATGAAGTAGATTGTCAAGAAAATCTTTGTTTCTTTTTAAAACATCAATTGTTTTCTATCTACTACATGTAATTTATTGATTATTGATTGACAGTTCACTTGTAACACATCAATGGAAGTATATTGGCTTATATGGTACTGACGAGAAAACTGCACCCCCCCGCTTCAACAAACGAAATACCTAATGAATGAATTAAGTGTATTCTGCAAATATATTGTCATTCTTAAATTCACATGGTATTGTTGTTTACTTGGATATTTCCATTGATGTTTAGCACTGCAATTGATCAGTCTCATGTTGGAATATGTGCATACTGTGCGGATTACCTTGAATTAGCCTCAAGTCACAAGCTTTATAAGCAAAGATGGATAGTGGCTAGTAGTGGAATTCAGTTTCGAGCTCGTTTCATCCTATTTAGGACTCTTCAGCTGAATGTTTCTGTATCTCAGACTGAATGTTCACTCTGGCACTCCTCTCCATTACTACTTGCTTCAAACGTCATCTCGTTGTCCACTTAGCTATAGATTTCTAATAGCCACTTGCTTGTGCAAGAAGGTGAAGGTTAAATTCACTTGGTATTGTTTACTTGGATCTTCCCATTGATGTTTAGGACTGCAGTTGATATATATATATATATATATATATATAGCGTAGTGTATTTTAGATATGACAACTGGTAACTTGAAATCCTGAAGGGAAACGGAAAAGAGGGAGTTTAAAGAACACACTACCCTAAGAATTGGAAGCACATATGAAAAGGATGAATAGCAAGTGGAAATGACTGGAAAGGATTGACTAGGACAGAGTTGGATGAAGAATCCTGGTCAGTGGGCTATGCTCCTCTATGAGTAGTAAGTAAGTAAGTAACCCACACTGAAATATATATTTGCTGAAAAGTTGAAAGCATCGAATAGCTATTCAAATTTGCAGAATTCATAGAGAGAGTCTATGACATTTGAAAGCAACGAAAGTAATCACAAAACAAATAATAATAGTGAAGGTGATTGATTAATCATTGGATAATTATCAACATCATGTATATCAGGTTCTACTTAATATCTGTTTAAATAACAGTGACCACTTCATTGTTATAAACCATATTGAAGCATTATAAGCAAAGATGGATAGCGGCTAGTAGTGGGATGAAAAACGCGCGTTTCATACCATTTGGAACTCATAAGTTGGATGTATCTGCATTCCAGATTAGTTGATGTTCACTCCAAGACTTAAACCCAGGACCATTTGTTTAAAACATCACCACGCTATTCACTTATCTACTGAGTCCTGATAACCACTGATTCTAAGGCTTACCACCAACTGTCTTTGCTCATAATACTTGTAACTTAATGGCAATATCGAGGCGACCCGTACAGGATGCACATATGCCAAGAAGAGACTGATAAATAACTAGTGGCTATCAGAAGCAGAATCCACCTAAGGGAGTTGGAAAACCCTGATTCCAAACCAATGGTGCACATGGACTCCACGATCCTAAAGGAACAAATGGAGTATGAACCATTTATTGGCCACCGAATACCATGGGACTGGATCTCTTTAAGTTGCTCCATTGCCATGTGAACCAGACCTTTAGGTCGAAGGCTTCGAGTGTTTTCCCCCAAAAAAAACTACCTGTTTCGGTTTAGGTACCCGGGCAGTATCACATCCCTAACATAAATCAATTATAATTGCTACTGGCTTCATTTTTATTGTGTGACGCATATGTATTTTGTGCACCCCCTTGAATCAATGTTTATGTGTTCAACAAATAAATAATAACAACAATTAGTGGCTATCAGAATCCAGTAGCTAAGTGGATAACGAGATGATGTTTGAAGCAAACAGTCCAGCGTTCGAGTCCTGTTTAGTGAACAACAACAAATCTGAGATGCAGGTAAATCCAGCTTACAAGTCTCAAATATCATGAAACAAGAATCTTAGATTCCATTACTAGTCAACGAACCATCTTTGTTAATAATACTTATGACTTAATGGCAATCTCTAGGCTAACCTTACAGGATTATATACCTAAACATCAATAAAACAATTTATACAAACAATACAAAAAATGAATTCGGCGAGACTATAATTTATGGACGAGCCAATCAGAGGAGTTTTTAGAGGTTTCAAGGTTACGGAGCCAACTTCAGTGCTTAATGCTAATGTACGATCGGTTCACAGGGAATTTTGTACAAAACGTGATAATTGAGCGGCTATAACAAATAAAACGGCGAGACTATAATTTGTGGACGAATCAATCAGGTATATAATAATAAATCTCGGATTTTAACGCGAAAGCCTTTCATCCATTTGACCAAATAAATTTCTGGCATTATAGCTGATGTCAGTTTGTGATGAAAACCCCATATATAATTCCTAACTGAGGTAAATTACGAAAATTATTGTGAACTGGATAACATAAGCACCAGTAACACTGACTGCAGCCAGGTACTACAATATATACGGATGACTGGAGAGTGTTCAGACTCCTACGAAGACTTGATTATGTGCATTGTGTCGTTATCCGAAAGTAGCATTTTATGCACTCAACAACCGGAGTGCACATAAACAACATTGAAGCGATGTGATCGAGGCTGAAGGAGTTTTTGAGACTTTATCATGGATCCATAGGCCGATTATTCTGTAGACATATGGATGATTTCCTCTACTGTATGCATTACAATTTTAGAACCTCTAAACCCCTTTCTAATCTTGACAAGTTTTTGAACCACGTACAAGAAGTGTATCCACTTTATTTCCTTGGTTTCCTATAACATCTTTTTACTCTATACTGACTGTTTGCTGATTGGCTAATATTTCCCAAGGTCACTTGAGATTCGTTCAAACGACGTCCATAAATTAGAGTCTCGCCATGAATTCACTAAAAACGATATTTCCCAACTTTATCCATTTACAAAACATAAACCAAAATATCAATGATGTAATAGTTGAAAGAGTCCATTTAGAAAAAAAAAAAAAAAGAAACAGTAAATCATTACATAACAAAAACATCGAGATAGAGAAAGAGAAAGAGTGAGTGAGTGAGTGAGTGAGTCTTTGCTTCTCATTATTTCAAATAAAAAAAGAAAAGAAAACAAGATGAGAAAAAAACTACAAGAATTTCTCTCTGGTTTAATCAAATCATTAGGGAATCATAAATCTTTTTAAAAAAGAAAAGAGAAAAAGAAGAAAAGAAAAGAAAAAAGAAAGAAAAATGAAACAACATCTTAATCTTATTCAATTAGAATAGAAAACTTGACAGTTTTTTTTTGGGGGGGGCGGGAAATACAATGAGAGATTATTAGAAGGGATATTTATGAGTTAACTAATCGCAATCTTAGTTATTCACCTAAAAATAATACAAAATAAGTAGTATATAAATCATGAAGTAATTCTATTATTCAAAATAATAACAGGGAAATACACATTCATAGTGATGGATAATGATTTGTAGTTGATTTTAAGATGAGTGTTTCGTTCCATTTCTGGACTCATCAGATGAATGTATCTACATCTTAGATTTGTTGACGTTCACTTTTGGACTTGAACCCAGTACTGTTTGATTCAAATAATATCGTGAATTTAAACTTCACTCTACTACATAAACAAGTGGTTATTAGGAATCAGTAGCTAAATGGATAACGAGATGACGTTTGAAACAAACAGTACTGGGTTGGGATCACAAAGTGAATATCAACTCTTAGGTACAGGTACATCCAGCTGACGAGTCTCAAATAGGATGAAACGAGGGTGAAATTGAATTCCACTACTAGCCACTATCCATCTTTGCTTATAATGTTTGTCAATTAAGGCAATATCAAGTCAATCCGCACAGTATGCACATATTCCAACATGAGACTGACCAATTGCAGTGCTAAACATCAATGGGAAGATTCAAGTAAAGAACACCAAGTGAATTCACAATCACCTTCTGTAAATAGTTCATCATATAACATATAGAGAGTATAAGTCATCTTAGTACTGATTGTTAAGATGAAATCTGGTTAACATTTTAATCTTACAGGTATCAGTAGATTCTTGACTGACGATTACATAGGTAATGTAAGTGGATTAGGATGTACTTTTGCTATGTTCGAAACGAATACGAGTTCACGTAGTCTGAGAAAGGAACAAAGACCCTCTGACTAAAGATCAATAAGCTAACTATTCTGATGCTTCCTAGCCCCGCTAATTAGAGAGAGAAATCCAAGTTTGAAACGCGGGAATATATTCCACAAGAATCCAGAATCACGAGCAATAACAACAGGCGCAAATCAAATGTATATATACAGCAAAAAATTGTCCTTGGGAATCTTTTCAAAAGTAGTATACTAAATGATACAACGAACCGATAGCGTTTAAGATTATCCCAAGTGGGAAATACCACATGAAGATGAGAATGAGCGCTTTTGGCGCGAAAACAAGAAATTCAAATTTTTGAAAATAGAATTACAAAAATAAGGTATTTACCAAGTGAATTCTGGGGATCTAACATCCCAAACAACTTTGTTTCAAGAATTAAGATGCTTCAATCAAATTCCACTCCCCCCTCCAAAAAAAAATAATCCCTTTTTTCGTTTCGGAAGTGTACTTGTCTGTTTCCGCTTTTTCTTTGTCCAAAACATTACTGGAATTTATTGAAAGCCAAGATTTCCAGCTCCTTTGTCAATTATACAATTTCATTAATCATAAATATTTTTATAGCAATCGTTCAGTGAGTGAGTCAAAGATCTGAAAGCTCATTACGCCTTGGATGTTCGAGAATTTCATTAATTCATCAGGTCAATGACCATTTTGGACTTATATAACCTCTTCATTATTCATAGCTTTCAGTGGAATGTATGGTTCACATGATAACAGATATCTTCTTCAATATTCCATCCTTATGAACACTATTTACTGAGTTATAGAAAATGTTTGATATAGCTTAGTTCCTCTATTCATTAAGCATATCGCATATGAAAAGTAAGATGAGCATTGAAAATAATAGAAACACATAGAAACACCTACTGATCAAGACAATACATGGTGCTATCATACTTATCTACGTTACATAATTGTGTCAGTTTTATTGAACTGGTATACACTAAAATCCTATACCATTTACCTACATTTAGACGATGAATTGTAACCATGTAAGAGTTTGAGTATTCCTGACAATCAAACTTTATAAGGGTATATAAATCTTGATCGGATAGATTAGATACTAAGTTTAAGTTCTAGTATAAATATGAACACTAAGATCAAGGTATATTGAGCTAACAATTCTCAAATAGAATGAAACTCGTATCTTAGATCCTACTGCTAATCATAATCCAAATTTAATGGTTCAATACTGAACACACAATGAATGATTTCAACCATACTCGATCACTCAGTAACAGGATGATAGTAATAACCTCTTCTTATAATGTACTTGAATTGCATGACAACTACATGATATTATGTAAAAGAAGTGTCAAATCTATGATATACTGATCAAATGCTAATCATTTCAGTTAGTTGGCTATTCATCTACAATGTAGGACCAGGCGCATATATCTGCATCGGTTCAAGTTGCCATACCGCAACAAGATGAACACCAAATTCATAGAAGTAGTTACTTCAATGGTAGTAATATATAAAAGAAAGATTCCAATAGGGATATAGTACAGGAAGAAAAATTAGTTCGTAGAAAGAAAGGTGTGAAGTAATTTTAATCTCACGATTTAAGGGAAGGCAAAGAGTGTATACACCTACACCAGTGCGATCGATTCTGAGTCATGTCACTCACAGTCTCCAAACACTGGTTATGATAGTTATGCGGACACCAACCAAGTAGTCTACATCTACTAGCATGGCTCAGACTACAAGTTAATGACTTCAAGCACTGATGCCATGTTTTGATTTGGCCGCCCCTAACTTTCTCCCAACTATGTCCAACACTGGTTAGCATTGCACATCGTAGTAATCGATGTTCAAGCAGTTGTAACACATGACTTAACCATCTTATTTCAGTCATTGACTTCATCTCTCTCAAATGAAAATAGTCTCAGAAAGAATCGATGACAGTTTTTTTTGTTTACTTTTATGTTGTTTTTCTAATCTAATCAGACAGGTTACTTGATGAATATTTTTCATTGATATAACAATATATATATATATGTAAATAATATGATTACCAGTAATGATAACCAAAACATTACTATTAATAGTATGAAAGTAATGGTAATAATAATAATAATAATAATAACCTTTTCATTCGATTGGATATATACATAGATATATATATGTAAATGTATTATCAAAAGTACAATTCAATCTTTAGGGAATAATCAGTAATTTGAATCTTGAGTATGTTTTTTTATATTTCTCTCCTTATAGTTCAAACAATTGAATTACAAATAACAATGATAATTTATTTATTATGAGAAAGGGGTTGATTCCATGAGTTGATATAAGCTAGATTATCATTGAAAACTTGGAAGCATTGGACAGTTGTTTTGTTCTAGTTGGCGATTCCTCAACATAAACACTTACGATTCCGTACAACACAGGACTCGAACTCAAAACCTTCTGTCTTGCGTGTTATTGCTTAACTTATAAACCAATGAGATGGTATTCAGTGGTGTTAGTGTCTAACTACCATCAGTAACAACCTAATGTGGGAGAGAACAAACCAGATTCTAGTTGAACAGGAAATTAGGAAATCACAATGGTAGTGGATAGGACAACATATTGAAGACATCATCAAACTGGCATTACGATGAAACCGCTTACTTGAAATCTTGAAAGGAAACAGAAAGGAGGAAAACCCAAGAACACACTGTGTTGAGAATCAGAAACAGATATGAAAAGAATGAATAGTAACGAGAAATGACTGGAATAGATTGACCAGAATCGATGTTAAAGATTTTCACGTATAATGCTTTGGGAAAAGAGATAAACTGTGGTTACTAATACAATTTAAATTAAAGGGTTTCAGGCGAGACTATAATTTATGGATGAACCAATCAGGTATAAGATAACAGGTCTCGGATTTTGGCGCGAAATTCGTTCATCCATTTGAATAAATAAACTTTTGGAATTCTAGATGATGTCATTTCGTGATGGAAAACCATAAATCTCATTCCTAACCCCTAACCATCAACTGTAAATCATAATACGAATTCCTTACACTGGTTTATAACCATCATTTAGCCGTAGTATGTAGATGGATATTGTCAAGGTTATTTTACAGTTGCTCAAAGGTCGTCCATCAATTATAGTCTCATCTGGTTTCATTCCATATGTAACGAATTAACTAAGTCTGCTAAATACTCAATGTTCACAATGAAGTTGAAACTTATATGACAAACAATGGCCAATATGGAGATAGTTGATTGAAACGTAATCAAAAATATTAACAATGGAATAAGATGAATACATCTCCATTATAAATTTCAATAATATATTAGTGGACTGGTTGAAGTTAAACATTAACATCGTTAGATGCCAGCCAGCTCAGTGATCTAGAGATTAAGCGTTCTCGCATGAGACCGAAGGTTTTGGGTTTAAGTCTTGCGGATAGGATTATGAATGCGCAGTGCTCAGAACTTTCACACTAGGACAAAACGGTTATCTAATGCTTCCAGATTTTCCATGTGTGGTCTGGCTTTAATTGACTCATGAATTCAACTATTAAAATACTAGTAGTTGTCATGCTACAATAATGATGTTATCACAATTCATTGATCATTAAGTGTTGATCAATCAGTTGTGATTACATCTCAGTCCTACAGGAGGTCGGTCGCGGCCAGGATAGCTCAGTGGTAACGTCTCTGACTGTGAATCTGGTTGACACAGGATTGAGTCCACCAGAGAGCACCAGTTACGCGTACACCTTGCTGACGATTGCCAAGTAGCACGAAACCCGGGACGAGGGTTTCCTGTCGACTGCCTCCAACACCATCTAATCACAATAGTAATGTCTCCAATTTCTATCTGGCAAATAACTTTATGTATCCCTCTTTATGTTAAAAACTAAGACTTAATAATAATAACAATAATCCTTTATACTTCAATTATATTTTATATTGAGAAACCTTGATTCTATTCTAAATGGGAATACATAGCCTGGAGTGATATGACCTAATAATTTTTTAGTACATTCATAATTACTAGAGGAAGTAAGTAGTGAAAACGTTTACCAACCATTTTCTATGATTATATATATGTAATACTTATAATATAATATGGATAACCTAATAAATTACCCAGATAGAAACAATATCAATAAATTGAGGGGGGGAGACAAAGAATTTCTTATAATAACGATAACAACAACAACAACAAGAACATCTGAATTGATTTTTCTTTTATAGTTACTATGAGATTACTCGATACAATTGTATAAAACAATAATAAAATCAATAATCGATACATTTCACCTTTTAAAAGTATGAATTAACTTGAACAGAGATGTAAAGAATACTACTGCAGTATATGTGCTACTGATGTTGATAGATATAAGTAGTATGTATCATCAATAGAAAGTGAAATGTTTGACGGTTGAAGGTTAACTAGATTGAAGAGAAAAGAATGAGAATAGAGAATGATTGCTGTGAGAACGAAAAAACAATAAAGTTTGAGACGATTGATTGACATTTGCAGAAGGAACAGTCAAGTTTGAGGCAACTGATTGATTGTTTAGCCCTCAGATTTTATGAAGATGTTTTATAATTTCGTGTTCAACTACATTCGATTTTCCCCATTTATGTTCTTGGCTCACTATATTACCAGGTTTTTATGAAAAGAAATCTTTGATTAGTTCATTTGTGTTAAGCTTTAAATTATATAGATGGTATGTAATATGATAGCAGAGTTAGAATCTAAGAGTTGCATCTCTGTCAATCAATATCAAAGTCACAATTTTCAATACGAAAGTCGAGATAGTTCTACTGTATGAAGCTGAAATGTGGAGAACTACTACAACCACCATCAAAATGGGACAAGTATTTATAAACAATTGTCTACACAAGATACTCATTATCTGTTGACTGGATACTATCAGTAACAATCTACTGTGAGATAGAACAAACTAGCTTCTAGATCAAGAGGATATTAGGAAAAGAACGTTGAAAGTGAATAGGACAATTATTACGAAAATCATCAGACTATATCACGAAGCAAGTGTTTATCTGGAATCGTGAAAGAAAATCCGAAGAACACACTGCTTCTAGAATTGAAGGCGGACATGAAAAGGATGAATAGCAACTGAAAAAAAAATTGAAAAGAATTACTCAGAACAGAATTGTATGTAGAATGCTGATGAGTAGCCTATGCTCCTCTATGACAGGTGACAGGAATAAGTAAGACAAGTAAAACTTGTCAATCCAGTACGCTTACATCCAACTCTACCTTAAAAATTCTTGTGAATGATGGTAAGATCAAGGTAATTCGTTTGGAATTCGCTCAGTTCCATTCTTTGTTATAACTTGTGAACCTGTGTGCCCTGTTTATTGTATAACGCAACGATACCGCCGATCAGAGAGCAACGCTTTATCGATCGAACCAGTGACGCATAAATCACGTGCGAGCAGCCTAGAGTCTTGATTGGTCTCGCTTCCTGTCTAGCCCATCCAGTTAAGTCCAGAACATCAATCTCAGCCTGTGCAATATAAATAATCTATTTCAAACATACGGGGTTTATATACCAACCAAACAAATCACATCGTACCATTAAACATGAAACAACATTTGTACAAGATTTAGCCAAATGTGGCTGTGAGTGTGGGAGACTTTAATGAATAGACATGGCATAATTCAAGAATGGTAAATCGTAGAATAATAGTTCATAGGTCAAATCAAAGCTCATGAATATGAACAGTTTAGTTACATAACAATTACACGACAAAAATATACTCATAGTATTGGTCCATAAATGGATCCCGAAAATTACCATTCATTATGCTTATCAGGACATAACAATCCTAAACATCAATAAGAATCTAATCGATATATTTACAAATTAATTATGTAATAGGATGGATTCTTGTACTAATTAGCATATTTTCTCCTTTTTTTATGATTAACCAAAGTTTAAATACAAAGTGAGCCTTTAATTAATACTGAATAGATCGTACTTTATATTAATCTCTAAGGTAACTATATCATTATCAGTTAAGGGGTTATGCAGACTTTTAAGTTTTTGATTGAAATTATGAGTCAATTAAAGCTAGACCACCATGGAAAATCTGGAAGCTCTGAATGGCCGTTTCGTCCTAGTATGGGACTTCTCAGTAGTACGTATCCACGATCCCGCACCCTGCGAGATTCGAACTCAGGACCTATCAGTCTCATGCCAAGCTCCAGGTGCTTCCAGGTTTTCCATGGTGATCTAGCTTCAATTGACTCATGATTTCAATCAAAAAATTACATCATTGTTACAATGAGATTTTTAATAGAGTTAACGTCGTTTATTTATAGTAATATAATTTAGAAGTCATTTTTGGGGGGTTTAAACATAAGCTAGCTATTTATATGATCATTCTATTAAGTAATGATAGTTCTATTCTATTCATGTAAATAGATTTAAAGAAACGATGAAATGTATTGGCTTATTTGAATATAAGTTATTTCCTTAGAATCAATTGATTGTACTAGAATTATTTTACAATTGAGGTAATAATAAGACTTTGAACATGTGAGTTTTCATGATTTTTATAAAGGCCCTGGGTTCAAATCTCGCGAAGTGAGATCGTGGATACGTACTGCTGAGGAGTCTCATAATGGGATGAAACGGTTATCCAGTGCTTTCAGGTTTTTCAATGGTCGTTTAACAATAACTGGTTCATGATCTCAATCAAAAACTTAATAAACTCCACAACCCTATAGTGATAATTACCATGTGCTCACTAGTGATTAGTTTCGTGATGGAATTCTTGGAGTTCTAATGAGAAGCCGTGACTAGTGGAGCTAATCCGTGTCGGGTAGAAACAGGTATCTACCTCAGTACAATGAAGGTGGTTGCGCAATTTCGTGGATTGGCTAAAGTTAGATATTAACACCGTTAGATGACGGTTCAGTGTTCCAGTAGGTTAGGCGTTCGCGTGTAAGACTGAAGGCCTTGAGTTCGAATCTCACGGGTGGGATCGTGGATGTGCACTGTTGAGGCGCACCAAAATAGAACGAAACGGCCATCCAGTACTTCTACACTTTCAATGATGGTCTAACATCAATCAGTTCATGATCTGAAGCAAAATGAAATATATAAGTATGTGATGTTTATCATGATCTTGTATTGGTATCAGAATAATTGAAAGCAAAGAAGTATTACTTAACTGTTTCAGAGTGCTTGGATATTATTCAGTCGTGAGTACCAGTAAAGAAGATACTTTCCAACAAATTATTTGAAGTTCAACCGTTTGTATTCCTCACGGTACTATGTGAGGATTATTTAGTGTTAACAGTGAATAACTGTTTGACGCTTTCTTACACAAACACGGAATCCATCTTTAAACAACTCACTACTTGTCACAATGCTATTATGTAGTAATATAAGCTTTCTGAATGTTTCAAACTAACTTCCAGCTGAGGAAGAAATTAAGAAAAAAAACGATGAAGGTGGATAAGACAGATATTTCAGAAATCATCAAACAGTATCACTAAACAAGCCCTTAGTTACAATCCTGAATGGAAACGGAAAATAAGAAACCAAAGAACACACTACCCTGACAGTTGAAGGCAGATATGAAAATGATGAATAGCAACTGAGGATAAGATTAAACAGATAGTGCTAATGAATGATCTTTTCTTCTCCACTAGAGATAACAGACATAAACAAACTGATTAATTTTTCATTCATTCTAGAGACATTAACTAAACAACATATTCAAAATTAATATCAGAAGGGGTTTTGTGGATATTATAGTAATTTTTAGTCGTTGAGATCATGAGTCAATTATAATATCCATAAAACCCCTTCTGATATTAATCAACATATGTTCATTAGTGATGGTCTTCAAGAGGTATTTCCTGAAGTTCTAGTGAGAATCACTGACGAGTGTTATTCAACTGCGTCTGTTAGGAGATGATGGACAGTGGCGTAATTTCGTAGATTAAACATTAGCACCATTGGATGCCGATCAGCTCAGTGGTCTAATGATTAAGCGCTCACGTCCAGGACTGATAGTTCCCAAAGTTCGAATCTCGCGAAGCGGGATCATGAACGCGCACTACTGAGGAATCCAACAATATGACCAAACGGTCATCCAGCGCTTCCAAGTTTTCCATGCTGGTCTAGCTTCAATTCACTTATAATCTTAACTATTAATATTCTGAATTATTTGAAATAAATTTTTCTGATTTTCATTTATTTTATTTTCTATATGCTTTTTTCTGGGCAACTTTTTTTTCCCACTCTCACTCTCACCGTCTCTTTCTTCCTCCCTGTGTCTATCTGTTTTCAAGAATGATTCCAACGAATGCCTAATACCTATTTCATTAATAAAACTTAATCTGTCAATTCTTCTTTGCTTTTCTATAATCTCCGCCTATTCTTAACTGACTATTGAAATTTCAATAGAATTGAATCATTTAATTGAATATTTAACAATGTCACGGGTTAATGAATTGAATTTAAGGGAAAAAGGCAATCATGCTAACCACTCACGCACGCGCGTGCTCACTCACACACACACACACACACACAAGATCTATTCAAGATGAGTATTTTTTTTAATTCTAGGAGAAATCAATATTATATGGTTTGTCATATTAGTAGTATAGTGGAACCATAACTGATATGAACCATTTGTCCTTTATTCTTTAACTGAATGTTTTAAACATTGAAATTCATTTTTATTGAATAGCCTATATGAATTATTACTACTGATATTGACAAAGATAAGTAGTATGTATCATTAATCGAAAATGAAATGTCTGCTATCAGAAGGTTAAGAAGATTGAAGAAAACAGAACGAGAACAGTGAATGATGAACTTTAACTCATAACTCATATTTTATTCTAACTTTCTCTCTATATATGTCAATGATCGTTTGTACATGGGGTAAGGAGATTAATGAAGTGTTTTACACTGTAAACAACCATAAATCACTTGTCCTCATTAAGTTCCTTCTTTTTAAACATTACATACTCATTGAATTGCATGAAGATTACTTCAAGATGACTTTACTTTATCAATAATGTTGCAACGATTTTGTGACAGAGTCATTCGCACAAACATTCATGTACATATTCCTAGGCAACAACTGTAAGTAGCTTAACTAAAAGACTTTTTGAACATCATGAAATCAATGTAGAAAATTGAAAATCAACTCATCGAGAAGGAAGCTATTCTCTTGAATTTATTCAAACAAACAAAATCATTAGCACGAACTTCCTAACAATTGAATTCATCATCATCATCCAAATCACCATCAACATAAAGACGATGAAATGCCTGAAGATTAATTCATCTACCTTGAAGAATATAATTTCAATAGAGTCAGTCCAAGTTAAAATTGTCAAGAATCTCTCGTTGATCTCATTTTTCGTCTGATCGAATTACCTCAATAAAGCATTTTTCAATAAACCATGAATAGCATATCTATTAATCCCCATAAAAGGTTATTTGATTCATAGTTTAATTGAAACATAGTTTGTACAAAGAAAATAACATAAGAGATGGTGGAGAAGATTTTTTCGTTCAGATGGGTGATTTTGATGAAGTTTTGTTCTTTAAGTTGAATAGTTTGGTTTATACTGATGATGTCTTACAGAAGAACAATGAAAGCTCCACGACTAAACCATCCAACTTAGAGAACAAAACTCAATCAAACGTAACACTGAGTATTTTAAAATTACAAAGGGCGAGACTATAATTTATGGACGAACCAATCAGATTTACGATAGTAGATCTTGAATTTCGGGGTAAAATTCATTCATTCATTTGGTTTAATAGTGTTTTGGCATTATAGCTAATATCAGTTCGTGATGATATTCCAAAGAAGATTATCCTTCAAAGCAAACAAACAGTTGAAATGTTATGCGCTACGACTGAAACTTTATACACTAAACGGTTGATCTATTTACCTATATTTGTTATAGAGTTTACATTGATGGAAAGGATTAACCAGTAGTGTGTTCGATAGAGAATGCTGATGAGTAGACTATGCACTTCCACAAGGGGTAACAGGCAGAAGTAAGTCTATACTGCAGTTAGAAACATACATAATTTCTAATATAATATTTCTACAACTCGGTAGATTTATTTTTAAGCTAACCATATTGATATGAAACATCGAATTAGTCAGAGAAGTCAATCTGAACAAAATTCAGACCAAACTGTATTGTAATAAAACAATTTAGGTTTAAATAGTTGAGTTCGTGTGTCAATTGAAGCTAGATCACCATAGAAAACCTTGAAGCACTGGACGGCCGCTTCGTCATAGTATGAGGCTCCTCAGCAGTGCTCATCAACGATATCACCTTTCGAGATTCGAACCCAGGTCCTATCAGTCTCGCACGCGGGTGCTTAACCACTAGTCCACTGAGATGCGATAGTAACTCATTGATGATAATGGTGGACAGTGGCGCAAATTCGTGGATTGGTTGAAGTTAGACAATAACATCGTTGGATGCTGGACAGCTAAGTGGTCTAGTGGTTAAGTGTTCGCTCGCGAGACCGATAGGTCCCAAAGTTCGAATCTTGCAAGGTGGGATCGTGGATGCGCACTGCTGAGGAGTGACACAATAGGACAAAACGGCCATCCAGTGCTTTCAGGTTTTCCATGATGGTTTAACTTTAATTGACTTATGAATTCAAGTATTAAATTATTGACAACAGTGTTAATTAATTGAGACTGGAGGTTAATGTGCGATTACCATTTCCAACATTACCACTGTCTTCGGAATTACTAAGGCTTGCAAATAGAATTCTTCATTAGTTTATTCTAAAACACTCACAATCGCTACTCATAGTCAGTTTGCTTATATATGTGTAAGTGAAAGGTAGTGATAGTGTAACGCACCTTAAAATCAGAGTAGTTCCATGGTGTGTGCTACTGATGTCGACAGATATAAGTAGTATGTGTCATCAATTTAAAGTGAAATGCTTGGCGGCAAAGGGTTAACAAGATCAAATAGAAGAGAATAAGAACAGAGGACAATTGATGTAGAAATGAAAAAACAATCAAGTAGTAGACAATTGATTGACATCTACTGTATGATTCTCAGATGTTACCAATATATTCTGTATTGTTGTATTCAAATACATTTGATTGTCTCACAATTGTTTTCTCATTTATAACAGTAAGATATTCATTTCATCTTCATATTTAATTCTAAATATTATTAGTTCTGAAAATTGACTTGACATTGTTGTTCTACTTAAATCTTCTCATTGACCTTTAGGATTGCAATTGATTAGTCTCTCTTATTGACATGTGTGTGTACTGTGTGCATCACCTCAATATTGCATTAATTCATAAGTATTAAGAGTGAAGATGGATAATGGCTAGTAATTGAATCTTGATGCACAATCAAGTGTCTATCAGGACCCTGCGGCTAAGTGGATAACGCAATGATATTTGCTGCAAACAATACTGAGTTCGAGTCCCAGAATCAAATATTAACACATCGGGGATTCAGATACATCCAGTTATAAATAAGACAAAGCATGCTACCTAGATTCCACTACTAACTATTATCCATCATTGCTTATAAACAAAGTATGTACATATATACATTTTGAGTGTTTCAGAAAACAAGTACTAGTCACAAGTTTCAATATGAATATAAACATCATCTAGCTGATGAGTCTTAGATGGGACGAAACTCTCATCCTAAACTTTATTAATAATCACTATTCAATAAATTATTATTAAATTGAATATATATATTTCAATGGTTAAACTTACAATTCAATGTACCTTGCATTTTCAATATTGCTTCAGCTAATAAATCAACATTAGATGTAGAAGAATTTTTCAATCTTGTCGGTGGATATAAACGTGTTTTATACAAATCATGATTATGATATTGATGTTGTTGATTAGACTGATTAGGATAATTAAGATGATGATGATGATGATGATTTGCATTAATATTAAATAGACTTTGTCGTTTATAGATTGTTGATAGATTTGATTGTTGATTAGATAATCTACTACCTTGATCACTATATCGTCTATTATTATTATTATTATTATTATTATTGAAATAATTCATAGATGGATTTATACAATATAAACGTTGTTTATTTACAGTTAATTGATTTTTTTGATTATCCTTAGTTACAGATTGTTGTTGCTGTGGATCAAGATCATGATCATGATCATGTTTATCATAAGTAACCATATCATTTGGACTAGTTATCATTAATAATGGAGTTGATAATTCTGTATGCATTTCTTGTGTATAATTTGATATAGTTAATCCATTTAAATAATCATTTGATTTCATTGTATTCTCCTCCTCCTCCTCCTCCTCCTCATCATCATCATCATCATCATCATCACCATCGTCATTTTCAGTAACCAAGTTGATTTCATTTGATAAATCACTCATCGAAAAGAAAAAAGAAAAAAACAAAAAGAAATAAAAGAGAGAGAAAAAGAAATTTGTAGAAGTTTTATTGTTTTCTCTTAGAATTACACTATTGAAATGATAATTCCGTAATGATTACGTAATGATTTAAATGACATACATCAATGTGTTCTTCATTAATGGAAGTAAATATAAATGAAGTATATCCAAATCGTTGAAAATAATCTTCATTTTCTTTTCTTTTCTCTTTTCTCTTTTCTTTTTTTATTCTTTACTTTATTTTTCTTTATTTTCTTTTCTTCGATGACAATACAACAAAGATTGAAATTCTATTATATTTACCTTAATTGCTTCTTTTTTCTTTTTTTTTCTATTTCTATTTCATTTATTTTGGGTAACCAACCATGTTTCAACTAGAGATTGTACCAATCAAATAACTTAGATTATTCGAAATGAAAATTACCCGTCTCCCTCTCTCTCTCTCGCTCCAAAAATAAAAAAAGGAAAAATCAATTTGGATTCATATATTCAAAACATATTATTAACATATGGATTGGTTGAAGATAGACATTAACCCTGGTGAATGCTGGTCAGCTCAATGATCTAGAGGTGAATTGTTCACGTGTTGAGCTGTAGGTCGTGTGTCCGAATCTCTTTGGTGTAGGAATGTGAATGCACACTGCTAAGGAGTTCCACAGTAGGACGAAATGGTCATATAGTGCTTCCAGGTTATTCATAGTGGTCTAGTTTTAATTGACTCATGGTCTCAACTATTGAACTTATTACAATCTCCACAAAACCCCTTCTGATATTAATCAACATGTGCACACTAGTGACTGGTTTCAAGGGGTATTTCCTTGAATTTTAGTGAGAAATAGTGACGAGTGGGGTTCTGTTGTGAGATAGTAACTCACTGAAGACAATGGTTCACAGTGGCGCAACTTCGTGGATGGGTTGAAGTTTAGCATTAACGCCGTTGTATGGTGGCCGGCTCAATGGTCTAGAGGTTAAGCGATCAATCGTGAAACTGACAGGTTCCAAGGTTCAAATCCCGTGGGACGAGACCGTGAATGCACTTTACTGAGGAGTCTCACAATAGGACGAATTAGTCGTCTAGTGCTTCTAAGTTATCAATAGTGGTATAGCTTCAAATGACTTATGAACTCAACTATTAAATTACTATAATATCCACAAAAACCTCTTCTGGTAATATATGTATATTAGTTTAAACACCGACATGTTTATTCACTATCAAATTGGTTGATAGAATTTCAGGTTAAACACGTTACCGACTTACACTTCGTCGAAGAGCATAAGCCACCTATTAACATTCTCCATCCAATTCTGTTCTGATCAATTATTTCCTGTTCTTTTCCGCTGGTATTCATTCTTTTCATGTCTCCTTCCACTTCTCTACTTAATCTATGCTTTGATCTTCCTTCTTTCCGTTTCTCTTCAGGATCCAAACTAAGCCCTTACTTTGTGATGCAACTTGATGATTTTCATAATGTATGACCTATTCACTTCTAACATCCTTTCTTAATTTCCTCTTCATCTGAATGGTGGTTCTTTGTTAGAAATAATAGTAGGCAAATTACGTTATCTCGTTGAAAATATCTCATTGTTAACAATTAGTGAATCTTATTTCATTTTGGATAAAGTACGCATCGAACAACCTGTATACCTAGCTCCACAAGAGCAGGTAAATTTGTAAATGCACATTGAGTTTGTCAGATGCGATGAAGTAAAAATAAGTATATATATTTGCGATTGTACAGCTTTGAAAATGAATATCGCATCTGACCAACTCAATGTGCATTTACCAATTTACCTGCTCTTGTGGAGCTAGGTATATAGGTCGTTCGATGCGTACTTTATCCAAACGAATTCAAGAACATTATCCGGCGTGGCTTATAAGAGGAGGCAACGGCTCAATAAGAAGTTCTATAATCGAACACCTTGTGTACACAGGTCATTCAATCACGACAGACTCTGCGTTAAAAGTCGTCTACAAGGTAAGGAGAAGCCTTCTTAAGACAATCAGATTGAATCTTGTTTCAAACATTAATTGAATGCTATTAGAGAACCAATAAAAACCAAGAAGCTTTAGACAACTGTTTAGTTCTAGTCTAGGAATCACAGAGCAATGTATATTCATGATCTCTCCATAATTTCAATTCTGGACCTTACAATCTCTTGTCAAATGTTTTAGTTTTGTCCTACTGAGTAGCTACCCAACTAAAACCAAACTGTGAAGTGAACTATACAGACTAATAATCTGCACAATATCCTTTGATAATAAATATTACTTTAATCATTTGAATGGATGTATCTCCATCTGTTAATGTTTACTCTGGGACTCGAACCCTGTTCTGTTCGCTTAAACACTATCTCCTTATTCACTTACTTACTGAGTCCTGATAGCCATTTGCTTGTGTAGTGGTGACGAAACATACTTCCTGGGTTCCATTGCTAGCTACCATCCATCCACCTCTGCTTATGATGCTTGTGACTCAAAGCAATATCGATCAATTTCAGTCCTAAAGATCAATGGAAAGATTCCAGTAAACAAAATCAAGTGAATTCCCTGAACTATTTTAATTATAGAGATATGTAGTAACCTGTTATTATTTTTTTCAATTATGAAATAATCTTAAAATGAGATCTGAATAGGCAGTAATGACTAATTGATTCATCAACTTTTGAGACTTCCCAATAGTTTGTAAAGATAACCTTGTAGTGTCGGTTACTATGTTAAGCCCATATACCGTATTCTAGTGTTCAAACAGGCCAATCTATTCATTCTACTTGAGTTATATTTTGATCTTGTTAATGATTCACTTATCAATCTGAACTGTTTTTATATGACCTCATATATGTGTGTGCATAATCTTATCCTACTCAACATATATCTGTAGCTTATTTTTGTATGATTATAAATATCGATTAACGCTTGGTTAGACGGAATTGGCTCACACGCTTTCTCCATCGAGCATCATTTCACATCGCTTTCTTGTCGTCGATTCGTCCCTCTGATTGCCTACCCAAATCAATGATTGTACAAAAATATATGTTTTGCGGAAATCCATTCTCGTATCTAATTTATTCAATTCCGTTATTCACTAACGCGATCTAATTAGATCATCATATACAAGGAATGGTGATATGTACATCACAATAGCAATCTGTTGGGTTGATCCAGAAAACTTCTCGTAAAAGTCAAGAAAGGTTCAGCAATCACTAAGACGCATTTTATCTAATCAGCGTTCACTAGAAGTTTAGCCAGAAACATCAAGAAAGTGAAAAGTCACATGTAGAGTTTCTGATTGGCTGATTACTATACCGCTACTATGTTTAGTAGCATTCCAGAATTTTCGGGAAACCCAACGACATCTAAAATAGGATAAAAACCCTATATTTTCTGTACCAGAATGAACCTTTGGAGTGAAGTGCTTCTCGCATATTTCGCACCTTTCCTTTCATGTTCAGGTCGCTGTGTGGCTCTAGCTTGGGGGGGGGTTACGAGAATAGCTTAGGAACCGAATACAGCGTTCAATTAGGAAGACTTATCACAAATCAGAAACGATTAAACTGGAATCAGATCACGGGCCACTCAAACCTTGCATAGAATTAAACCAAAAACGGATAACAATATGATCATGGTTAAATTATCGATTACTGACTTCATATTCTAAATGTTGTAAACCATATTACTTAAACATTGATAACACCCACGAGACGAAATTTCACTACATTTCCCTACATACATCAGTTTGCTTGTTTGCTTTTTTTGTTTCTCCTTAGTGACTGTTTACTGTTTAGAATAAATGTGAGCTTATTTCGTCACTATTTCCGTTGTGTTTTTTTTCAAACTGACATAAGTATGAAAAATGTTTATCATTTAATAATATTACTAACTGGTACGTCCTGGGTTCGAATCCCGTGGATAGGATCGTGCATGCACACTGCTGATGAGTCCCGTACTAAGACGAAACAGTCCAATAAATAAATAAAGGATAATATTATCAGAGCCTAATTTAACTGAAAGAAGTTAGAACATAACTTATAAGATAGACTTAAACTATAAAACAGCTCTTATATATATATATACATACCCTATGAGGAATAACATAAGTCAGAAACGTACATGACATGTCTAATTTTCGGACGTTAGACGATGACTTCCCAAACTCTTCCTAAGTTCCTCCTTAAACTCTTACACTTGACTTTTGACGAGTAAAGCAAAAGTGTGAAATACAAATAGAATAGTTAAGATCGTGAGTCGATTGAAGCTAGACCACCATGGAGAACCTGGAAACACTAGACGGCAGTTTCACCCTAGTACGAGATTTCTCAGCAGTGAGCATTCACGATCCCGCCTCGCGAGATTCGAATCTAGGATCTTTCGGTCTCGCGAGCGAGCGCTTAACCTACAGATTACCGAGTTGACATCCAACGGTGTTAAGATCTAAATTCAACCCATCTATGAAATTGACGATACATCCACCATTTTCATCAGTGAGTCACTGTCTCACAACTGACTACGTTGCACTCCAATAATCACTGCTTCTCACTAGAACTCCAGGATATACACATTGAAGTCAGTCACAAGTGAGCATATATTGATAAGTATCAGAAGGAGTTTTGTGGAGATTGTAATAATTTCAATAGTTGAAGCTAGACCATCATGGAAAACCTGGAAGCACTGGTCGTCCGTTTCATCCTATCTTGGGACTCCTCAGCATTTAAAGGTTGATTAATTTGCAAGAAATAAGTTTATCTACAGGTTTATCCTTGTCGACTACCTTCTAGAAGCTCCGGGAAATTCTTTAAATTTTATAGCCAGATAAGTAATTATTCAATTACAATGAAACACATAGTTCGTCACTAGAAAACTTATCAGGTATAATTTTCTCAGATCTTTCCAGGCTTCTGTAGACTTTGTCAAAGAATTCTTGGATACCATCGAATAACCAAACGAAACTCTCGAGGTATATCAATAAAATTTACAAAATCTATTGATCCATATTTTACTAATCTTAGTTCTGTATTGAAACATAAATTTGATCTAAGAAATATGATGTAATTCTATGATGTATTTTAAACAATATTCTGCTTAATGACTCATGCCTGTTACCAATCGTCGAGGAGGAAAGGTCATCCACCAGCATTCTCCATATAACTCTGTTCTGAGCAATTCTTTCCAGTTGTTTTCAGTTGTTGTTCATCCTTGTCCACTTTCAATTCTCGATACAAGGTGTTCTTCGACTTTCCTCTTTTCCATTTCTCTTCTGGATTCCAAGTTAGGGCTTGCCTCGTGGTGCAGTTTGGTAATATCCGCAATGAATGTCCTATCCACTTCCAACGTTTTTTCCCGAATTTCATCTTCAACTGGAAGCTGGTTTGTTCTATCTCACAGTAGGTTGCTGCTGATGGTATCCAGTCAGCAGATATTGAGTATCTTGTGAAGACAACTTGTATCTTTTTGACGATGGTTCTCATAGTTTTCCGAATTCCAACTACATACAGTAGAACTATCTTGACGTTCGCATTAAAGATTTTGACCATAATCATAAATTGACTCATTAAAATGACTTAAATTTATAGATACATATGCATGAAAGTGAATTGGCCCAGCAATGAGATTAAGAAAGTAAGTAGAGTGTGTATCAAAATAGTTCGCTATTCAATTTACAACACAATCTCAGATAAAAATTCTTTACTATATTAAAATCCATCATTGACAATAGTCATGATGCATTCAGATACCCAATGTCAAGTCTGTGAGTTTTAACTGTAACAAAACGTTTATTTATCCTACATTGAAAATGAAATTCACCACAAAGCCCTTCGAAGATTACTGCTTATCTCAAACCCGGATAACGTAGAACGATTAGGCATAGGATTCATAAACAAAACACTAACCAGCTCTTCATGGATCGATGGAAGTTGAATATTAACACCGTTGGTGGTCTAGAGGTTAACCGTTCGCCTGTGAAACCGAAGGCTCTTAGTTCGAATCTCGCATGCGAGATCGTAGACACGCACTTTTCAAGTGTTCCACACTAGGACAAAACGACATTCTAGTACTTTCGGGTTTTCTATGATAATCTAACATCAATCAATTCATAATCTCAATCAAAAACTTCACAATCATCACAACCTTATATTGACAAAGAATATTTGACAATCTTAGTTCAGTTCTTATTATCTTGATGAAATATATCATTGACATTTCAATATCATTGGATCTTTTCCATTTTTGTCCGATGCATGTGATTTATTTCACTAAGTAACAATGTGATGAATTTACTGATTCAACCGATCATCCCATCAATCAATTTTATCTTTTTTATGACAATGAAGAAACCATACTGATCTAATATTCCTTTTTTTCTTAAAGAAATGAATATTTCAAAAGAAGAAAACGATAGACCTTCTTTATAAACAAAAATGGATAATGACTAACAATGAAATCCAAGATGTATGTTTCGTCCCATTTGAGACTCGTCAGCTGGATGTACTTGCATCCTAGATTTGTTGATGTTCACTTAGAGGTTTATACCTTCTTTTCTTAACCAAATTAACTATTTGTCTTATGATTTATATTATGTATAGTTTATTCTATGAAATTTGATATATTAGATAAGCATAAACTTTGATGATTAATGTATCATAGTATAAACAATCTATACAGTGTAGGTCATAGAGTATTTGGACTTGTAACAAAGGGATAGAAAAATGATTGAATATACTTCATTTTTAGTTTATGTTAAAACTGAACGATGAGCGTGTAAATCCTTTAGAGAATCATAATGCATACATTAATATAGAGTTCTAAGCCAAGATGGATAGTAGCTAGCTATCCAGGACATGCGTCTCATCCTTTTCGGCACTCGTCAGATGGGTGTATCTGCACTCCAGACTTGTTGATGTTCAGTCTGAGACTCGAACGCAGTACCGGTCGCTTCAAACGCCAATGCATTATCCACTTAGTAATTCCCACCTCATTTTGTTTGGCTGCCAGGTGCAGGGTTAAAACCGTCAATGAGAGTGGGGTTCTAGCCAATCACAAAATAACCTTTATCAATGGATAGCTTATGGAAAAGAAAAATAATGCCAAATGTAAACACAGTTATAAATATATAATATACCTTAATGTGCTAGAGTAATTTTACAGTGGTTTTGAAGAGAACGGGACACCACCCAGACTTTCAAGTGACAACCCAAACGGTACAGCTCAATTCCGTTTCACAGGACAGGCAGATACCGCTCAGGCTTAACCTAAGCAGTACAGCTCAGTCCTACTTGCAGGAGAGATAGACACTACACAGGTTTAAACTTTATAAGCAGAACGCTGTAGCTCAACGTTGCTTCACAGGAGAACCAGACACCATATAAACTTTAACGCTACAATCTGAATAAAGCTCAATCCTGTGGAGCAACAACACAGGCATCCAGCACCCTGGTGGACCATTCCCAACATTCATATACACATTCACATCATATGTATAATTATTCCGATCATTGATTGCGTAAATCAATTATGCACAGCACAAATAGGCCAATGTTCACCTATTCCTCATACACGACAGTCAAACTCAATGATTTTAGCAATAGTGACATGCATTACAATGTCCTAATGACTATGACTCTTGAGAACGCAGAACAGCAACCACCAGTATTAACGAAATCAGTTAACTAGAAAACCAATTTTGCATATGAACAATCAGCAAAACTTGGCAAAGTAATGCCGAACCATCTACGATATCAATGACGAACCTCCAATCTGATATGTAACCTAAAGAAACAGAATTGTGTATATGATATAATTAACACTGTCATCGCAAAACTACTTTTTTCTACAATCATTTTAGGTGTGTTTGAGTTGTATATTTGATTTCTGCGCTAAAAAAGCAAACAAAATAAATAAACAAATCTCTCTCTCTGTGTCTCCCTATATCATTCATTTACTCATGTTTGATAGATCGTTAAACCTTTTGTTTTCTATGATGTGCGGTAAAATTTACCAATAAATAAAAAGCTTTAACCACTTAACATTCTTTGCAATCTGAAAATCCTTTTTGAATTATATGCTATTATGACTATCTATTCGGTAGTTGTTAAGAATAGTTTGTATCACTGATACTATGGTGTATACTACTGATATCGAGAGATATAAGTAGTATGTATCATCAATCAAAAGTGAAATATCTAATGGTAGAAGGTTAAGAAGATCAAAGAGAAGTAAAAGAGAATAGAGAATGTTTGATATGGAAATATAGGAACAATCAAGTTGGAGACAATTGATTGACATTTCGGAAATGAAGTAATTACTATATGATACTCAAATTTTATTAAGATATTCTGCAATTTCATACATATAGTTCCCCTTTATTATTTTAAAGAGAGCAAGAACAATGATTGATGCAGAATAATAAATGGATCCATTTTTATTTCGTTCGGTTCTCATCATCTGCTTACAACTTAAAGTATTTGAAATTCAACCTTATTATAGATATTGACATACTTATACAACAGAGGGTGATAAAGAATGAATATATGCGTATCATGATGTAGCGAAGATTTCGTTAGGGTTACTGAGGTCATAAAATGCTTTGTTTCGAATATATAGAGTTTGAGAGGGAAGGTTCCAGAACGTTGAGATAGTGATTAGAAATCATGGAATTAAAACACACATTAGACGATTATGTAATGAAGTAACTGAAGATAGATTAATGTTAATAAAGAGAGGTATGAATTGAAATTGGTCACTTATAAATGATGTAATTTTAAAAATTCAGAAAGACTTGGAATGACGTAATTAACCAAACGGGGGGGGATGAATGTTACCAGGGCAAAGAAAGATTTATTACCGTTTCTTTTTGTATACAAAGATCTGGTTTTAAATGTTTGATTACTATTGCTTCGGCAAATTTTAAAAGGTTTGAATTTGATTATTTCTTGATCATCTTGAAGGACTTCAGTATATCGACTTCGTGTCCTGTGTCAAGGAGATGACACAGGATGTATTCTCTAGCTAGGAGAATGTCTTAGACATAGATCTTCTACATACTAGCACCAATCAGGAACGTATACTTATAGTATTGAGGAATTTAGTATTTCTTATGGCAAGAAGATTCTACTCGGCTACCATTAACCATACTACATCATATCATCATAATACATATGATATCCAGTCTCTTACACCTTTACAATTAAACTATTCACTTTAGAAAAACACAACATTGATAGCAATTATGGATAATTGAATGATTTTTTTCTAGTTAGCGTTTTTTTTAGCAAGTTAGTTTTCTACGGGATGGGGTCGCTAACCTCATGCCCAACCCACCTCCTTTATCCGTGTTTGGGACCGACAGTAGCCCCCAGAGGGACTCCAGGCTGAGTTAGATAGCAATTATGAGTTAAGAATATTGTGAATGTATGACTGTACTTTTATAAAAAAAAACCCGGAAACTAAATGTTAAGGTATGTATATTTCTTTGCTTTATATAGGTTCTTGTTGTTTAACACATAGACTAATAATCGATATATTGCTTTAAGCAATTCATTATAAATTAATAAGTAAAGTACAAATGATCAAAATTATTTATTTTCATGATTGATTTGTTATTTGTTAGTTACCTTCAATATGTAATAGTCTATTACGGCTATATTCATATTATAGTGAATGGGAACATAAATGGGGACAGTCGAATATATGATGACAGAACATCTTCATAAAATCTGAGAGCCATACAGTGAATATTTCATTTCTGAAATGTTAATCAATCGTCTCTGACATGATTGTTTCTTCGTTTCCACAACAATCATTCACTGTCCTTGTTCTCTTCTCTTCAATCATTTTGACCATCTGTTGCTAGGCATTTCAGTTTCGATTGATCATACATACTACTTATATCTGTCCTAATCAGTAGCACACACATCACAATATAAATACGTTTAGAATTGGGATCATATCAGGTTCGGACACTGAGTGGCTCGATATTATCACTGCTGGGGAGTGTAGAATAATTCAACTACTGTTGGATGATTTATTATTTTCAATGTATCGCCAGCTCATAATTCACAGTCTTCATTGCTTAAAGTCACTATTTTGTCTTCATGAATAACTGTTAGTTTTCATTCAATGGTGTGATGTGGTCGAGTGTATCTGTATATAAACTAAGTTCGTTTGAAATACAATATTCGTATAGTAGAGGTTGGTCACTGTGTTTTGGACTTAACAGACAGGGCAGGGTAGGATAAGTCAGGAAGAGATGCTGCCGAAGCACGGACCATAAAAAGCTTAACGTCAACTCAAGTTTATCCGTGCTGTAAATGGATTCTGATTGCTGTTTTTGTCACATGATATTAGTGAGCGGCTATAAGTCATCACACAAACTGTACAAGGATAATTCTTCTAGAGAGACCTCAAAAATAAACTGAACAATCTAAACTTACTGTAATAAAACGTCTACATGTCTTATACGGATTAGTTCAAGGACAAAAGAAATTGTCTAATCGAATCAATCAGACTGCATAACAGGTAAAGAAATGTGTACTTTATATCTATTGACATCTTTGATTGTGTCTATAATAGTACTTGAAGCTTTGCTTCATTAGTAAGGAATCCTAGTTTTGTTATCTGTGGACGCAAATGATAATGATCAGTTGTTTGCTTAGTCGGACTTGTAGATAGTCTGACAAACATTAGATGAGTTATATATCCTCCTATCCTTATTATTCTTGGTTGCTGTCGAATTGTTGTTGGATTGTGTCGGATTGTTGTCGGTTTTTGGTGTGGATATATATTTAGGCTTTAGTCAACCTAATCAGGTGTTCTTGATCTGAGTTGTGTTGAAGTCCTATAGAACAGACACTGAGAGGGAATCTAGTGTAGATAGTCGTCTGAGGTAACTTAACGTCCTATACGTGTAGACGAAGGAAAACTGAGCGTTATAACAGTTTGCATGTAAAGATTGTGGTAAAATTTTAACCTTAACAATAAATATAGTTTTTAAAAGGCATCTGAAATGTGACATTGAAAGGAATAAAGATATTTTATCTAAAAATACTAGAAATTTACTTCTCTCCTTCCGTGTTCTTTGATAGAAATATCACAATTATAAAAATTCACGCTTGTTACCCCTCGCGGAGGAGCATAGTTCTCCCACCAGCACTTTCCATCCAACTCTTTCCTGGGCAATTCCTTCCAGTTCTTTCCAGTTGCTAGTCATCATTTTCATGTCTGTTTTCAACTCCCGGCTCAGTGTATACTTTGGTCTTCCTCTTTTCTGTTTCCCTTAGAAATTCCAAGTTAGGGATTGCCACGTGATGTGGTTTGATGATTTCCTTAATGTATGTTTTATCCACTTTCAACGGCTTTTCTTAATTTCTTCTTCAACTGGAAGCTGGCTTGTCCTCCCTCATACTAGGCTGTTGCTGATGGTATCCGGCCAATGGATGTTGAATATCTTGCGTAGACTAAATCGAAATATATGAATCTAAGTATACTTTCAGTCTCTTGAAAACTATATATAACAAGGAAGTTTTGTTAATTTATCTTCTAAAATTCATAGTTAATTGCTTGCAGGCAGTTACTGAACATTAATAGAATTTTCTCAAGTTTGGTCTGGTCAACAAGACATATCTGTAATCTTGACTAAACAGATGCTCCTTTCTTCCTTCTTTGTCGATAATCTATCTAGCCCTATCCATACTCATATGGATATAATACTCTGTCTGCATGTACACATAATGTTGAATATTCCCATGTTAAACGTTAGTATGACACTATATGAGTATGTAATGCACGAAAAATGCATAAATAAAATAAAGCTATATACCGAATTGTTTCTAAGTAGGACGTTTTTAATAACGATGGAACTAAAGATGAATAAAGGGTTAATGAAAGAATCTACTCACATTAGCGCAGTCAGTTTTGAACCATGTCACTTAACACCTTTAAGTAGACATTACGTTTTACAATGACTAGTTACTAAGTTTTGATTAATGTCATGTTTGTCTAGCGCTTCTTGTTTCGATCAAGTTCTATCAATCAAGTTGTAGTGTTCCTATAAGTGTAAATAACTTGACATAGCGTATACTAAGCGAAAAACGCGATGACATTTAAAGCAAACAGTAATGGGTTCGAGTCCCAGAGTGAACATCAACTCTGGGATGCAGGTACATACAGTTAACTAGTCCCAAATAGGACGAAACGTGAGTCTACTACTAGCCACTATACATCTTTGTTTAAATAGCGTGTACTATGTTTTGATGTTAGGCGGTTGAGTGTAGTCTACAAATCACTATGTGATAGTTGATACGCGTCACGAAGTTTTACAATCTGAGGCGTCTTAGACCACCAACTATCTCAATGGCGCCCAGAAACAAAATGGTGATTTGAAATAACAAGATATAACGACCATAGTACGAGAACACGCTCAGTACGGTACTTCTTTACATATAGTTTAGTACTCTTTATATACTACGTAAGTATGTAGTGAACAGAACACGGGTGGGGACAATCGAATTATATTTAGCACAACATTACAGAGTTACTTGCTAAAATAGAGAAACCATACTATAATGCTTAATTTGCAAAATGTTCAATAATTGTCTCGGAATTCATTGTTCTTGCATTTCTATACTAATTGCTTTCTATTCCCGCTCTTCCTTTCTTGATCTTCCTAATCTTCTGCTGCCAGACATTACATTCCTGACTCGCGTCATATACTACTTATATCAATATAAGTAGTACGCACCACAAGTATATCAGCTCCACAGGAAAGCTGATGTAATGACACATAAGTTTCCTCCAGTTTCTAAACAAACCAGTCATTTTAATCTTATCGATTATTCTTTTTTTACACTTGAACTTGTTAATTATTCACCTAAATTTATGTACGCTATTACGTGTGTGTGTGCATGTGCGTGCTTTATTTGAATGTACCTATTACATATACACTAACCTGTAATACCTTTCTCTTTAACACTTCCCTTATTATTCATCTACTACTCTTGTATTTCACTTCTCTTATCCAGTTACTAAGGTGAATCCATATATGTGTATATGGTGTGGAAGAAAGTTTTCTGTTCATTGAATTCAATGAAATTTATCATTGATTATCATTAATGAATCGATAAATGATACTGTAACCAAGTTATAAATACTCATGAGATTGTATTATTGATTTAAACTTCCGAATTATTAGAAATCAATGATAGAAGAGTAAGTGTTTATGTAATAAAATAACTCGTTTATATACAGAAGATGAACAGAAAATAAACATTGTGAAATGGATTAACTAACTAAACTATTCATATTCGGATTCCTCTTATTATAAGCTTTATTTTGACCTATGAACTATTATGATACGATTTACCATTCTTGAGTTATGGCCCAGTCTATTAATTAGAGTCTCCCACATTCACAGGCACATTTGGCTTGATCTTGTGTGTATTTTCCATTTTATGGTACAATGTGGTCTGTTTGGTTGGTATATAAAGCCAGTATGTTTGAAATAAATGATTCATATCGTGGAGGCTGGGTTTGGTGTTCTAGACTCTAACAAGCAGGGTTAAGCAGGAAGAAGGATCGATTAGAACTCTAAACTGCTCGTATGGGTTTACGCGTCATTGGTTCGGTCGCTGAGTCACTGTTCTCTAATTAGCGGTATCATTATGTTATATATTAATAGGGAACAAGGCCTCAAGTTATAACACAATTCATTTTGTTGGTAGTTAATGAAGCGTTCGCGCGCGAGACAGATAGCTTCTGGGTTCAAATCTCGAGAGGTGGGATCGTGGATGCGCACTACTGAAGAGTCCCATATTAGAACAAAATGGCCATCCAGTGCATCCAGGTTTTCCATGATGGTCTAGCTTAACTGATTCATGAATTCAACTATTAAATTACTGAAATCTCCACAAAACACCCCTCTGATAAGTGTTCAGGTTTTTCTTTTTCGTCCAGAATGAAATAAAGTATATTCGTGATAGAATGGACATGATCTAGGCCTAATAATAAAATCTTACTTAATTTATTAATCATTGAGTGATCGATCAAAATTGATTTCCTCCAATCACTCAAAATACTCAGTAATGTTTACTTTTCTGTTAGTAAATTTTATATAAGCGTATAATTTAACAGTTCAATCCAAGAGTCAATTGCTGCCAGACCACCATGGAAAACCTGGAAGCACTGCAAGACCGTCTTATCCTATCGTGGGACTCTTTAGCGCCCTGCGAAATCCGAACCCAGGACCTCCGGCTCCGCACGCTTGTAGCGTGGTGTCGAGTCGAGGTTGACTATGAGTACCACTACAGGGAAACGCGTATCAAATAAATCAGAAGGCAAGTGGAATCAGCGGGCAAAAGTACGAACGTACGAGGTCACGATACGCGGAAAAGTCATGGAGAGTAATGGAGTAGGAATATGGTTGTCTTTAGCACAGTTAAACAATCACTGGTACAATTTGTTTTAATAATAATTGTTTCCATTGAATCAATCGCGTTCTCTTGGTAAAAGTAGGTCACTACACGCTAACGCTGAACCTCTAGATCACTGAGCTGGCCGGAATTCAATAGTGTTAATATCTAACTGCAAACAATCCACGAACATATAATTTTGTGAGAAAAACTAACTATCCTTTTAGCCAATAGTCTTTTCTTCTTGATGGAGTTTTGTTCTCTGAGCTGGATGGTTTGGTCGACCAAACCATCAAAATCATCCACCTGAGCTACAAATCTTCTCCACCATCTCAAGTCTTTTCTTCAATATCAGTTCATCTAAGGGGCAGAGTTGGAGTCAATAAACCTGTCTCACTAGCAGTGATTAGTTGACCATACTGCGTCATTATCCTTCATCTATCGATTTGCATTTTACTCATACTGAAAACATTGATGTATGGATTACTATTTTCATTCTATTCTGACTACAAGTTTTACAGTTACAAATTCAAATTTATATTCCAATAGGATACACAAGTTTTGGGTGAATTTCTTCTTTTTTTTAGATGTTATTGAGTTCATTAACCAACTTAACTCATGAAGCACTATGTAGCTATTTTGTTCTATTGTAGGACTCCACAACAATACGCATTTAATTCAATTCTCAATGAGTTCATAGATGTACACTGTATTCCTCCTTCACTGATAACATCTTAAAGCATATAGAAATGAAACGGAATTGGTAATACTTAAATGTCTAGTATGTAATGTTTACCTGAATAAATTTATATCTAAATCAAAATTGTGAGATTGATAATGAGCAAAAATATAGGCCATATAGGATCACAGAAACAGTAATATAATTATGAGTATGAGGTTGTGGAGATTGTTGAGTTTCATTCAAATCATGAACTGATCAATGTTAAATAACCATATCGGTTTCATCCTAGTATGGGACTCATTAATTGAAGTTGCCCCCAAATGCTCTGGTACGGTAGATAGTGGGAAGAGTCAGCCCTGCCTCTTATAATGCTCTCACATGGACACGCGTATACAGCCACAAACACGCAAGTCCTACTCACTATCCTCTCGCACAACGGGTGTTGTTTACGAAATTGAGAGAACTAAAAGTAAATGTCCGGCCATTCAACCGGGTTGGTGGATATGGAGAATACATCTAGGAGAGTTGTAAAACACCGATTACAAACCAATGGTGAATATGAGCTCTATGATCCTGATGGAAAAAAGGGATTACGAACCTATTGTTGATCACTGACTACCATGGGACTGAATCTGCTGACATTGCTCCATTGCCTTGTGGATCAGACCTTTAGGTCGAAGTCTTCGGGTGTGGCCTCTTAAGAAAACCACCTGCTTCGGTTTGGGCATCTGAGCAGCATCATATCCCATACACAAATCAAGTGACTTGTGTGGTACATATGTATTCGGTGCTCCTTTGTACCAATATTTGTGTTCAAATAAATAAAAATAAATAGTTGAAGTGGGCACCCGCTGTAGTGAACAAGAACACCGGTGGGAACAATAGGATGTATTAAACAAATTACAGAACTTTTTAATAAAATCTAACAATCACATAGTGAATGTGTAGTGGCATTGAACAATAACCGCACAATCCACAAAGCTGAACACGAGACTACTCAGAAAATAGATATTCAATATTTAACGCGGATAAATACCTAACGATGGAGAAGGCGCGAAGAATGAATTGGATGGACTGGAGTTGATCGAGTGGCATGGCTTGGCCATGCAGGCGTGGTCTCTGCTGAATGTTACCTTATATCTTCTATTCATATTAAATATATTGTTCTTTCTCTAGCCTAAACTTGTTCTACATCATGTATTGGTAATTGATACGATACAGTGAGTTGGTGTAGTCGATGGTGTGACTTCCACGTAAGATCTTATAGATTAGGCAGTTATATCATGACGAATCTACAATTTTGGGATTAAGTCTATTATTAGAGCAGTACTAATATAATAGTAGACCATAATTCTACAAATGCTTAATTTGCAAAATGTCCACCAGTTGTCTTAAAATGACTCAGACTTCTTTGTTCTTGCATTTTCATACAAATTGCATTCTGTTTCTATTCTTAACTGTTCGATCCCCTTGCCTCTCTGCTGCCAGACATTCTGTTCCTGACTAACGTCATATACTACTTATGTCGATTCAAGTAGTACACATCATACCAACATACCGGACATGAAGGTTGAACCCTACACCTTAAGTTTCGTAAGCGAATGCTTCATCTCTAGACCACTAAGCTGGTATTCAACAGTAGTAATTAGTCGTAGGACACGTATTATTTAACATAACATGAATTGAATAAGAAAGGATAACGTTAAGTAAAGTTATGTGAATAGTAATTATGATGATGATGATCTTAATGAGGAAACTTATCTCTATGTAAGTTTTCTTAAACTTGGTTTTTTTTCCTTTGAAACATCCATTTCTATTTATAATTAAAAAACTATATGGGGATTTCTTTCACAGAAATCGAAAACTTTGTTATCATATTACTGAACTCTTAAACCATGATAACCTATTCATTTAAAAGAAGAGAAAAAGTGGAACAAACCTTTTGTTGAGATCTTTCAGGATTCAACAACAACAACAACAACAAAAACACTTTTGATTAATGAAGCTTATCATAAAACAAACAAAATAGTCTCGTTTATTTTCTCGAAGTTGAAACTATAGTTGGCGGTAATAAAGAGAGAGAGAGAAAGAGAGAGGAAAAGAGAAGTAAAGTAAGTACATACAGATAAGTGGATGAATATGTACATAATCATGTGACATGAATTCATTCCATTTCTCATCTCAATGGTATTGAGAATGAAAACTCTGTTATTGTCCAATAATACAAACATATATGTTTGTTTACTAACTTCACTTATAAAACATCTTCATGTAGGTTACTTAATTCGGTTGTAATGATGATTAAAACTTCTCTAATGAATTAAATGCAGGGTGTGTTCACTTTTTATTTTGGAAAAATGTTGGGCGAAACTACAATTGATGAACCAACCAATCAGGTTCAAGATAACAGACCTTGGATTTTGGCGCGAAATTCATTCATTCATTTGATTAAATAGCATTTTGGTATTATAACGAATGTCAGTTAGTGATGGAAAACCTTAAATTTAATTCCTGTCCCTAACCATCAACTGTAAATCAGAATCGTAATTCCTCATTTTCGTTTATGATCATCATTTAGTAATATTTAGTAGATGGGCATTCACAAGGTCACTTCAGCGTTGCTCAAAGGTCATTCATAAATTATAATCCCATCATATGAATAATACTTATGAACCAACCAATCAGTAGTAAGAGTAAATTGCTTTTGAGTTCTTGATCAACTATTCATATATGAGATTATTTAAGGACTATTATTTAAGTGACCCTGAGGGTGGACACCTACTGATTAGGACTAAATGAGGGTTATAAAGCAGTTAGGGTTCTCATTTACAGTTGATGGTCAGGGTTGAAATTTAGATTTAGGATTTTCATCACCAACTGACATCGGCTATAATGCCAAAACTCTATTTAGCCAAATGTGTGGATGAATTTCGCACCAAAATTTGTGACGCGTTATCTTGTTTCTGATTGGTTCGTCCATAAATTATAGTCCCGCAAAAATTCCAATGAGTTGTTTGGTGAACATTAAAAATGTCTATGTAAACTCCTGTAAACACTTAGAATCATAACGAAAGAGTGATTTTTGTCATTATAGGGTAGAATGACAGTGTTAAACATATCACACGCTCATTTCGGTATCTGTATGTTGTATATGACAGGTGAGTCTACACTTTTATTAAATACTAAGCCTATACACTTAATCCTGAAACAAACTGTAGCCTAATTACATCAGATTTTAGGGATAAACTAGTCAGGCAATGCCCTTTGAATTTTCACATGAAACACTCAGCTGCAGAGCATGCTAACATTATAGCTAACATCAGTTCATGACGAAAGCACGGATCGTTTATCTCTACCATAACTACCTAAACCTAACTAAGAACAATGTGATGATTTAATAATTTATTTGGGGTCTTATGAATTTTCGAGACGACGGATAATCTACCACCATAAAAACGAGTATGAATGTTGTTATTTCTACAACTTACAGATACGGCAACCTGTAGAAGAATAATTTCATGTATGAAATCTATTTAGGCCTTGGTAATTTTGTCAAGTGATAACTGACAAGAGCAAAAATCATAACAGTGATATATTTTTGTGTATTTTGTCTGTTCGCATTTGCTGTTTTCTGAGAATTCGCCTCACTTGTTTTAAGCTCATCTTTATACTATACTGCCACGTCGCAGTTTTAGCACTTTTAGTAAATTTAATGTGTTATTTCTGCACACAAATGAAGATTTCATTCTAAGGACTGACCCTTATTACTTTCAGACTTTTCATGTGTCATATTAGGCTATATATATATATATATATATATACATTAAGTTCTATGGAGGATAGATCTAGATAACCCCTGATATTCGAAATCTCATGCTGGCCGCCTGCTTTATTATCTGAGCTACCTATTCCTGGCGTCGAAATACTTCGACAAGTTCTATGTTATCGTTCGCTTGAACACATCATTTCGTCTATTATTCGCATGGACTATTCAGGTGCGTTTATAAAATGTTTACGATCATTTGCTGTATAAATTACAAACTAGTACCATTAGAGACATTGTGGTAGTTATCAATATGCATTGAAAAGAGTGGACGTTATTCAAATGCCAATTCCCAAACTTCTAACATCTTAACGACGATCACTAATTGGCAGTGTGAACTGTCTTCAATTCTTACTAAGGCTAGACGGTGATCGAAATAAAATCACTTTAATTAAGTTGACTTTAATTATTACTGCTAGCTGTTGAACACAGAAGAGTGACTAAACAGAAATTTAAATCAGAATGTTTCAGTGCAATTCATCAGTAATCAAATGTAGAACATGATCAAATATATTTAAGTCATGAACAAGACACAATATCATAGCATCACTAAATTTGGACATGCAACTGCTCGAATTTTTGAACTTAACCACATCATGATTGGTTGTATTGCATCCTCTACTTAATTATGTCAGAATACGATACACAACTAATGGCACACAAATGTGTGAAACTTCACAGTTGTGAAGCAGGAGACGGGAGAAGCAGGCGAAGTGATTGTTAGGTAAGAATCAAAAATGCACGGAAAATTGTGGGTATTCCTGTTTATTGGTATTGGTTATAACATCATTATAACTTAGACAATCCACAAGTGGGCAATTTTCGCCACTGTCCGATTGTAGTGTCAATAATAAAATTGTAAAAAACAATTTCTTTATTGCTTTCGAAACTAGTACACTTCGCATGGTTTGGTAATGGTTTTTTGAGAGTTCCATGGGGGTGTGAAGTAGGCTTATCTGGAAATATCAAGGTTTTTATTAGGCTATCAGCGTCCTTTTCAATAAATGTGAGAAAACGCGACAAAATCGTATCATCCTCAACATCTTAACTGGTCATACCTTAGATTTTAAAACTTTAAAATTTGAATGTATCTTCAACTGTTCAAATACTGGCTCCATCATGATACCAATACGATGATTAGAAGTATTCTAATTATTGTACTAACTAGGAATTCTGGAAATAGTAAAATCAATTGTAAATAGAACTAGATTGGCACAAATGAACACACTGTGAACCAAGGTAAATGGTCAAAACACTAGAAGGACGCTATGGTAAGTACTTTCTTCAATACAGGTGCACGACACAAATCTGATAACTTGTAGGTCCAATCAGAACGGCCGTCAAACTTTAAGAAAAAAAAATATTCAGAAGTAGTTATTTTAGTATCTCAATGAAAACTAGATTCTTTCTGAAAGGCAGAACGGCATTAGGATAGAATACTCATGTTTCACAAACTTAAGAGTGTCCCGTGAACGTCAGTGCATTTTTTAAAGAACACAATCTACCTAATGATGTAACAATCGCTGACTTCAGTAAGGCTTTCTACAAAGTTTCGTTTAGGTTAGGTGACGTCAGAATAAAGAACTTCCTATTTGGATGTTGACAAAAGGGTATGAGTGCACTCTAGGTTGGCTAGCTGGGAAACTGTGCTTAATGAAGTGCCTTAAGGCACACTATTAGGGCTGGTGTTATTCCTACAGTATGTAAATGACCATCTTAGTGTCTTATTATTACCGGTCTTGTTATATATGTGGAGCTATGTAAAGCGATGCAAAAAGAAGGTGATAGCTCAGAGCTCGAAAATGACCGGGAGAAATGATCTTAATGGTCTATGTTTGACAGTTGCCGACAAATGCTTTCAATTGCATTATGATGAATATTGGTCACCAAGATGCAGATATAAACACGATTTAACTACTTTTTGTACAGACACACTATAACCTAAAATTCATCGTTAGCCAAGACATAAAAACTACTATGCATTGCTGTTCCATAGCCGAAGAAGGCTTTAGAGCCACATATTCTATGGGTAAAGCAGTAGCCGTTTCGGTGCTAAGAACCTTTAGACTGTGTTTACAGTGTATTTTAATCCTAAACTCCAGTACTGCATGCAAGCGGCTAGCTCCTGCCTGAAAAGAGGCGAAAAGCTGTCGGAAATGGTTAAAAGTGCAACTGAGCTGTTTTCCAGAATCCCAGAGCTCATGTGTCATATACAAGGACCAGATCATAGTTTTTCAATTACTGAATGGTGAATAAACATCTGATATGCCCTCATTTTTCCTGTCTTCCAAGATAGACAATTCACGAGAACACTTAGAAAAGTTTACAGGTCTGGAACAAACCAATTGTCAGGTGACTAACGAGTCCCCCATAGAATCATCAACGAAAAGGATTTGTCACCTCAAAACGTTATTAAGACCTCACCTGTCAACACTGTCAAAGGAAAGTTGACCTTCGTTGTCAGGACTAACACAGTCTACAGACCTTTTATCCTCCCCAAACTGAAACAGAAACTCTTCAGCGCATATCACAAAAAGTGGATCACTACAAGCTTATTTTTTTACAACGATCAAAATCAGCTTGTTGTATTTCCCGTATTGCCTCTCTAGCCTTAATTAGATTTGTCATTATGAAGTTGAATGTTTCATTGTTTGTCTACTTCGTCCTTCGTTATTTAGAGGCTATTTCGTTGTGTATCTGAGTTACGAAAAACGCGTATTTTTAAAAGTGTATCCAGTACCGGGGTCGAACTGTTTGCTTTAAGTTTCTCTTCCAAGATTATCTTAGTTTGAGACCCATTCTATCTCTTGTTGTTGTCTATTGGTTTTGTGGGTGAGTTTAAATGCATTGTCAGCGCTCTTTGGGTTTTCGAGAAAGAAAGTTGTGTACACGTGTACAACACATGTTCTGATTGCACTTTGACTCTCTATCATATATACATATATATGTGTGTCATTTTGATCGAAGCATAAATGTTGAAGTTCCTCTGTTTTTTCTACCAACTAACCATCGTTATTCAATGGATAGTGATTCGTTTTGAATTTTAATTCTTTCGCACCTTCAAAGCAAATCCCCTAAAAACTTTTCCCTGGATTATTTTTTCCTAAACCTGTTCCAAGTTCAAAGTCAACCTTGAATGAAGTTGGAACCAGCGTCGAATAAAAGAAACGCAGGACACAGCACAGTATGTTCAACTTAATTTCAACTAAGTCTCGTTTTTTCAGATTTAGTGTTTAGTTATTTCCATAAAGTTTACTACTTATTATTTAGAGCTATTTATTTATTGCTGCTTAACTCATTTATCCAGGGATGCATAAGTTTACATCTTTTCATTCGTTGCATAGACGAAAGTTTTTCTCAAAATTCAAACAAACAGTATTCAGATAGGTTCGTGCAAAATCTATATTTCAAAGTTAGGTCCATCATGGAGTAAAGTTAGGCAAGTACATTTAATTCTAAAGCATGGACACTTGTTTTCCAATTCATTAATTTAAAGATGTCGTTTTGACTGTAAGATTCGACATATTATTGCTGTCCAGATTTGAAATGATTCTTTATATGATATCAGTTAACTATAAAACATTTAAAATTCATTTAGACTTCTGTAATTTGGGTATAATTTAGTTTATTTACTTTCCAGACAGCAACAAATAGCTTAAGACTTTAAAAATATATACGTGGGTTAAAGTCAAAACATGGATGGCGAAGAAATCGAAACGATAATCTTAATGCCATGACTAAACTTACACAATATAATTTGAAACTAACGAGTAAAGTCGAAGAATGAAAAACTCGTTGTCTAAAGTAATATTTGTAATGAACACATCTAAAATACAATTAATTCAATCCCATATCACTCAAGGTTTCTAACCATGGACTAATTAACAATTGCGGCTTTCAACCATGCAGTCTACACGTGCAATAGCTGTTTATTTATTGTATAATGAAAATAATTTTTATTTATCAATTCCAATGGTTCTTCGGTGCAAATTGTAGAGTAGTTAATTTTACACCTTAATAATCAATATTATTTATTAAAATAGTTTGTCTCTATTATTTTTTACGATAACTGGTCCTTATAAATTAACACTTATGTTTCACAGCATGACGGAGGCCAGAACAAAACATGGCACAAGTCCATGAAGTCACTGACAAGTGGACTGAGTCATGTTGGTAGGTGTAGACTACATGGTTGGGGACCGCGAGATGATAGCAACCGATGGTTAGGGACCCTGAATGACATGGCTCAAATCGTTTGCAATGGCGCAGGTGCATACACTCTTTGTGTTCTCACAAATTCTAATCTCCTTATTCCTCCTTGTCTCTTTTTTCTCTTGCCAAATTTATTTCAATGGATTATACTCTTTAAATAACATCTTCAAACACTAATCTTTCCAATTACTGCTTATGCTCTAACCGCCTCTACCACTACGGGATTTGAATCGACAACTGCATCTTTGTGCTAATGTGGTGTGGCAACTCGAACTGATGTACGTACGTACGAAGTTCTACGTTGTTACTGGCTGACTGACTGAAACTGAATTCCACAAAGATTTGGTCTCTTAGTAAAATGGTTCAGTCGGTAAAATTTTATTATCGCTTCACTCAATATAACCACTGCACGATCCAGGTGGAAGTTACCACTTCAAATTATTCCAGAAGTTTCAAATCAGTTTATCTTCATGAAACTCCGCCTGTAGCCCTTCTCGAGTTACTGCCGGTCCCAAGCCCGGGTAAAGGAGGAGGGTTGGGCATGGGGTTAGTGATCTCACTTCGTAGAAAACTAACTCGCTAAAAAAACGCCTACCCGAAAAAACAATTCGAACTATTTAAACTCTGCTCTGGGAGTTAGAAGGTCTTCATATAGAAGAATTATGACGCTTCATGGTGAAAGCCGAGTTTCTTCGGAAGTCACGAGGCCGATGCTCCTTCTAACAACCAGCGCAACAATTTTTATAGTTACATGGATCGTCCGAACAATGTGGGAGACCGGAAAGACCAGTCAAATAGCAACAGAAATGAGGAGATACAACTTAGCAGTACTGGGAATCAGCGAAACCCATTGTACCCAAGCTGGACAACAAAGGCTAAATACGGGAGAGATGTTACTATACTCCGGTCATAAAGAGGAAAATACTCCACACACTCAGGGAGTTGCTCTAATGCCGTCCAAAGTAGAACGAAATGCACTTGTAGGATGGGAATCTCACGGATCCAGAATCATCAAAGCATCATTCAAGACAAAGAAGGAGGGGATCACAATGAATATTATCCAATGTTATGCACCCACCAATGATAGCAACGACGACATTAAAGATCAGTTCTACGAGCGGCTGCAGTCAATCATAGAGAAGTGCCCAAGAAAGGACATCACCATTCTGATGCGAGATCTAAATGCCAAAGTTGGAATAGACAACACCGGATATGAAGATATCATGAGACGACATGGACTGGGACAGAGAAACAAAAATGGAGAAAGATTTTCAAATCTGTGTGCATTCAACAAATTGGTCATAGGAGACACAATATTTCCACACAAGCGTATACACAAGGCTACATGGATATCACCGGACCACACTACAGAGAACCAGATAGACCACATTTGCATCAACAAAAAATTCCGAAGGACAATGGAAGATGTGAGAACCAGGAGAGGTGCGGACGTAGCTTCAGATCACCACCCAGTTGTGGCCAATTTAAAACTGAAACTAAAAAAGTACTGGACAACTGGACAAACAGCACTACAAAAGTTCAATACAGCCTTCCTTCGAGATACTGACAGACTCAATGAATTCAAGATAGCTCTCAACAACAGGTTCCAAGCTTTACATAATCTACTGAAGAAAGAAGAAACTACTATGAAGGACAACTGGAAAGGCATCAAAGAAGCATTAACTTCAACGTGTCAAGAGGTTCTGGGCCTAAAGAAATAGCATCATAGGAGCAGAGAAAGTCCAAGCACAAGCTGAATACATGGAAGCAAACAAGCAAGTGAAGAGGAGCATTAGAGCCGACAAGAAGAAATACGTGGAAGAACTAGCAACGACGGCGGAAAAAGCTGTAAGAGAAGGAAATATGAAACAGCTTTACGATACAACGAAGAAACTATCAGGGAAATACAATAAACCAGAGAGGCCGGTCAAAGACAAAGAAGGTAGACCAATCACTGAAATTCAACAACAGCGGAACAGGTGGGTGGGATACTTCGAGGAACTCCTGAGTAGGCCGGCTTCAACGAATTCACCGGACATCGAAGAAGCACACACAGATCTTCCTATAGATGTCAACCCACCAACGAAGGAAGAAATCAGAATGGCCATCGGACAAATCAAGAACGGGAAAGCAGCAAGACCCGACAACATACCAGCTGAAGCACTGAAATCAGACATCGAAGCAACCACAAGCATGCTTTACCTTCTATTCAAAAAGATTTGGGAGGAGGAACAAGTGCCGATGGACTGGAAAGAAGGACACCTCGTCAAGATTCCAAAGAAAGATCTGAGCAAATGTGAAAACCACAGAGGCATTACACTACCGTCAATGCCAGGGAAAGTCTTTAACAGAGTGTTGCTGAACCGGATGAAAGATGCAGTAGATGCCCAACTTCGAGATCAACAAGCTGGATTCCGTAAGGATCGGTCGTGCACAGACCAAATTGCAACACTACGGATCATCGTCGAACAATCAGTTGAGTGGAACTCGTCACTATACATCAACTTCATTGATTATGAAAAGGCATTTGACAGTGTAGATAGGAGGATGTTATGGAAACTTCTTCGACACTACGGAGTTCCTAAGAAGATTGTCAATATTATCCGGAACTCATACGACGGACTATAGTGCAAGGTCAAGCATGGAGGACAGCTGACAGATGCATTCCAAGTAAGGACCGGAGTCAGACAAAGCTGCCTACTCTCTCCCTTCCCCTTTCTTCTGGTGGTCGAAAGGATTATAGAGACCTCGACATCTGAGGGAAAACACGGAATACAATGTACAGCTCAGAATCACTTAGATGATTTGGACTTCGAAGATGACCTAGCCCTCCTATCCAATACACACGAACAAATGCAGACAAAAACAGCCAGTGTAGCAGCAGTCTCTGTATCAGTAGGCCTCAGTATACACAAAAGGAAAACCAAGGTCCTCAAATTCAAAGAGGAGAACAGTAATCCAATCACTCTTGATGGTGAAACTCTGGAAGATGTAGAATCCTTCACATACCTGGGAAGCATCATCGATGAATAAGGAGGTTCAAATGCAGACGTAAAGACGAGGATTTGCAAAGCAAGGGTCGCATTCCTACAATTGAAGAACATATGGAACTCAAAACAACTTTCAACCAATATCAAAGTGAGAATCTTCAATACGCACGTCAAGGCAGTTCTACTGTATGGAGCTGAAAATTGGAGAACTACAACAACCACAATCAAGAAAGTACAAGTATTTATAAATAGCTGTCTACGCAAGATACTCAACATCCATTGGCCGGATACCATCAGCAATAGCCTTCTGTGGGAGAGAACAAACCAACTTCCAGCTGAAGAAGAAATTAGGAAAAGACGATGGAAATGGATAGGACATACATTACGCAAATCATCAAACTGCATCACGAGACAAGCCCTAACTTGGAATCCTGAAGGGAAGGGAGGCCAAAGAACACATTGCGTCGGATAATAGAAGCAGATATGAAAAGGATGAATAACAACTGGAAGGAGCTGGAAAGGATTGCCCAGGATAGGGTTGGATGGAGAATGCTTGTGAGTGGCCTATGCTCCTTCACGAGGAGTAACAGGCGTAAGTAAGTAAGTAAGTTATTTTCATGAAGTGATATGCTACTGATTTTCTCTAAAGATTTTTTATCCCTCATGTAAGCTGTGCTGTTTCTTTATTTTCGTAACCTATCCAAGAATCCACCTAAGTCAGATGTAAACAGAACAATTACAACAAATTTATGTGGATGGAGTGAACAGAATGCTTTTGATTCGGTATGTCTTAAACCCGCTTGTCGAACAACCGGTTCTAATGTTATGGGAGGTGTAGGATGTGGAAAATCCGAAAGATTCTCTTACCAAAAACCAACAAGAATCGGTAAACAGTACAAATTCTATCATTATGATGATCCGCATGCTTACATACTTCAATATAGACGGGATTGTACATTGAATTCTAGTTCGAAAGATCATAACCAAGACAAAGGACCAGTAGAAGAATTCAATAAATCAATAGTTGTTGAAATGGATGCAAAAAATTACAATGTAAGGAATTTTTTTTATTCTATTCATGATATAAAATCTCCTTATATCGTACTGTGAAAATACAATTTTGTAGTCAGGAGAAGGATTTGTTTAAGGAGTTAAATTACTAATGTACAATCAGTGTAAAATTAGTACGACAAAATAATTATCTGATCCTCACCCACTTTTAAAACATTTTACAATGTACCAAACCATTCATCTTCTTCTTCATACCTAAAATATGATATCAGCTCTAATCACGGAGATGATGTATTCATACTCTATATTTTCCATAATATTGTACGTTAGTATTTTATTCCGGCTTTTAATAGACTGGCTCACTAATCTTTTGTATATTTTGTTTAGCTTAAAATTTAGTCAACAGTTCGTTTAACTCTGAATAATGCATAATTATAATACTACAGTCGATTTGATTGCAAACTGAAATAATCTAAGTGAATGAACTGATAAGTCATTTACAACATTCACTTTTAAATTATAACCAAACGAATTCCAATGAAAAATATGACCATTAATCATTTATCTTAATATTTATAGTATAATTGAAACGCTTTTTTACTGACAACTCATTAACCTGATAAAGTATCACTGATATCAAATCCAGTCACTCTTGATGGTGAAACTCTGGAAGATGTAGAGTCCTTCACATACCTAGGAAGCATCATCGATGAATAAGGAGGTTCAGATGCAGACGTAAAGACGAGGATCGGCAAAGCAAGAGTCGTATTCCTACAATTGAAGAACATATGGAACTCAAAACAACTTTCAACCAATATCAAAGTGAGAATCTTCAATACGCACGTCAAGGCAGTTCTACTGTATGGAGCTGAAAATTGGAGAACTACAACAACCACAATCAAGAAAGTACAAGTATTTATAAATAGCTGTCTACGCAAGATACTCAACATCCATTGGCCGGATACCATCAGCAATAGCCTTCTGTGGGAGAGAACAAACCAACTTCCAGCTGAAGAAGAAATTAGGAAAAGACGATGGAAATGGATAGGACATACATTACGAAAATCGTCAAACTGCATCACGAGACAAGCCCTAACTTGGAACCCTGAAGGGAAGCGAAAAAGAGGAAGGCCAAAGAACACATTGCGTCGGATAATAGAAGCAGATATGAAAAGAATGAATTACAACTGGACGGAGCTAGAAAGGATTGTCCAGGATAGGGTTGGATGGAGAATGCTGGTGAGTGGCCTATGCTCCTTCACGAGGAGTAACAGGCGTAAGTAAGTAAGTAAGTAAGTAAGATATCAAATACTTTTGTTACCTTCTTTCCTGTTAATTAACAAAATAAATACATGTATAAAACTTCACATGGAAATATATTCACTCTTCTAGAAAATATCAAACATTATCTTTCAAAATGACTGGATGGCTTGGTTGAAGTTAAACATTAACACCGTTAGATGCCAGCTCAGTGGTCTAGTTGGTTAAGCGCCTCGCGCGAGACATAGGTCCTGCGTTTGAATCTCGCCGGGGGCGGGATCGTGGATGAGCACTACTGAGAAGTCCATACTAAGACGAAACGACCGTCCAGTGCTTCTAGGTTTTCCATGGTGGTCTAGCTTCAATTGACTCATGATTTCAACTAGTGAAATTTCTAAAATCACCAAAAAACCCGTTCTTATCTTCATTTGCTTATCATATGAAGTGTAACAAAATGAAATGAAATGTTATCACAATAAATTATTAATTTTTGTTAAATTATTGTACCAGTCTCTGTGTAGACTCACTGTTTCTGTTCCATGAAGTGTCAAAATCCAACAGTGATCAAACAAACTATGCTGCTTTATATCTTAACTATAATATTCTTTTAGTCTTCATTTCTATTCCGACTAAAATTCATTAGAGACAATATTTGTTTTTAGCATTCAGAGAAGTCCGATATCAGTCAGATAAACAATGAAAGTTTTTCTGAACAACCACATCTTAAATCAACGTGCATAACAACAACAACAACAACAACAAATAATTTTCAACCCCAGTTATCTGAAATAAAAGTAAAATCTACCAAGTCAACATTAAATTCTACTACTACTACTACTACCACTGTGTCTGGGAATCGTCATTTATGGGTGAATAACTGTCCTACTGGTCCAGGTCGTAATAATCATATGAATAAAGTTTCTAATGCAGATACCAGGTTAGCTTTAATTTCATTATTCATAAGAAATGCATTTTTTCTTCATTCAGAAAGCAGAGTTCCATGAGATATTTAGTAAAAGTTACATAATCTATTTTCCCATTAGTATTAATACCTCAATCTGTTGTGACTTTATATCCGGCTTTTTATCACGTGATTTACATACCAATCTTAGCACTGTGCCAAACCAATGATGTTCGACCGGTATGGGCAGTCTAGCGTCCTTATTGGTCCTATATCCACCTAGCCCGTCCACTTGAGTCCAGAACACCAGAAACCAGCTTTCAATATGCGAATCGAATAATTTATTTCAGACATACTGGGTTTATATATCAATCAAACAGACCGCAACGCATCATAAAATAGAAAATAAAATGTGTACACAATAAAGCCAAAAAGTGGCTGTGAACGCGGGAGGCAGTAGTTACTAGTTAGGCAATAGTTAACGAACCAAACCAGCCAAAAACTGGCTGTGATTGTGAAATACTATTACTAATAAATTGAGAATAACTCAGAAATAGTAAGTCGTGTAACAGTAGTCAATAGGTTAAAAGGAAGCCTGTAATAAAAGGAATATGAATAGACATATAATATAGTTACTTAATGGTTATACAATAAGAGTATTCATATAATATTAGTCCATAAATAGATCCTAACGGTTACTATTCACTTATTCTTTGTTCGGATATAAGTTCATACATAGTTCAATACTTTTTCATTCAGTTATTCTTCATTTATCTTTCATTTTGTTCTTTAAAGCAATAAACATGTCAGTCAAATGAAACAAAAATCAACTAAAAAAGAGTCAATCATTGTAAGTTTTTATTATTTTTTTTCTTTACATAATTTTTTGGTACTAAATTCAATTTCAGTAGTACAGATCATGAGTCAATTGAAACTAGACTACCATGAAAAAAACTTGGAAGTACTGGATGGTCGTTTCGTCCTATTGTAGGACTCATCAGCAGTGAAGCTAGACATTAACACCGTTGAATGCTGGCTCGCGCGCGAGAGTGATAGGTCCTGAGTCCGAATCTCGCAAGGCGGAACTGTGGATTCGCACTGCTACAGAGTCTCACATTAGGATTAAACGGCCGTCTAATGTTTCCAGGTTTTCCATGATGGTATAGCTTCAATTAACTCATGATCACAACCATTGAAATTACCATAATATCTACAAAAACCCCTTCTGATATTAAAAAAATATGAATGAGAGAAATTTTTCAAGATTTTCATACTCAACGTATCGTTCCAATGTAAACTTCTATCATTCCTTAGTTGTATACTTGACTGATAGTTATTGATTTAAAAGTATTAGATAGTTATCACTAAGGTTAACGAATAAAATAACAACCACTTACAAGTAATAAATTTATATGAAATAAAGATTCATTAGTTTTCAATGATGGAAATAGAGTAATTCAGAAACAGTTGATATGCATCTACTACTTTAGGTACAAACATTTCAATATTTCCATAAATGTATAATAGTCAATTGCACCACACTCCATCATTCGATTTGTGTGGGCTTGAATACTGACCGGGTGCCCAGATAGGAGTACATGGTTCTTTTAGAGGGCCATACCCAAAGCCTTTGACTTAAAGGTTTGATTCACAAGACAGTAGAGCAACTCAAGGAAATGTAGTCCAGTGGTAACCGGTGACCAATAATTGGTCCATATGCGACTTGTTCCTTCGGGATCCTGGAGCCCATGTACATCATTGGTTTGGAATGAGGATTTTCCAACTCCCCTAGGTGGACCCGCCGGTCCACGGTCAAAGCACCCTACATTCGCTCTTCGTCCTTTCAATTCCGTAAACAACACCCGTGGTGCGAGAAAGCAGTGAGTAGGACCTGTGTTGTTGTGCCTGTATAAGAGTGTCCATGTGAGAGCATTTGAAGAGGGAGAGCTAACAGTTCTGTTCTATTCAGCCTAGTTATTACAAACGGACCATACAGCTAATGTGAACCAGTCATTTGCAATGATTATTATTGTATGAATAGTTATTTGCCTAAATCTATTTATTTCACTCACCGAATATTCTGATTATTAATTCCAAAGTTTCAATTGACCTACAAATTTATTCAAGCTAACCTTATACATTAGTCATTTCATCATTAACAATGTTCATAGATTAAATCACGAACTAATGTGGTGTATGCTACTAATTTAAACAGTGAGTACATGATTATTATTGTATACGGAGGGTTGCGGCGATTGCAAAACATTTATGAATTAAACTATAAACTAAGAAGCTGTGAACAGTGGATTTTAACTAGTTCGAGTGTCAATGAGTTATCTACCTAACCCTACAGTCTATGAACATTACGCGTTCACACTTAAGACCGATCTTAGGTTCGATCTACTGTGGTGGAGTTCGTGGATGGGCACTACTAATGAAGGGCTATATCCTAGGCTAAAATGACTATTTGAGATCAGTCATTGATTTAAACTACGAAAATTCTAGTCTCCACAAACCCTCATGTAAAATTACAATCGTATTTTACAACGGCAACAATCGCCCAAAAAGTAATTTCGATTAGCATACTATTATTATTAGAGAATCTACAATACGAATTTATAAAATGCGGGTCTGCTGAACGAGTAGATAAGACAAATGATACCATATAAATGCAAAGACACAAGGGTGTGAATACATTGATTTGCTGTAGGAACCCCTTTGTTAACTCACATCACTATTAAAGGTATAACAAAGTTCAAACCGTCATTCCAGTTATATGTAAATTAGAACCTAGGTCATATGCATCGGTTCCAGTTATTACACATCATCACATCAATATATTAGAGTAGTAGAAGTAGCAACAGTATGAATAGTAAAAGAAAAGATGAGTCAGAGACGATATCGTTCAAAAAGGGAATATAAATTTGTGGAATAAAACGGTATTACCTACTTTTGAAACCGAAGTCTAAAGTGTGAATACATCCCCATCATTATGACCGATTCTAAGTCATTTCATCTATCTCTAACCATTAGTTACGATAATCGTGCCGATTCCACACTAAATAGTCTGTATAAATCTAAGTTAGCTGAAGCTAGCCCTCCTATCCCATACACACGAACAAATGCAGATAAACACGATTAGTGTAGCAGCAGTTTCTGCATCAGTAGGCCTAAACATTCACAAGGGAAAAAACAAGAACCTCAAATACAACACGGAGACCACTAACTCAATCACACTTAATGGCGAAACTCTGGAACGTGAGGAATCCTTCACGTGCCTAGGATGTATCATCGATAATCAAGGAGGATCAGATGCAAACGAAGGGCGACGATTGGCAAAGCAAGGGCCGCATTCCTACAATTAAAGAAAAAATGGAACTCAAAACAACTGTCTATCAACAAACATCAAAGCCAAAATTTTCAATTCAAACGTCAAGATAGTTCTACTGTGCGGAGCTAAAATTTAGAGAACTACTACAACCATTATCAAGAAGATGCAAGTATTTATAAACAGTTGTCTACGCAAGATACTCAACATCTATTGGCTGGATACCATCACCAATAGCCTACCATAGGAGAGAACAAACCAAATTCCACCTGAAGAGGAAATTAGAAAAAGACGATGGAAATGGATAGGACATACATGGCAGAAATCACCAAACTGCATCACGAGGCAAGTCCTAACATGGGATCCTGAAAGTCCAAAGAACACATTACGTCAGGAAATAAAGACAGATCTGAAAAGGATGAATAACAACTGGGAAGAGCTGAAAAGGATTGCCCAGGACATGGTTGGATGGAGAGTGTGCTAGTGGGCGGTTTATGCTCTTCCACGAGGAGTAAAAGGAGTAAGTAAGTAAATAAGCTCAAACTATTATACAATATCATCACAATAGAATTAAGTTAAAAACACTCACAGTAAATGACTTTTGTTGCTACCTTGACGTGGTGGTCAGGCTTGCCTATCGTGATGAAACAATCGAGCCATATTGACTGGGACAGACGTTCCTCAAAGTCCTACCATGCCAGACAGATCGATTGGACAGCGGTAAGAATAAAAGCAACAAACCTAAAGTCCGAAGGCGAAGTCGTACTGATGACTGTACAGAGGTGTGACAGCAGTAAGGTGTTTCCTTCAGACAACCAGCATGACAGCGATGCTGCCTTCCCACAAGAAGGGATAGGATTAGAAAAGGTCGACCCTAAAGATGCACACCTCATCTTATCCCATGGATATCCGTCTCCGGCGGTAAGGTCTCAACAAGTACGGAGCTAACATGAAAATTACTCACCAAAGGTTGTGTGCGACCGACCCCAAGCAGCTGTGTCCTTTGGGTAATGCGGTCAAGCTCTCAGGTTATTAAGACTACCTCTAATCCAATCTCTTTTTCATGTACCTCCCAAAGAATCCTTCCACCATGTGGGTGACCAGGATGTGATGACCGCCCTCATACCTCTAACAGCACTCAAGACAGTCAATGAATTAAAATGGTTATAACTAGTAATTATTAACCAGAAAAGCTAAGTATTGAGAATCAAGTTAAAGATGTCATAAAGAGAGATATGTTTTTGTAAGTTGAAACTGATTTTTGAATATAAGAGACAATTTCAATGGTAAAGTCACAAATAAAGTTTAACTTTTATTCAAATTATACCAATATCCTTTTGACAAATTGTACAACAAGAGAAATGTTTATTTATCTATAGAAAATGTTCAGAATTATTAATTACTATGGTAACAAACTTACCTATTTATTGTCGTAAATTCCATTCCCCCACCCCCACCCCCGCAAACACACACACACATAAACATAAAAAAAATAGAAGTCACATTACATTTATTCAAGTCAATTGACATCAGGACAATTCTCTGATAAAACTGATATGAATTCAAATGGATCAAATTATATACCTGTTCTACGTATAAAAAGTGCAACAAAATTGAATGTAGAATCTACTAATTATATAACTACTATTCAACAAACAATTCGTGATGCAAATCATCCTGAATTTTGGCCTTTATTATATAAGAAATTGATTCATTTACAAGCTGAACGTGCTAATCAAACTGAAGAAGAGAAATAATCATCCCCCCCCCAAAAAAAAATGTATGTGTTATTATTTATTCATTTTAAATAGTTCAAGTATTTTACAATCTCTTTCGTATAGTCACTAAGATACAAATATTCTTATTGATTGATTTAAACACATAAGCCTTGGTACAATGATGCACCAAACAGATATGCACCACATAAATCAGGATACTGTCTGGGTTTCCAAACAGATGCAGGTGGTTTTATTAGGAAGCCACAACCCAAGTCTTTGGCCTAAATGTCCAATCTACAAGGTAGTGAAGCAACATCGGTAGATGCGGTCGCATGATAGTCGGTGATCAACAATTGGTTCCTGCGCCATATGTTCCTTCAGGATACTAGAGCTCATGTACACCATTGATTTGGAATCAGAGTTTTCAACCCCCATAGGTGGATCCTCCATATACATCAACAAGGTTAAAGCACCGGACATTCGCTTTTAGTCCTCTCAATTTCGTAAACAACACCCGTAGTGCGAGAAGGTAGTGAGTCGGACTTCCGTGGCAGTGGTTGTATGCACGTGGCCATGTGAGAGCATTTAGAGAGGGTGAGCTGACTCTCCCCACTCTCGGCCGTACCAGGGCATTTGGAGGCCGATAGAAATATTTACAATTATTTTAATTCCTCAAGATAATGATTACCATAATTAATAACCAGTATAATGTAAAAAATTCTAAGATCAATTTTTATCATAAATTGACACTGACTAGTGAACCACTAGATAACAGACTCATGGAGCATTCAAACCATCTGATCTTACGATAACTACAATACCTTTATTCAATTAAGCTTAAATCCAACTGAGGTTAAATTATGTAACTATCGTTCACCTGTCACTCGGTACAAGTGTATTTTAATAACCATGGATTCGCATTAAAACTTCAAGGATTACCATTTACTAGTAGACACACTTAAATATACAGTTTCATAAGTGTAATCTAACTCCTCATCAATCTCATACACTAATACTTAATCTTAGAATACTATTACATCAACTGTAGTTAACAACATTATCCGACAGTAGACCAAAAAAAGACTTGAAAATGTACAAGTGATAAGAATTCAATCAACTGTTAAATGTATATGAAATAAGACCAATCAACAAATACAGTTATTATTACGTAATATACAGAAGAATAATTAGAGACTGTCAGTTTAGTAGTTGTGGAGATTGTTAAGCTTTTGATTGAAATCATGAACCGATTGATGTTAGACCATCACTGAAAACCTGGAAGCACTGGACGGTTTTTTCGTCCTACTGTGGGACTCCTCAGCAGTGCGCATCCACAATCCTGCTCGTGGGATTCCAACCCGGAGCCTTCAGTCTCGCGCGCGAACGCTTAACCTGCTGGATCACTGAGCCGGCATCCAATGGTGTTAATGTCTAACCCCAACCAATCCACAAAGTTGCGCGACCATCTTCCATTGTACTGAGGTAGACACGTGTTTCTACCCAACACGGATTAGCTCCACTGGACACGACTTCTCACCAGAACTTCGAGAATTTTCTCACGAAGCTAGTCACTAGTGAGCATATGGTAATTATCAGTTTAGTGGTTGTGGAGATTGTTAAGCTTTTGATTGAAATCATGAACCGATTGATGTTAGACCACCATTGAAAATCAGGTTTTAACACCATTGGATGTCGGCTTAGTGGTCCAGTAGGGTTAAGCGTTCGCGCGCGAGACTGAAGACCCTGGGTTCGAATCCCACGAGCAGGATTGTGGATGCGCACTCCCACTGAGGAGTCGCACAATAGAACGAAATGGCCACCCAGTGCTTCCTGGTTTTCAATAGTGGTCTAACATCAATCGGTTCATAATTTCAATCAAAAAATTAAAGATTGGTTCAATCTTTATAGTTAATTTGTATCATGAGTAAATAATTGGTTTTTTATGTTTACTAGATTGAATAATTGAATGTGTGAAGTATATGAACAAAGAAAATTCAACTATTTTTCTATGACTACTATCAATGATAACATTTATTTAAATATAAGTGAAATAAAATGATTTAATGATTTGAACTACTCGACTTAAATCAAAAACATTTACAAACCTTCTTCATTGAATGACTTACTGGTTAGCGTTTTTTTAGCGAGTTAGTTTTCTACGAGATGAGGTCGTTAACCCCATGCCCAACCCTCCTCCTTTTCCCCGGTCTTGGGACCGTCACTAATTCGGGAAGAGCTGCAGACGAAGTCCTTGTCATTGAATGCCCATAATTAAAAAAATGATGATTCTTATTAGTATGATTTGACCATATATTACTTACTTACGCCTGTTACTCGCACTGGAGCATTCTCTAACCCACTCTGTCCTGGGCGTTCCTTTCTAGTTATATCCAATTGTTGTTCATTCTTCTCATATCTGTCTTTATTTCTCAATGCAATATGTTCTTTGGTTTTCCTCTCCTCCTTTGGCCTTGAGGATTTCAAGTGACGGCTTGCCTTATGACCATATATAATCATTCTACTCATTATGGATATAGTTTAGACTTTACACAGACATAAAGAATATAATATGATCGAGGATATTTTAACATAATTATTGGAATCGGTGTGTAACGGTTAGGCAGGAATCGGCAACAAATTTAGTAGCTACTCACCCCCCACCACCACCAAAAGAATCTTAGGTTTTAGGGGGTTGTGTAGTATAAGAAATCAACAATTGGTCTTATCTCTGTGAAAGATTAATACTTAATACAAATGCTACTACTCTTTATGTACATTTGCTAACTTAAAATGACGATCAAAAGATGATTTGTGTTGATCTGGTTCAAAAACAGAATAAGTTGTTCAATAAATTCATTCTGATCACGTAACAGGACGAATAAAACAAACAAAGTAGAGGATTTGCTGCCCTGCTTACCAATGATCTAAGATTGTGGTTTCGAATTCAACCACTTCTTAGTGGGATATTGAATTGGAATACAGTCGTGCCTGAACTAGACTATGTATATGATTAACACACAACTAGAAATTTAAATTCATGTATACCTTACGAAGGTAGATACCGGAAATATATTTATCTTTCGTGAGGTAATAGTATTTAATCCAATACAATAATCGCTTAGGCTCTTATAACCGTCATATAGACTAAACCCGACCGCTGTTGCTACTTTGACGTGGTGGTCGAGCCTGCTAATCGTGATGAACCAATCGAGCTATTCTAGCTGGAACAGTCGTTCCTCAAGGTCCTACCATGCCAGACAGGTCAGTTGAAGAGCGGTATGACTAAAAGCAACAAACCCAAGGTCCGAAGGCGAAGTCGTACTGATGACTGTACAGAGGTGTGACAGCAGTAAGGTGTTTCCTTCAGACAACCAGCATGACAGTGATGCTGCCTTCCCACAAGGAGGGATGGGATTAGAAAAGGTCGACCCTAAAAATGCACACCTCACCCTATCCCATGGATATCCGTCTCCGGCGGTAAGGTCCCAAAAATTACTCATAAAAAGGTTGTGTGTGACCGACTCCAAGCAGTTGTGTCCCTTAGGCACTGCGGTCTAGCTCTCAGGTTATTAAGACTACCTCTAACCCAATCTCTTTTTCGTGTACCTCCAGAAGGACCCTTTTACCGTGTGGGAAACCGGGATGTGATAACCGTCCTCATACCTCTAACAATACTCTGTATATAGACTAAAAGTTGGAATAGAATCATCAATGAAGACTCAACAAATGGTTCAGAACAAAAGTAACTCCAATATCCACTATCTTTGTGGCAAGACAATGTAGACCAATTGATTTCTGTATGCTCAAGTCTTAATGTTAGAGAACAATTCAAGACCTTCAGTAGCATCAAGTGAACACATCACAAAATGTAAAACCTAACTAGTAAGTGCTATACATAAAACATTCATTGAGGACTATAAGAAAAGTTTACAATTTATTATTGAGTTATTCTGCTGTATATATGGGACTGTAACCTTTTGGATAGGAGTTTTGTAAACCTTTAGTCTTTCGGATCTTATGATCTCATTAAATATTATCGACTTCCACTATCATTTGATAAACCAGATTACTAGTATGCACGTACTCAGCTTTGAGCTACATTGTAGGTAAAGTTATTAACGATATCTGACTACGTAAATAAATGTACTGAGAACGCGGTTCGGACTATGGGGCTAATAGTTTAGAGTTGGTTGCTATAACCGTTAAGCCATTCACTTTAACCATCCAAGTGTATAAATAGGTGGTGGCTAGGAGTAGAATCAAAGATGCCAGTTTCATCCTATTTCAGCCAGAGATGATGTCCAACCCGGGACTCAAAACCAACACCTTTTGCTTCAAGCTTGTGTTAGTCAGTCAGTCAGTAACAACGTAGAACTTCGTACGTACGTACATCAGTTCGAGTTGCCATACCACATTAGCACAGAGATGCAGTTGTCGATTCAAATCCCGTAGTGGTAGAGGTAATAAGAGTATAAGCAGTAATCGGGAAAATTAGTGTTTGGAGATGTTATTCAAAGAGTATAATACAGTGAAATAAATTTGGGGAGAGAAAAAAAAGAAACAAGGAGGAATAAGGAGATCAAAATTTGAGAGAACACAAAGAGTGGATGCACCTGCGCCATTGCAAACGATTTGAGCCATGTCATTCAGGGTCTCTAACCATCGGTTGCTATCATCTCGCGGTCCCCAACCACGTAGTATCAACTACCGACATGACTCAGTCCACTTGTCAGTGACTTCATGGACTTGTGCCATGTTTTGGTCTGGCCGCCCTTAGCTTTCTTCCAACCTACTCCTATACCACTGAACATCGCACGCCGAGGCAGTCGGTCGTTGGGCATACGTAACACGTGTCCAAGCCATCTCAACTGATGAAGTTTCACTACTTCATCAATTGATTTGCCATCCTTACCTAGTACCCGTTTCATAACAACTGCATTACTTACTCGATGGTCCCATGATATACGAGCAATGTTTCGAAGACACCTATGATCAAATACTAGTAGCCTACGGATATCCTCTACTCTTACCGGCCATGTTTCACTGCCATAAAGTAGGAGGGAACGAACTGCTGCGCAGTAAACACGTCCTTTGGTTGATAGACGGATATCTCGCTTACGCCATAAATGACGCAAGTTGGCAAAAGCTAGTTGAGCCTTCTGTATCCGTGCTGAGATTTCGTCACACACCAGACCACAAGGGCTGATGAGACTTCCAAGATAAGTGAAGCGATCGACACGCTCAATTACTTCACTCCCTATCATTAGTTCGGGTGTCAATGCAACCCAATCCTGAAGCAACATTTTGCATTTCGAGGGAGAGAATCGCATCCCGAACGTGCCTGCATTGTTGCTTAGAGTGGTCAGAAGACTCTGCATTTTGTAAGCGTCTTCGCCAAATAAAACTATGTCATCGGCATATTCTAAGTCAACAGGTGAACCTCCCGGTAGAAGTTCAACCCCTGTAAATTTAGATGAGGAGAGTGTTATCTCTAAAAGTACGTCAATGACAAAGTTGAACAAGAATGGAGTGGACAGCCTTGACGAACACCACTTGAGGTAATCAATTCTGATGACAGTGTTATCCACTTAACTACTGAGTTCGGATAGCTATTGGCTTGTGAAATGAGATGAAGCTTAATTCGTTTGTATTCGTTATTTGAATCTTTCCGAACAGTACTGAGTTCGAATCCCGGAGTGAACATCAACCCTGGGATACAAGTACATCCAACAGAACAGTTCTGGATTCTACTGCTAGCCACTATTCGTCTCTACTTAAAAATGCTTATAACTTAGCGTCAATATCGTAAGAATCTGTACAGGATGTGCATACGCCGAGAGACTGAGATCAATCGCAGTCCTCAATATCGATAGGAAGATTCTGTAGTGACCTACTTTTATCAAGAGAACGCGATTGGTTTAATGGAAACAATTATTATTATAACCAATTGTACCAGGGATTGTTTTACGGTACTTGTTTGTTTAACTGTACCAAAACACATACATTCTTCCTTCGATTGTGACCTTGCACGGATTCGATCACGCTCAGTAACCACACTTGTACTCCTTCGGCACGATCTCGGTATTCTTTCGACACCACGAGACCGCCAACAAATACATCTCGACTACGGCCATCAACTGCCTCCTGATATTTGACCTACGGGGGATCTTATCGGAGTCTTTCTGTAGTGGTGATCACAGTCAACCACGACCCGACACCACGCTACAATTCAAATAAGCAATGCAAATAACGTATTAAATGTATAGTTCACCGCCAATCTACAAACTAATAGATAAATCTTCATTACTCTCTTGTCTTATAGACCATAAAAAAACCAATAAACGAAGGGATAATATTATTTATTATTTGGTCAAAACCATATATAAAAGGAAAACAAAGAAAATGAAAACCCCATTACAATAATCCAAATCACAGATGATCAGGCAAATTGAATAACAAAGTCAATCGATACACACACACATAACATCGAATAGACTGAAGAAGAAGAAGAAGAAGATGATGATGATGATGAAATTATCAATTTAACTAATTTCGTATTTTTCCGTATGAAAATTGGATTCATATGAAAAGTTGATCGGGGTGTCCTGATTGCTTACAGTAGCTTCAATTATCTAAAAATAAATAAAAAAATACAATAATATACAATGATATAATGTAACTAACTTTCTTTAACAAGACAGAATATGGTATACTAAAAGTGAAACAGTAACTTGGTAGCTGAAGTGTTCCACTTTTATGTCACCGTTTTAAACTCTGATATCATCAACTTTGATTTTATCAAAACAGGTTGTAGTATTATTAGTCTTCATATTTAAGAAAATGTATAATCCTATGCCGAGTACATAAACTTTACAGCTGGATAATAAATAATGAGTTATATTAGTAATTCAGAAAATATCCTGCCATAAAATAGAAAAGATGGATAGTGGCTAGCAGAGGAATCCAGGACGGACGTGTCATCCGATTTAGGACTCGTCAGCAGCTGGATGGCGTTTGGAGCGAACGGTACTGGGTTCGAGTCCCAGAGTGAACATCAACTCGGTGAAGCAAATACACCCAGCTAACGAGTTCCAAATAAGATGAAACGCCCGTCTTGGATTTTACTACTAGCCACCACCCATCTTTGCTTAAAATGCTTGTGACTTAAGACAATATCGAGGCAATCCACACAGAACGTACATATGCCAATAAGAGACTGATCCATTGCAGTCCTAAACATCAATGGGAAGATACAAATAATACAAAATGAACATAAACTGGCAGATCAAAAGTACAATTTGCAAGGAAGATAATGAGTCGGTTTTCAGGTCATTTATGTTTGTATACAAAGAAATAGATAACCTATTAGCTATCCAGTAGATACAATTCATGGACAAAGCAAACTCATACTGTTCACGACATGAAGTAAAATGTTTCCAATGGGGAAACAGCAGTAGTCATTCCAATACATTTATACAATGTACTTACTACCCTAATCATTATTAGCTAAATGTCCTGGTGTGACCGAGGGTAAGAAGAGTTCACATTCCCGCCGCAAATGTGTATATGGCCACTAGCACGGAAGTATTACTAACTACCTTCTCGTACCCGGTGTTATTTATCAAAGCAAGAGGACGAAAGCCGAATGCCCAACGAGGGCTTAAACCCGGTTCCTTCACTGTCTTGTGGAGTAGACCTCTGGGTCAAAGGAGTAGGGGGTGGGCCTCTTCAAAGACCACTTACTTCGGTTTGGACACCCGGGAAGTATTCCAGCCGACACAATAATTTATTGATTTTTGTGGCACATATATATTTTAGTCCCCCTTTGTACTAATGTTTATAATAATATATTTACATCACTACACATATAATTAATAATTTGCGTAGACAACTTGGGGTCAAGAAAATTTTAGTCGTACGATAATTATATTCCAAAACCAAAGCTAACTAAATAACTTCTAACACTTTCCGTCAGTCAGTCGCAATGTGGAACTTGGTACGTGTGTATATCAGCCCAAGTTGCCATCAACCATTAGCACAACGAAATGGAAATGTTAGGCCAAATCCCAGAAAAATATAGGTAATAGCAGTATAATTAATAAAAGGAAAGATTAGGCATCGAGGACACAATTTGAAAAAATATAATTTACTGAAATAACAAAAGTTGGGAGTAATTTAGGGGATAACAAAGAATGGATACACGTGCACCATTGCAAACGATTTTGGGCCTATAACACCACTGGTTACGATAATCACTCAGACCCCAAACTGGTGGTCTGCACCTATTATAACATGCTTCAATCCAATTGTCAATGACTTCATGAGCTGATACTATGATATAGTTTGATCCCTCTTAGATCATACAAGACACATGTAAACATATATTACCTGAATTCCACAGTATGATTTATTTGATCCAAAGTTTAATTTCAACGGGAAAAATTGTTCTGCTTGTGCACCACGTTCTGTTTTTAATGTGAACTCGAGGGAACCAGATGAATTATCACTGTTAACTATGGGTATACGCCAGTCTAACTGAGTTTTACGTGGACTCAATTCATATTCGCCATCACAATTACCAATTAACGGAGGTTTAGCTGAAGGACTTCAATAATAAAATAAATACAAATGAATATTATATGAAGTCAAGTAAACAAATAAGGCGAGTAATACAGTGAAATGGAAAGTAAATTGTTGTCTATGTACTTTGTAATCATTTGAATTACAACTCATGGAAAAGAATAAACTACATAGAAGATGGTACAAATGTTTGTCGGTTCAGACTTCTACATATTTCACAATAACACAGCTCTAAGTAAACCAAACAGTAAATCAATCATCTACAACGCAGGAACAGCCACATGCATCAGTTCAAGTTGACACACTTCATTAGCACGATAAGATAATCATCAAATTCATAGAAGTTACTTTAATAGTAGAAATATATATATAAGATTGCATATAAGAATATAATACAGGAAGAAAGAATGAGTTCATAGAAAGAAAGGCATAAGGTAATTTTAATCTCATGGTTTAAGGGAGGACAAAGAGTGTATACTAGTACGCCATTGTGATCGACTCTGAGCCATATCACTGTTTCCAACCATTGGTTACGGTAATCACACGGACCCCAATCAAGTAGTCTGCATCTACCAATATGACTTTAAGGACTGATGTCACGTTTTAATTTGGCCGCCCATAAATATCTTCCAACCGTCTCTAACATTAGTCAGCATTGCACGTCGTTGTAATCGGTGTTTAAGTATAAATAACACGTGACCCAACCATCTCAGTCGATGAAGATTTACAACCTCATCAACTGATTCACCATCATTCCCTAATACACTGAGTCTAACCTCGCTATTACTTACCCGATGATCCCAGCAGATACGAGCAATATTTATAAGTCTGTGATCAAATACTAGTATTTGCGAGTATCTTCTACTGTTAATGGCCAAGTTTCGCAGCCGTTAAGTAAAACAGGATGAATTAACAATAAGACAAGTAAGGAAACAAAGATAATATTAATGAATGGAGAACACGAAATAATAGTATGATTAAAAATACAAAGGACAAATGTACATAAAGCACTGTGTCTGACTTAAAATCATGTCATCAAACAGATTACAGTTATTGCATAGATGTGTAATATGCAACTATAAAGCCTTTTAGATCCTTCAAAGCCCTCGATAAGCTATTCCTACATCTTAGTTTGGCATTATTTCAATCTATTATTTACGCTGTTGAAACGGTGGCTAACCAATATGTTGAGGCTAATGTCCTCAATATCTGACTCCAATAAATAATATCCCGTAAACTGAGTATTTTAGGTAGGCTTAGTCTCCTAGTAGAATTACGGATTTACTCGAGATTATTGAGAAGCCTGAACACCAGTTATAGAGATAGTTTATTGTTAATGGTTAATAAAAATCCACAAGCGTACGGTGAGCAAGCACACGATGAAACAGAGTGAGTGAGTGTGTGTGTCAGAAATCCATATATATTTTTGAGAGTTAATCGGATGTGGATAAATTATCGATTATCTGCACATTGCAACCAATAGGAGGATAGCTTAAGAGTTAATGTACAGACATGCATTCGATCATACACATCGAAATTAACATAGTGAATTAAGAGTCTGAGTTACAATGAATAGACAAATGATACAGTGGCCAAATGGGCTTGCCACAACGCTAACCAGAACAGCACGTCAAAGTAATCGGTGATTAGGCGTATGGAACAGAGACAACTATTCATAACTAGTGTGAAGCCAGGTACGATTGTGTATTGGAACAAGCTATCACAGCACACATCAACACAACAAGATAAACAGCAAAGAAGTCAAAATAATCGTAACAGTAATAACAATTACGAAGGCCAAATATTAAGAATATGGTTCAAGAAGATAGAATGAAAAGGTATGATTTAATAAACGCTGGAACTTAAAATATGAAGGACGATAAAGTAATGGGTGTGTCTGAACTACTGTGACCGATTCTGAGCTGTCACTCAATGTCTGCAACCACTAGTCATGATAATTGCGCGGAACTCAACCAGATGGTCTCCATTTAACAACATGGTTCAGTCAAACAGTCAATGACTATGTGGACTGATATTACTTCTCAGTTTCAGCTCTCCTACTTTTCTTCTAAACTACTACATTAGCTAACAATGTAAGTCGACATATACTGTGGTACGCGATACGTAACACACACCCGACCCATTCTAGCTGAGGAAGATTCACAGCTTCGAAATACAACTATTACTATGATTTTAACATTCGTACTGATAACTTTCTTGTTGCACTATAAATGAGTAGTGCTTCAAAGACAATTATCGTCAACTACTACTGGGATTCTTCATTAAACGCCAAACTTCATATTCGTGGAGAAATAAACGACAATATACTAAGCAGTAAACTTGCTTTGATACCAGCAGACAGAAATCACATCCACACCAAACGTAAAATAATTTAATAAATGCAAATAGTACTGTTTCTTGTATTTGTTTCAAGATTGAGTCAGTTGTCAATTCAATAAGTTTAATGAGACACTCATAAAATTAGTGAAATGATTGACAAGATCAACAATCTCACCACACATACTTTAAAACTGGAAAAACATACAGATCAGTTCATAACACAACATTTCATGTTCACGTATGAGGAGCATATTTCAAGGAAATAATCTTATTCCATTATCAACTGGATCAATAATCAACTGATAAACTTGATAGACTTGACTGATCAAATTATCCAATACGGTTTATTAGAACAAGAACGTCTTTACCAAAGATGTGTTTAGTGGTCCATAAAACTAACTTACGGCAATGGGATTGACATAACTAAATTCTCCAGTTCTAATACAGAATCTTGCAGTTCATATTCAACATTTACTTCAAAGCCACCGGGTATTTCATTTGGCCAACAATTAACTAGAATGAAGACAGTAAAAAAAATCCTAAGTACGAATATAGTTACAGTGTACAATGCAATTCTTTGTGGAAAAAAAACACAACAGACGCTTTTGAGATGGTGGAGAAGATTTGTAGCTCAGGTTGTTATATCCGGTGAAGATTAAACTACAGGTAAATTCCAAGGACTATTCATGGACTAATATTCTATAAATATTCTTATTGTATAACTACTCAACAATTACACTATGGATATTTATATTCCTTTTATAATAAGCTTTATTTTGATCTATAATTTATTATTGTACGATTTACGGTCCTTAAGTTATGTTCAGTTTATTAACTACTGCCTCCCTCATTCACAGCCACTTTTTGGGCTTATTTGTGTACAATATTATTTCCTATTTTATGGTACGTTGCGGTTTGTCTGATTGATATATAAACCAAGTATGTCTGAAATAAATGATCTGGTCTGATCTGCTCTGATTCGGAAGCTGGTATTGTGTTCTGGACTCAAGTGGAAGGGCTCGTAGGACATAGGACCAATAAGGACGCTAGACTGCCCACACCGGTTGAACGTCATTGGTTGGCCTAGTGTGAAGATTCGTATAAGTCGTATTCGGATTGGTAGATAAGTCGTGTGATCGAAAAGACAGACATTCAAGGTCATAACAATTGGCGACGGGGTGGAGAAAAGTTTTGAACCCTCAACTTCAAGGTCATAACAATTGGCGACGGGGATTTTGGCAAAAACAAAATAATTGGGAGACGCAAGGTCATAACAATTGGCGACGGGGAATTTGGCAACAAAGAAATAATAATAATACAAGTGGTGACTCAGATTTTGGAAATAAATTAGCTGTATAATTGCCGGTGATTTTTGGAGCTAATATTATTGGCAAAAAAAAAAAATGTCGATTTCTTTCGAACAGTTGCGGTTAATATTACAGCACCAGCAGAAGATGTTGGCCTTGCAACAACAACTATTTGAAACAGTTTTGGGCAGACTTTTCATTCAACCAGAAAATAAGGAATCTATTTATGTTGCAGATAATGGTGCAGCAATGGACAATTCAGAAGCATATCCTGTGGAGGATTCACATCCCCTTATACCTGAATCAGAACGTAATATTTGTAACGTATCCGGCTCACAGCAAGAAAATACTGTTCTAAATGCTCATGAAGTTGTGACAATACCAGATGATCAAGAGCCAGATCCTGTAGATGAAGCCCAGAGTCCAGAATTAAATGAAACGCTACTGGTTCTGTCCAGCTCTGAAAATAAACTCCAGCTAGAACAAAATTGTGGTCCACGTGCTATTAGTCGAGAAAGCTATGGTGACTCGTATTCAGAAAATAACTGGAGCAACACGATGAACCAAATTGTACCAGATGTTACTCAAAATCACCGGAAGACAGAATTTTATATTGAGTCAACCTATCCCATTTCTAATGACAGTGTGCCAGATATTGATTCTCAGAATAATGCATATGATTTTGATGAAACTTCTTATAACAATGAGGGAAATATGTCAGCTGAGTCGAATGATGGCCAAAAATCTAATTTAATTCTGTTAGACGTTGACTTTCTTAATGACTCGTTATCTGCTAACGAGATTCATAATGAATTTGAAAATAATGAACTCAGGTCAAAGGTCGTTCATCATCATCTAGTCATTTTTAGTGGCTTCTCCAGTCAATACGAGAAACATGGTTTAAATAAAGTCCTACTAGTTGTATTTTGGAGCCATAAGGACCCAACATTATTTCGAGGAGGAGGAGAATGTTGAGGAATTTAAAGTCACATATGATTCTTTTTTTTAATCAGAATCTAAAGTTGGAATTTTCAAAAAAAAAAAGGGGAGGTGTTATATCCGGTGAAGATTAAACTACAGGTAAATTCCAAGGACTATTCATGGACTAATATTCTATAAATATTCTTATTGTATAACTACTCAACAATTACACTATGGATATTTATATTCCTTTTATAATAAGCTTTATTTTGATCTATAATTTATTATTGTACGATTTACGGTCCTTAAGTTATGTTCAGTTTATTAACTACTGCCTCCCTCATTCACAGCCACTTTTTGGGCTTATTTGTGTACAATATTATTTCCTATTTTATGGTACGTTGCGGTTTGTCTGATTGATATATAAACCAAGTATGTCTGAAATAAATGATCTGGTCTGATCTGCTCTGATTCGGAAGCTGGTATTGTGTTCTGGACTCAAGTGGAAGGGCTCGTAGGACATAGGACCAATAAGGACGCTAGACTGCCCACACCGGTTGAACGTCATTGGTTGGCCTAGTGTGAAGATTCGTATAAGTCGTATTCGGATTGGTAGATAAGTCGTGTGATCGAAAAGACAGACATTCAAGGTCATAACAATTGGCGACGGGGTGGAGAAAAGTTTTGAACCCTCAACTTCAAGGTCATAACAATTGGCGACGGGGATTTTGGCAAAAACAAAATAATTGGGAGACGCAAGGTCATAACAATTGGCGACGGGGAATTTGGCAACAAAGAAATAATAATAATACAAGTGGTGACTCAGATTTTGGAAATAAATTAGCTGTATAATTGCCGGTGATTTTTGGAGCTAATATTATTGGCAAAAAAAAAAAAATGTCGATTTCTTTCGAACAGTTGCGGTTAATATTACAGCACCAGCAGAAGATGTTGGCCTTGCAACAACAACTATTTGAAACAGTTTTGGGCAGACTTTTCATTCAACCAGAAAATAAGGAATCTATTTATGTTGCAGATAATGGTGCAGCAATGGACAATTCAGAAGCATATCCTGTGGAGGATTCACATCCCCTTATACCTGAATCAGAACGTAATATTTGTAACGTATCCGGCTCACAGCAAGAAAATACTGTTCTAAATGCTCATGAAGTTGTGACAATACCAGATGATCAAGAGCCAGATCCTGTAGATGAAGCCCAGAGTCCAGAATTAAATGAAACGCTACTGGTTCTGTCCAGCTCTGAAAATAAACTCCAGCTAGAACAAAATTGTGGTCCACGTGCTATTAGTCGAGAAAGCTATGGTGACTCGTATTCAGAAAATAACTGGAGCAACACGATGAACCAAATTGTACCAGATGTTACTCAAAATCACCGGAAGACAGAATTTTATATTGAGTCAACCTATCCCATTTCTAATGACAGTGTGCCAGATATTGATTCTCAGAATAATGCATATGATTTTGATGAAACTTCTTATAACAATGAGGGAAATATGTCAGCTGAGTCGAATGATGGCCAAAAATCTAATTTAATTCTGTTAGACGTTGACTTTCTTAATGACTCGTTATCTGCTAACGAGATTCATAATGAATTTGAAAATAATGAACTCAGGTCAAAGGTCGTTCATCATCATCTAGTCATTTTTAGTGGCTTCTCCAGTCAATACGAGAAACATGGTTTAAATAAAGTCCTACTAGTTGTATTTTGGAGCCATAAGGACCCAACATTATTTCGAGGAGGAGGAGAATGTTGAGGAATTTAAAGTCACATATGATTCTTTTTTTTAATCAGAATCTAAAGTTGGAATTTTCAAAAAAAAAAGGGGAGGTGTTATATCCGGTGAAGATTAAACTACAGGTAAATTCCAAGGACTATTCATGGACTAATATTCTATAAATATTCTTATTGTATAACTACTCAACAATTACACTATGGATATTTATATTCCTTTTATAATAAGCTTTATTTTGATCTATAATTTATTATTGTACGATTTACGGTCCTTAAGTTATGTTCAGTTTATTAACTACTGCCTCCCTCATTCACAGCCACTTTTTGGGCTTATTTGTGTACAATATTATTTCCTATTTTATGGTACGTTGCGGTTTGTCTGATTGATATATAAACCAAGTATGTCTGAAATAAATGATCTGGTCTGATCTGCTCTGATTCGGAAGCTGGTATTGTGTTCTGGACTCAAGTGGAAGGGCTCGTAGGACATAGGACCAATAAGGACGCTAGACTGCCCACACCGGTTGAACGTCATTGGTTGGCCTAGTGTGAAGATTCGTATAAGTCGTATTCGGATTGGTAGATAAGTCGTGTGATCGAAAAGACAGACATTCAAGGTCATAACAATTGGCGACGGGGTGGAGAAAAGTTTTGAACCCTCAACTTCAAGGTCATAACAATTGGCGACGGGGATTTTGGCAAAAACAAAATAATTGGGAGACGCAAGGTCATAACAATTGGCGACGGGGAATTTGGCAACAAAGAAATAATAATAATACAAGTGGTGACTCAGATTTTGGAAATAAATTAGCTGTATAATTGCCGGTGATTTTTGGAGCTAATATTATTGGCAAAAAAAAAAAAATGTCGATTTCTTTCGAACAGTTGCGGTTAATATTACAGCACCAGCAGAAGATGTTGGCCTTGCAACAACAACTATTTGAAACAGTTTTGGGCAGACTTTTCATTCAACCAGAAAATAAGGAATCTATTTATGTTGCAGATAATGGTGCAGCAATGGACAATTCAGAAGCATATCCTGTGGAGGATTCACATCCCCTTATACCTGAATCAGAACGTAATATTTGTAACGTATCCGGCTCACAGCAAGAAAATACTGTTCTAAATGCTCATGAAGTTGTGACAATACCAGATGATCAAGAGCCAGATCCTGTAGATGAAGCCCAGAGTCCAGAATTAAATGAAACGCTACTGGTTCTGTCCAGCTCTGAAAATAAACTCCAGCTAGAACAAAATTGTGGTCCACGTGCTATTAGTCGAGAAAGCTATGGTGACTCGTATTCAGAAAATAACTGGAGCAACACGATGAACCAAATTGTACCAGATGTTACTCAAAATCACCGGAAGACAGAATTTTATATTGAGTCAACCTATCCCATTTCTAATGACAGTGTGCCAGATATTGATTCTCAGAATAATGCATATGATTTTGATGAAACTTCTTATAACAATGAGGGAAATATGTCAGCTGAGTCGAATGATGGCCAAAAATCTAATTTAATTCTGTTAGACGTTGACTTTCTTAATGACTCGTTATCTGCTAACGAGATTCATAATGAATTTGAAAATAATGAACTCAGGTCAAAGGTCGTTCATCATCATCTAGTCATTTTTAGTGGCTTCTCCAGTCAATACGAGAAACATGGTTTAAATAAAGTCCTACTAGTTGTATTTTGGAGCCATAAGGACCCAACATTATTTCGAGGAGGAGGAGAATGTTGAGGAATTTAAAGTCACATATGATTCTTTTTTTTAATCAGAATCTAAAGTTGGAATTTTCAAAAAAAAAAGGGGAGGTGTTATATCCGGTGAAGATTAAACTACAGGTAAATTCCAAGGACTATTCATGGACTAATATTCTATAAATATTCTTATTGTATAACTACTCAACAATTACACTATGGATATTTATATTCCTTTTATAATAAGCTTTATTTTGATCTATAATTTATTATTGTACGATTTACGGTCCTTAAGTTATGTTCAGTTTATTAACTACTGCCTCCCTCATTCACAGCCACTTTTTGGGCTTATTTGTGTACAATATTATTTCCTATTTTATGGTACGTTGCGGTTTGTCTGATTGATATATAAACCAAGTATGTCTGAAATAAATGATCTGGTCTGATCTGCTCTGATTCGGAAGCTGGTATTGTGTTCTGGACTCAAGTGGAAGGGCTCGTAGGACATAGGACCAATAAGGACGCTAGACTGCCCACACCGGTTGAACGTCATTGGTTGGCCTAGTGTGAAGATTCGTATAAGTCGTATTCGGATTGGTAGATAAGTCGTGTGATCGAAAAGACAGACATTCAAGGTCATAACAATTGGCGACGGGGTGGAGAAAAGTTTTGAACCCTCAACTTCAAGGTCATAACAATTGGCGACGGGGATTTTGGCAAAAACAAAATAATTGGGAGACGCAAGGTCATAACAATTGGCGACGGGGAATTTGGCAACAAAGAAATAATAATAATACAAGTGGTGACTCAGATTTTGGAAATAAATTAGCTGTATAATTGCCGGTGATTTTGGAGCTAATATTATTGGCAAAAAAAAAATGTCGATTTCTTTCGAACAGTTGCGGTTAATATTACAGCACCAGCAGAAGATGTTGGCCTTGCAACAACAACTATTTGAAACAGTTTTGGGCAGACTTTTCATTCAACCAGAAAATAAGGAATCTATTTATGTTGCAGATAATGGTGCAGCAATGGACAATTCAGAAGCATATCCTGTGGAGGATTCACATCCCCTTATACCTGAATCAGAACGTAATATTTGTAACGTATCCGGCTCACAGCAAGAAAATACTGTTCTAAATGCTCATGAAGTTGTGACAATACCAGATGATCAAGAGCCAGATCCTGTAGATGAAGCCCAGAGTCCAGAATTAAATGAAACGCTACTGGTTCTGTCCAGCTCTGAAAATAAACTCCAGCTAGAACAAAATTGTGGTCCACGTGCTATTAGTCGAGAAAGCTATGGTGACTCGTATTCAGAAAATAACTGGAGCAACACGATGAACCAAATTGTACCAGATGTTACTCAAAATCACCGGAAGACAGAATTTTATATTGAGTCAACCTATCCCATTTCTAATGACAGTGTGCCAGATATTGATTCTCAGAATAATGCATATGATTTTGATGAAACTTCTTATAACAATGAGGGAAATATGTCAGCTGAGTCGAATGATGGCCAAAAATCTAATTTAATTCTGTTAGACGTTGACTTTCTTAATGACTCGTTATCTGCTAACGAGATTCATAATGAATTTGAAAATAATGAACTCAGGTCAAAGGTCGTTCATCATCATCTAGTCATTTTTAGTGGCTTCTCCAGTCAATACGAGAAACATGGTTTAAATAAAGTCCTACTAGTTGTATTTTGGAGCCATAAGGACCCAACATTATTTCGAGGAGGAGGAGAATGTTGAGGAATTTAAAGTCACATATGATTCTTTTTTTTAATCAGAATCTAAAGTTGGAATTTTCAAAAAAAAAAGGGGAGGTGTTATATCCGGTGAAGATTAAACTACAGGTAAATTCCAAGGACTATTCATGGACTAATATTCTATAAATATTCTTATTGTATAACTACTCAACAATTACACTATGGATATTTATATTCCTTTTATAATAAGCTTTATTTTGATCTATAATTTATTATTGTACGATTTACGGTCCTTAAGTTATGTTCAGTTTATTAACTACTGCCTCCCTCATTCACAGCCACTTTTTGGGCTTATTTGTGTACAATATTATTTCCTATTTTATGGTACGTTGCGGTTTGTCTGATTGATATATAAACCAAGTATGTCTGAAATAAATGATCTGGTCTGATCTGCTCTGATTCGGAAGCTGGTATTGTGTTCTGGACTCAAGTGGAAGGGCTCGTAGGACATAGGACCAATAAGGACGCTAGACTGCCCACACCGGTTGAACGTCATTGGTTGGCCTAGTGTGAAGATTCGTATAAGTCGTATTCGGATTGGTAGATAAGTCGTGTGATCGAAAAGTCAGACATCCAAGGTCATAACACAGGTGGATGATTTTGGTGGAGTTTTGTTCTCTGAGCTGGATGGTTTGGTCGACCAAACCATCCAGCTCAGAGAACAAAACTCCAACAACAACAGACGCTGTCTATATCCCAAAACTGAAGTAGGTAGAGCAATGGTTTAATTCTTAAAATATTCGGTTTTCAAACAGCTCTAAACCTTACTCTGCCTGCTATGATTTAGGTTACCGGGAGATATCACCAGTCTCCTAAACACACGTGTCCAAAGCTGAGTGTACACGAATCTATAATCTGTATGGAATTTATTATCACTGTCATTTATTAGGCGGAGAAAAGTTTGAATATGTTCAACATAATTTTAGAATTTGATAAGACTTATTTATGTACTAAGGTTTAAGTCGTACCCGATTAACCAAACCAAAGAAGACAGAACGATATTTAGACATACTGAAACCCTAACTGATTTTAAAGCTGAACACTACTGGGCTCTTCACTTACACAAGTTTATAAAAGTGTTCCGATGAAGATTTAAGGTTGTATAATTTGAAACACTGACTTATAAAACAATAGATAATGTTTCAGAGTTTCCGACAAACTGATTTTATATCACATTACCTACGATCTTAAAATATAGATGATGAATTGCTAGGCGACCTTAAGTCAGGAAGTCTGTATTTGAATATGGTCCACTAACCTCGTAAATATTATTTTAGAGAGATCTGTCTCACTGTGAAGTATAACTCATTTTCCCAACAATAATAATAATGAACTCCCGAACCAACACAAAGAACTTTTCTCGAAGTGGAATAACTGACTAAACAAATGGACAAGTCTAAATAGTCAGTCAGTCAGCTACAACGTAGGACCAGGCACATGCATCGGTCAAAGTTATCACACCTCATTAACACAACAAGATGAACATCAAATTCATAGGACTAGTTAATTCAACGGTGGTAATATATAAAAGAAAGATTGCATATAAGGATATAGTACTGGAAGAAGTAGTTCATAGAAAGAAAGATATAAGGTAATTTTAATCTCATGATTTAAAGGAAGACAAAGAGTGTATACGCCTACGCCATTGTGATTGATTCTGAATCATGTCATCCAAAGTCTCCATCTATTGATTACGATAGTTACACGGATCCCAACCAAATAGCATGCGTTTCCCAACATGTCCTAAACTACAAGTTAGTGACTTCAAGCACTGATACCACGTTTTGGTTTGACCGCCCCTAACTTTCTTACAACCATCCTCAACACCGGTTAGCATTGCGCGTCCTGGTAATCAGTGTTCAGGCATACGCAACACGTGGCCCAATCATCTCAGTGGATGAAGATTCACAACCTCATTAACTGACTTACCATCACCATTGAATAGTAAAACGGAACAACACAAGAATATTATGTGATCAATCAAAAAACAGGTCTGAATAAATCAATGTCATTTCATCTCAATCAAGGTGATTCATAAGCGACATGTATGTAAATTTGTGTACATGTAAGTAAACACTGTTAAGGATGAAAAATGTGTGACCTTTATGGTGAGAAAGGATAGAGTTTAATTTGTAAGATAATAGAATGAATTGTGAATAATATCTAAGTACGATAGATGGTAAGGCCTTCTTTTCTATTGAGGGAGGCAGGATTAAGCATTATATGAAAAGCTTTGGCTACTCACGTTTCTTGGAAAAAACCTTTTTGTAATATTTTTGAAATTGATTTGACGGTCGTTGAAAATGGCGTGAACTGCTATTGCTGATTTATTTTTGTTGTTCCATTTTACTATTTAAACTTGGATTAATTTTGATTTGGTTATCTATTTATTCTCTGAAGAAGTGGCTTACACTAAGTCACGAAACGTCAAAATATCTAATTTTTTATACTCATTGGGATATTACAAATATATTAATTCATTTATAACACTCTACCCAATCTTCAATTTATTCGAAATTATCAAGTTAAACCTTGATAATGATACCTATAAACACAAATGGAAGTTTTATATGAGAGTGAGAGAGAAACCTTTGAGCGAAGTCATACGCATTTTATCAGTTAGTTTATTGATCTAAGCAAACAAACAAATTAGACAGAGTTATGGAGTAAATATACAATAGCTTACCAGTTATAGGAAGAGCAGCTTCATCGGAAGTTTGAAATCTCCATCTTAATATACCAACTTCTTGACCATTTGGAAATGGTTTACCTCCTGGTTTGATTTGAATCCAACCAGTGGACTAAACGAAAATTTGAGAATAATTAAGAAACATTATAATGAGCAAAAATTAACAGCCTGAAAACTTAATCAACAATATGTAAACTTTAAGATCCCAGTGGTTATTGTAGTTCTTTTTTGTAATTCAGTTTTAATATCCACATTGGGTGGGACTTGAATCAAGCATCTTAGGTAGATCGAAATCCAGTCTAACAATATCAACAAACTAATAAGAGTTTACTCTTATTATTAATCATACCAGTTGAACATGTTCGTGATTACCTGAACTTAGTAGGTCAGTAGATAACACGTCAGCGTTCGAAAAGATAGGTATTGGATCTGAGGCCAAATGTGTAAATATCGACACTGAGATGCACATACACCCGGCTGACGAGTCTCAAATAGAACGAAACACATGACTTATATCCCGGTGCTAGATATAATCCACTTATTTTATAAAATTTGTGAGAAAATGACTATATTGAAGATATCCGCACAGAATACACATAAACCACTAAAGACTGATTTAAATTCAGTCCAACTATTAATAATGGGATAATGCAAACCTTTATTAATGATAATATACTACTCGGTTAATTTAACATTTAAAGCTAATCATTCAAATGATTAATCAAATATAAGTTTGTTGAAAATTCTCATTTAAACATTTTGTAAAATGATGTCAAACATTGGAAATTATGTAATTCAACATTAACTACCTTTTACATAATACTTGATAAGAGAATTAAAAAACTATTTTAACAGGAAGTTAATTGTACAGTAGTTATATAGAAATCAAGAAATGGTTGTTGAGCATACATGACACAAAGTGAAACACATTAGAGAATTTGTTGAATAGGGTTTAATCAACGTTCAGCTAAAAGACAGTCTTATATCAATGACCAAACGAGAGAGAATGGATGTACAAACTTCTTTTCAGTACAAAGGTTAGGTTTATGAATATGAATTCTGATAGATTCAGTCAGTCAGAAACAACGTAGAACTTCGTACGTACGTACGTACGTACGTACGTATATCAGTTCAAGTTGCCATAAACTGTCTTACCATTGCATTATCGTAAAGAATAAGTATCCTATTCCTAAATATGATTGCTTGTGATAAAGTTTTGTTCTCTGAGCTGGACAGCTTGGTCATGGGGCTTTTATCATTATTCTAGGCATCAGCATAAACTTCAGGCAGAAGTGAAGTGTTCGAACTTCTCTAAATATGGCTCACAGCTTGTCCTGTAGACCTCGTTTGTTGACCTTTAACCTGTCATTGTTTACTTTTGCATTTTGGTTGTATCTCTCATCGATTTAATTTTTGGTCGTATATTTGTTCATAATTTTTCTGATTGGTTGATAAATTGGATCGATTTCAATGTGTTTGTTGATTGACCTGAGTGCTAAGCTTCTAAAAATTCTCTAGTGTTTTTAGAATTGCCTCTATCCAAGATTTCAACATTTTCCCAGTCGAATGTGTCCACATGCATTGATATAAGAGAGGATGTGTCATGGCGTTCGACCGCTAATCGACGTTTATGCAGATGACGATGAAGAGGGTGTCCGCCTTGTCCAATGTAGTGTTTGTCGCAGTTGGAACAATTTATTTTGTAGACGATGTTCGGTTTTTCTTATTTTGTCATTTCGCTCTTCTGTTTGCATTGGATTTATCGAAGTGATCTTGTTGGTTTGTATGCGACACCTATTGTGAAGGGTTTCGGCAGTCTCGTTGTAGTTTCTGATGTGCATTTTATGTATGGTAGGGTGATTTGTTTGTTGATTTCTGTACTTGACTTTGTTTTTGATGATGCGTGCAGCTGGTATTTTTTTATTGAAGTTGACCACGTAGCCGTTCTTTCGAAAGACAATTTTCAGGTATTTTTCTTCATTTTTCCGCGCTGCAAGTGTGTTGCAGTATGTCCTCGCCCTCCTGAACAGAGTTTGTACACAGTTGATTTTGTGGGCTCTTGGTTTACTGCTACTGTAATTGAGAACTTGACCTGTGTGGGTCGGCTTCCGATGTATTTGAGTCGCCAGTTTTTCCGTGTCAGTTCTGGTGATTAACATATCCAAAAATAGTAGTTTGTTGTTCGATTTCTGCTCCATTGTGAACTAAATGTCATCGAAGACGTTGTTGATCAGATTTCAGGTGTTTTCCAGCCTGTTCTTTTTGACAATGACGAATGTGTCGTCTACATAACGAATCCGAATTTTTGGCTTGATCACTGGTAAGATCGAGGCTTCCAGTCTCTGCATCACTGCTTCTGCAATAAGTCCTGATATTGGTGATCCCATCGATGTTCCTTTCGTTTGTTTGTAGATTTTGTCATTGAACTGAAAATATGTTAAGCGTAAATCGATGAGTTCTAGTAAACGTTGACTTTAAGGCTTCGTGTACTTTGTGAGATTTTTGTCGTTGGTGAGAAGTAGGGATACAGTTTCCTTTGCTAAGTTTGGTTCAATTTAGGTGAATAAGGCTGTTACATCGAAGGATATCATCGGCTCGCCGTTGCTGAGTTGAATGTCCCTAATCTGATCCAGGAATTGCCCTGGTACAGCCGAGGGTGGTGGGACTCTGCTTTTCCCTAAATACTCTCACATCCCCACCCATATACAGCTACCTCCAGGGAAGTTTTACTGACTGCCTTTTCATACCCGAAGTTCCTTTTATCAAATTGAGAGGACAAAGGCGAATGTCCGACGAAGGTTTAAAAACGGTTGATGGATACAGAGAATCCATCTAGGGGAGTTGGAAAACCCCTATTATAGACCAGTGGTGCAGCACATGGGCTGATTGAATAAATGGCGTATGAGCCTACTGTCCGTCATCGGTTATTATGAGACATCTCCTAACGTTGCTCCATTGCCTTATGGATTAGACCTCTAAGTCAAAGGCTCGGTGAGTGGGTTTCTTAGAAAGCCACCTGCTTCTGTTCGCGCAACCGGGCAATATTCTGTTTCATACACTAACTCAATGATTTGTGTTGTATAAATATTTCGGTTCCTTTGTACCAATATTTACGGGTTTAAATAAATAAATATCACGTTTATAATACAAGTTGTAGATATGATTAAAATAATTTAACTAGACTAGTCGAAACAATGAATCACAGTATGAATATGTAGGAAAGCACACCCATAATTACAAATGAACAAGGAACAGATATAGTGCTATTTAACGTGTTTATGTTACATAAATCTTTTATCGAATCGCTTGACAGGAAATGTTAAACTAGTCAACGACTCACCATTAGTCAGTATGAAGAATTTAAACACATGGATATCAAATTATTGGTTGCATGATGAGGTGCTAACTGTATGACATTACAGTTCTTGGGTTAATCAAATTTAGTCTGGAAGCCTCTAACTCACTAGAGAGTGGATGACTTTCAAAACTGATGTTTTCCAACCATTTATGATATTTAACCACGTTTGTTCTGTGCCAATATTTCGTAGATAAGTTATTTTATCATACAGAATAGCTATACTACAAGGAAACTGTCTTGTCTTCACTTGGGTCTTACTTCATTTGGGTACATAGTATCATTGCATAACTTCTAGCGATCGGCATTATATTCATTCACCGTAACAATTCAAAACTCACTTACTTGTCAAATCCAAACTTACAACAGAATGTAATGATGAAACCTCTAGGTTGATGGACTAAAGTGAGTGACCACCATCGATAGTCTACAATCGTGTACTTCAAATCAATCAACAACTGGTTTCTGTGAAAAAAATATGTTTACCATCCCATGCAAAGTAAATCCATATCTTCAAGCATAATTTACCATAGTATCAAGTCGTTTACATTGAAATACTATTTGAGTATTATAAAGAAAGAAGAACTCACCATGAAAGTTTTCTTATCAATATTAGGATGTGTTTGAAGTTGAACAGGTGGCCGATGTTCATTGGGCGGATTTGTACACATACTTGTATCCACTCGGATTTTCGCTTCACAAGCTTCATTTGTGATAGCTTGTGCAAACATTGTACCTTGCAACTCCATACTTTCTAAACCACCATCACGACCAGCTTGAACGATTAACTTCTCCTCAATTCGTAAATGCAGACTAAAAAAACAATGTGTAGGAAAAAAACACATCGACTACTTGCTACTGAAATGTACAAACTTATGGTTGAAAAAATGACTTTCAAAATCCAAATAAAAAATATTAAGCCATACTACTACTGAAACGATTCAGCTTCGCTATGGGCCTATAATATAAAGATTGTAGACAATAGACGATTACTTAGTGGTAGGTATTGAAAAAAAATTCATGCTTCTTCACAGTTAAGGCTGACACATAAGCCAAGAAATTTTAGGAATCATAGTTGTGACAATCAAGTGAAGCTTTACGTAGGAATTCTCTTGTAAGTTGTAATGTATCATAATGCTTACAGTAAAATGTTTTAGGATACAACTAAAACTAATCGTGAATTACTATTTTGTCATCTATTTGTATCCCACATATAACAGCTCTGATATCTACAAGTGCATAATTATTCCATTGAGTACCTAGTTGTTGCCACAGCTATTCGAGAAAAAAAGATCGAACCAAGACATCAATTAATGAAGTCATTGACAGTTGGTCTGTGTGGTATTGGATGATGTAAACTGTTTGGTTGATATTACTTAAATGTCCATAATCTATAAATGAAGAAACTGGATAGCATGTTTCGAATTCGGTTGCAGTAATTTGCATTTTGTTCTAATCTTATCCTAAATCTAGAGTATAACATAGTTCTGTACTCTGTGTTTTACGATTTTGTTTGCTTCCCAAATGTCCACCACTATTATTACAAGATATCTAATTAGTCTTCTTGAAGTGTACCGGTATAAGGTGAGATAAGTTAGACTGTTGTACGTTTGTTCCAGGTCCTCTATGCTTTATAGAGGAATGAATATGATTAAATGCCAGCTTGATTGTACTTTTAAGATATTAATACTTTTAAACTAATGCATGAAGAAAATGGATATAAATCAATGTTTACTTTTCTTCGAACCATTAACATGTTTATTCGACAGAATAAATTTTTTTAGACTCTAAAGCAAACGACTTACTTTTCTTTTTTAACATGAGACTTTTTAGTTGAAGCAGAAGTTGAATTAGTACTCATTACGTTATCTGCTCCGCCTGATCCGCTAACTAAATTCATAACATCTTCATTAACTACTTCACCTTCGGCTTTTAGACGATTCACAAACTGATCAATGCTTTTTAAACCACCCTGGCCACCACCAAGTTGCATACCACTTCGTTTCACTGATGTTAAGATAGTTGCTGGATTTGTAGTAGGCAAGCTTTGAACATCCGTATTCCCATCTCCCAAACGATCTTTCATGACGATTACACGAGGTTCATCTGTTGATAACACGGTAGGAATATACACATGGAAATCAGCCATGAGAACGGTTTTTCTATTTTAAAAACTTCACAGTTGGATTTAATAACTCGACAAACCTCACAAACAGGTAAATGGTGTACTACGTTACATTAAAAAATTTTAGCAAAAGGAAAATACGTGACAAAACCTAACATAGCTTTAAATGCTTATATAACATAGCCCCGAAATGCCCTGATATGGTCGAGGGTGAGGAGAGTCGGCTCTCCCTCTCTAAATGCTCTCATATAAACACGCGTATACAAGCACGGTCACGCAAGTCCCACTCACTGCCTTCTAGAACTACGGGTGTTGTTTACGAAACCGAGAGGACGAAAAGTGAATTTTTGGTGCTTTAACTAGGTTAGTAGATATGGAGGATCCACCTAAGGGAGTTGGAAAGTCTTGATTGCAAACCAATGGTGCACATGAGCTCCAGGATCCTGAGGGAACAAATAGTGTATGAGCCTATTGTTGGCCACCGACTACCATGGGACTGCATCTACTAACGTTGCTCCATTGACTTGTGGATTAGACCTCCAGGTCAAAGGCTCCGGGTGCGATCCCTACGTAAACCAACTACTTCGGTTTGGGCACCCGGGCAGTATGACAGCCCTCACGCATATCAGTGATAACTGTCACTGACCTCATTGTTATTGTGCATTTGGTGCCCACTTGTACCAATGTTTGTGTTCAAATAAATAAATAAAATAATAAATCGCAAAATTCGAAACATCCCATGACACCTTAGCGCTTACGAGAATTTCTCTAATCTAACCCGTTTAGTCGTATTATGATAAACACTCGGCCTGAAAGTATTCAACCGGCAAATTAAATGCTTAACGAGTTTACTAGCTGCTTTCCTTTATATCAAAAATGTGCAATGATGAACTATTCTGTATATTAATGCCCAGTATTAGCAATAACTGTCTTCGTTGAATAAATTAGCACTCTTGATATCATAAAACAGTGGCCACTTCGCAAATGGTAAGCTGACGAATATCAAATAAGTAACTGGTCGCAATTTCGGGATAGTAGATTTTACAAGCTTATAATATCTTGCATTAAATTCTGCAGTTAAGTGTAAATATTCTCATCAAACCTTGCATTCTACTTAACTACCAATTTGTAACACACGGTGCAGTAAGAAGTTAGGGCAGTACCCAGCTTCAAATCAATACTCAGTAGGTTCAAACCCCGCACCATGTAATCTGGTTTGAGCACCTACGTAATATAATAACCTCTCACAAAAAGAAAATGTAAACAAGTACACTAACTTGCACTTGTAAAGCGAGTTGCGTAAACAACACGAAAAAGATGCTACGAACCAAAAGAAATATGTAAGAAAATCGTACGGTAAGTGGATAAACCACTTACGGAAATATGAGAAAGGTGACCACCTTAAAATTTTGACATAATAGTAGACAATATTTTACTTCCATTACAATCCGAATAAACACAGGAAAGCTTACTTAAATCATTTGACAGACCACCCATTCCTTTCCCACCACGATAATTAGAGAATCCTGAAAGATTCATACCACCTGAGCGTTTTCCAGCTTCTAGTCGGGCTTGTTGTAGTTCACGTGCTCTCTGTTTCATTTGCTCTTTAGCATCACGTTCTTTGTTCTAAAAATCAACACATGAAAACGAGTTCAAAAAAGATTATAAAAGTCAGAAACAAAATTACTAGCTAAAGTATATCTCCAAATCCAACGGAGGAATGTGAACCTTAGTGACATTACCAGTACAAAAGTGAAAGAATAGACGAATTTGTGACAATGTAAAGCTCAAAATAAGTTTTTTTTAAATAAACAGAAATATCCCCAGACGTAGTGGTTGAGAACATACCTCCTGTACAGCACGGAACACACGTTCATCGTGTGAGTCCATTTCCGTATATGTTCGAATTTGTGACAAGTTGACATCTTCTCTATAGCCTAGAGCTATGATTTCATCAAATGCGAAAATAAGTTGGAAAGCATGTGTCAGTACATCGTTTTCATCGGTACCACAAGCATACTCCGGTATCTATATGTACAAGAAAAGAACATGTAATTAAAGAGAACATTAAAAATAGAATGATCAGTGAGAATATTTCCTAAACGTACCACACGTGCAAAGAGCCGTAATGTCTCCAAATCTTCGAGTATATTGCTAGCTTTGGTAGTTATCAGAAGAACATACAATTTTTCCAAAGGTTGGTAAACATACCGCACAGATTCTGTTTCCACAAATGTATGTTGTTTACCTAGGAAGCAAAAAATATAGGCAATAACGGTCCTGGCGAGCTAAAAATCTGGTACATCCATGACTTAGATATACAAATATCGTAGGGGTTCATAAGGGGAAATGTCCTCAGGCTTGAAACCACGTTTCCTCAGTGCGAATACTGAGTCAATACTATATATGTAAAATAAGACAATACGAAAAATCTATTTTCAGCTGACAACTACAGTTTATAAATTCCACCCCACTAGCGTAACAGGTATGTTATAAAAACTTTGAGAATTTACACGTTTACATTCCCGATAAGATGAACTAATCAGAAATAAGTGTTGATTCATCACCGTACACCTGGCTCATACAATCACAAATCCACATATATCAATAAAGAAATATACTGAACAAGTAAATTATTAGCTGAGTTTTGTTAGGCAAAGCATCTCAGACGATACTTTACGTTAGTTTTCTGTTTCAAAGAAAACCGATTAGGCCAAGTCAGATTAGTACGCCAACTAGGATTATAAGTCGTGTTCTGCAAAAACTTTTCATATAAATACGTAAAACACTTAATAGGTGATTTTAAGTCAAGCATTTTCAAACACTGAACACACACTTAACTGTGTACGTAGATAATTGCATTTAATAACTGACCGACAATATTTGTATAACAACCAGAAAACGGTTAAATTATATGACATAAGTCTAACTGAGCAGACTTAGAGCTGAAATAAAGGAATCACCTTACATTTATTGAATACGACATATGAACAAGAACTGTGAGTCTTCGAGAAATAAAAAGTGAAAACTAACCTGTCCCAAGAAGCTTTGGAAATGTCGCTATTAATCCTTCAATTCTTGCCTTTGTCATTTCCACAAACTGTCGAGACACCAGAGCTTAATAGATTAAATGCAAATTCACACTATGAGCATACCTTTACCATCACGAGTACACACAGAGGCAGCCAACAGAACCTTAATTTTTGGATGCTAAATAAAAGACAACTCACCATCGCGCCAACCTGTCAAGTTTACAATTAGCCGCTTCGCACCTCCAATATCCAATCTACATTCTTTGGAAACTTTCAAATGGTTCAAATGATTGTGGACAGAATAAAAGAACCTTTCGCTTAACGGGCTTCCGTACCTAGTGGCAGTGGATCACCAATACCTCCAGGTAGGAACCTAGGTATCTAGTCATAAGAATATAAGTAACGAATTCGAAATCCTACTGCAATAACTTCTGAGCTTGGTGGATAAACCGCCTTAACTTCATGTCTTTGTAATTTTAAATTATTATTGATTGCTTTGATTGTTAAATAAACATGCGTGCTATATCATTACTGAGTCTACGTATTACTCTTTTACATGCTTTTCTTTCCTTTAGATTCTTTCGCATGAGTTGATCTTGGGACTGTACGCACCCTTAGGCTATGCTTGAACACCGACATGTTCGGATCTTATCGGCGAACCTGATCCATGGCGATTATATTAGTCTTGTAAAGTAGCGCCTAACAGTCAGCCAAATGACAGACAGTTTTTCAACAGGATGAATGAAACTTTCGCTTAACTAGCTCGTTCCTGATACCAATGGTTTCAGACAGGAGTAAGGCATTTGAAACAAGCAGGAATAAAAGAAAGATTGATAAATTATAAAAGGATGCTGACTCTGATTCCTTTGGAATAAATAAAGGTTTCAGTTGAAAAGCTTGATGGAATTTGTTGTGGGCTTTGAAGACCTGACTACATATAAAAGGCAGAATGTGTGCACTGGCATAAGCCACTAACACGAGAGAATATAGTGAAATAGATATTCAACATTTAACGCGGAGAAAAACCCAACGATGAGAAGGCGGGAACAAGAAATCGGGTTAATTCGAATTAATCGGGTGGCATTGCTCAGCCTCGTAGGCATGGTCGCTTTCTACAACTTACTTTTACTCATACTAAATATATTGTTCTATCTACAGTCTAAATGTGTTCTTCATAATATGTTGTTGATTGTTACGACGTGACGAGTTGGTGTAGATAATGATGTGACTTCCATGTAAGAGCTGATAGACTAGACAGTTACACCATGACAAATCTACAGTTTTATGATTAAGTCTATTATTACAGCGGCACTGATATTATAGTACACCATACTTCTACAGCCGCTCCCATAATCGAGTGTGTTGTGCTGTACTATTACTTTTATATAGGTTTGTGTTCGGATTGAACTCGGGAAATTGTTTAAAATCAGTCACAGATACAGTTATAATGCTCTAGATCATTACGATTTCACCTCTTAAATCCCTATATTCTATAAGGTGTAGATTCATTTATTTTGTACTTTTCTCATGGTATGATCTTTGGGCCATGAGGTGATTTTCTACGTCGTCTTTAAACACTAAGATATTTTAGTCCTAATTGAAAGGATAAAATACTATGTTCCTCAACGGTTTGTAGGGCCGAACAAACTGATAGAAAGTGTGTTCGATGGGCAGCTTGATCCCGAATGGAATGCGCAATCATAGTAATGGGCTGAAATAAGTCAGTTGAATACGGCCCGACATTACAAAATAATTCCACATTTTTGGCGAAGGGGTTTGCGGAAATTTTAGAAATTTCACAGATTAAAATCATGAGTCAGTTGAAGCTAGATCACCATGGAAAACCTGGAAGCACTGCACGGCCGTTTCGTCCTAGTATGGGACTCTTCAGCAGTGCACATCCATGATCTCGCACCCACGGGATTCGAACCCAGGACCTGCTTGTTTCGCGCGCGATCACTTAACCATTAGACCACTGAGCCGGCATCCAACGGTGTTAATGTCTAACTTCAACCAATCCACGAAGTTGCGCCACCGTATACCGTTGTCTTCAGTGAGCTGATATCTCACAACAGACCCGGTTGAACCCCACTGATAACGGCTTCCACAAACCTCCTCTGTTAATAATAATCTGCTCGCTAGTGACTGACTTCAAGAGATACTCCTGGAGTTCTAGTGGGAAACCGTTACCAGTGTAGTTCAACCAGGTCTGTTGTGAGATATCAGCTCACTGAAGACGACCGAAAAATTTGCAGCTTCTTCAATAACGCTACAATATGGGTGAAGTTAAGACTACATGGAACACTCTGGGTCAAATGACTACACTTTAGGTAAGAACTCTCTTAAGGTTCAGAATGCGTTTTAAACGATTTTCTTTCCTCATCATATTTTACGGGGAAGATCTAATTCTCACAGAAGCTTATCTTTAAATATAGAGCTTTCAGTTGCATGTTTGTAAGACATACTGAATGATCAAGTACATATGTCCCAGGGTTGATAAGAAATTTATGTTATGCTTCTTTGGTCTTTAAACTTTTAGTGCAATTTAATATTGATTTTTGCGTACGTTTGTCAATAACTGTGGTAACATATTCGGTTTTTGAAATTAGAAGTTCCATAAGGGGCCAGTGAGGTTCACTTGAGCTGCGAAAGGGTATAATGAAGACAGAAAGTGGGGAGAAGCAAAACGATCACAAAGTGAGCCTGTCCAAACGTCATAATGTGAATGTCAGAACCTATGGGACTCAAATAACTAAAGTCCTTTGTTATATACTTTTTCCAGCAATCACCACAGAAAGCTATCTAACAACATCAAATAGGGTGAGTCTTTAGAATTATGGTCTAGGTTCATCATCAGTACTGCTAGAATGATAGAAAAATCTAAATAACCTTACGTGAAAGTCACATCATTATCTACACCAACTCGTCACGTCGTAACAATCAACAACATATTATGAAGAACACATTTAGACTGTAGATAGAACAATATATTTAGTATGAGTAAAAGTAAGTTGTAGAAAGCGACCATGCCTACGAGGATGAGCAATGCCACCCGATTAATTCGAATTAACCCGATTTCTTGTTCCCGCCTTCTCATCGTTGGGTTTTTCTCCGCGTTAAATGTTGAATATCTATTTTCCCAATTGTCCTGCATTCAGCTTTGAGGATTAAGTGATAAGGGCTCAGTGCCAATACAATATCATATGGCAGTCTGGTCGTTATTTATCCTGACTCGTCGTATCGTAAGAATCAATGATATGACGTCTGGAGCTTTTGAAGAACCCATTTCGGCTTTGAGGATTGTGCGGTTTGGACCAAGAAGGCGTTTTAGTGACTGGTACTTCGTTAAGCCCAAATAGTTTACTCTAGCTTCTGAACAGGACAGTGTATTCATTATTCTCAAGCCATATTTTGAGCTTGTCAATTATTCACTTAATAATCATGACTGTTTTTATATGATCATATGGATGTTGATTGCTTGCCCTATTCATCACGTATCTGTAACTTATTTTTATATGAATATGAATATTGAGTTACACTTGATCATCAAATTGAGTTGGTTCGCTGGCCTTCTCCACTGCGAGTCACTTTATTTCGCCTCACTTTCTCCACTTCGATTGTCTGTCCAGATCAATGAATGTATGAAATATGTGTATTCGAAATTCATTATTGTATTTGACTTATTTTACCACGTTATTCTCTAACGCCAATTAAGCTGTAAAATGTATTCGAGGATTGTTGGCATGTGTATTCTGATAACAAACATTATGGGATTTAACTGGAGTCAAATATGGCGCCTCCAAAAATTTAATAAAAATAAGACCGAATACAACAACTATTTCAAAGGAGTCAGTGTACTTGAATTCACAGTTTCTAAATGATGCTACTGAGAAAGTATTAATACGAAGGTTATAAAGGTGGCTCAGAAAACATTTATTGCAGCTGTTAAATGTATTCGAGGATTGTTTGCATGTATATTTTGATAATAAACATTATGGGATTTAACTGAAATCATATATAGGACCACTAAACATATGCATCCTGAAGAGAGATATAAATTTCTTAGAACATGTATAAAAGAGGGATATAAAGTTGGTTAAAAAAAAATAAACAAACGTAGAGAAGGTTTAGTCAGTGAGCAATCACGTAGAACGAAATCATTATTTCGTACAAATACCTTAATTATTTTCCGATAACCATCTCGCAATGCATTGGAAACTTTAAATAGTACATTGTAACAGAAAAGTTTTAGCTTATTTTCCGAGAGACGTTTGGTGTGTATCTATATGTGAACATATGAGCGTATAAGATATATGCGGTAGAATTAGTTTTATCAAGGTAATTTTCCCGATATGTTTGTCTTAATTTAAATTTTATTAACTAGAATTCAGAGAATCGCATATTAAGTTGTTTTACTCTAGTGGTAAAAGGATAGTTACTATTATTCGTAAGGGTTTTTTGACAGTTGATGATTATAGCTTACTTCATATTTCCTTTAACGTACACGAATTCTGATCTACTCATACTTCATTATATCAGTAGTATATCGATTTTTAAAAAACACATGCTTACTAATTTCAGACTTGTCTTGAATTTCAGGATATCTTGCATAACACCATGTTGAGAAAGCTATAATGAGGGCTCATTAGTAAATATTGTGAATAATAGATATTAATAATTAGTTCAAACAAATGGTGTTTACAGAAACTATCAAAGTTATCTACACAGTCTGCAAAATAAACAACAAATGGATACTTAACTAAAAAATATTCACTTACGTTAGTTCAAGGAATTATAATTGTTTTATGCATTCAACGAAAGAGAAATCCCAAATTTGTATAAATGTCTTCTAATAGCTAAGATAGGTAAGTCGATAAACATTAGAAAATGTCCTAGTACGGCTGAGAGTGGGGAGAGTCAGATCTACCTCTCCAAATGCTGTCACATGGCTACGTGCATGCAACCACTGCCAGGGTAGTCCTAGCCACTGCCTTCTCGAATCACGGGAGTTTACGAAATTGAGAGGACGAAAATTGAATGCTCGGTAATTTAACCGGGCTGTTAGATATGGAGGATCCATCTAGGGGAGCTAGAAAGCCCTCATTCCAAACCAATGGTAAACATGGGCTCCAGGATCCTGGAGGAACAAAGGGTGTGTGAGCCAATCGTTGGTCTCCAACTAACATGGGACTGCATCTCCTTACGTCGTCCCACTGCCTTATGGATTGGACCTTCAGGTCGAAGGCTCCGAGTATGGCCCCCTAAGAAAACCTGCTGCTTCGGTTTGGGCACCCGGACAGTATCCCAGACCTCACACAAATCGAATGGTGAAATATGGCACATATCTGTTGGGTGCCTCCCTATACTAATGTTTATGTATTTAAGTAAATAATAGCTTGACTGAACTGAAGTACTTAAATAATGGGTATAATTGTGTAGAAAATCATTTCCTACAGAAATTACAGTTTACCATTTGTTAAACTTAGCAAACTGAGATTAGTTTTTTTTTCAAGTATATTCTATTACGTCAACTTAGCTGCAAGTATAAGAAAATGTTTTTCTACGCTTCTTTTGTCGTTTTCACGATACTTTCCAAATAAAATCAAAGTTTATTTTCTTGTAGGAATTCTCTTGGATATATCAAACATTTTTTTTAAAAAGTTTATGAGTGAATCAATAATACTGTAATGAATGAGAACATTAAGTGGGAACAGTCGAATGTGTTTAAATACAAAGCAAAATCTCAGAATCATACAGTAAACACTTGAGTTGAAAGTTGTCAATCAATTGTCTCAGATTTCATTGTTCCTTAATTTCCATATCAATCGCTTTCTGTTCTCGTTATCTTTTCTTTAATTTTCTCAACTTTCTGCAGACAAGCATTTCACTTTTGATTGACGATACATACTACTTATATCTATCGATGTTAGTAGCCCACATCACAATATTAATGAATAATACTAAAATGAATAAATAATCAAATGATAATGAGCTAATCAAATAGTCGTTAATGTTAAAAACCCAATGATGTTATGTGCGTGACAGTTACCTACCAATGTAAACCATTAGATACCAGTTCATTAGTCTAAGAGTTAAACATTCGCTGCGTGACTTGAAGATAATGAGTTCTAGGTCTGCAATGGAGTTGTCGTTAAGGGGTACTAAAAAGTTCTTTGTTAGAATGAGAGTGTTTGATTTCAGTGATCATCGAAGTGAAGTTCGTCCATGATGTAAATCATAAACTTCAGAACTATTTATGAAAACAATAAAGAATGACATAGGTCAGTAGTCTAATTATATTGTTCAAATGAAGCAAATGATTTTAAAGTTGACATCATCGCATAATTATTGATGGAAGTCTTGAAAAATCACGTTAAGGCTCTTCATGTTAAAAAATAGAAGAGACAATAAATGAGGTTTAATGCAGTACAATAACAAAGTGTTTAATCAAGTATAAGTTATAATAATGGAGGTTGTAAGACAGTTACGTTTGAATACAAATATGAATTTTATTCATATTAGAATAGGTAAATATCAGTTTTGTGCTTATAATTTGTAATTTCCTACCCTGAATTTACTTATTTATGATTATTTATTGTATTCAGTCTGTCAAAAGTGCAATTTTAAAGTTATTGACTGTTCTTAATTGTTTTCGCGTAACCATAAAGAATGACGCTCGGAAATTCGACAACTGAACTGAATAACTGAGTAACAGACCGCCCCAACTAGCACCTCAGGTCTAGGTCCGCAACGGCGTCGGCAGAACGGCACCCTTCCCTCTTCCTGGTTGGCAGTTACACCAAATGCTGTGAATGAGAACAAATTTGTGGACATTCGAATGTGTTTGAATACAAAATAACAGAATCTCGTAGTAAAATCTAAGATCCATACAGTAAATACTTCATTCGTAAAATGTCGATCAATTATCTCAGACTTCATTGTTCTTTTGTTTCCACACCAATCCTTCTTTGTTCTCATTCTCTTTCCTTCAATATTCTTAACCTTCTGCTACCACCAAGTATTTCACTTTTGACTGATGATGGTACATACTACATATATCTGTCAACGCCGGCAGCACATACCACAGTACTACTGTAGTGAACGAGAATACAAGTGGGGATAATCGAGTGTATTTGAAAACAAAATTGCAGAACGTCTCAGTAAAATCTGAGAATCATACAGTAAACACTTCAGTTGAATAATGTCAATCAATCGTCTCAGACTTGATTGTTCCCTCACTTCCACAGCAATCATTCTCTGTTCCTGTTCTTTTCTGTTCGATTTTCTTAACCTTCTGCTACCATCAGGTATTTCACTTTCAATTGTTGATGGTACACACTACGTATATCTGTCGACATCACTAACACACATCACAATACCACTGATTGAACAACACATATATATCATTATAATAACATTATAATCAAGATCACAGGTATACCTTGCTAATGAGTGCCAAGTAGCATGAAACTTAGGTCCATGGTTTCCTGTTGATCACCTCCAACCATCATCTTACAAGTGATTAAATTCACGTGATTGAAGCATTTTGAGACCATACATTGAATCCTGTCCAGTTTGTCCAATACTTGTAGAATGGCACCTTCAACATACAACGTAAGGTATAGGAATTTACTTAAAAAAAACTGGAATTGACATTTGGAAAAATCTTGTACAACCTCTTTTGAGTAACTAACTGATCTGTTTACCTAGTTTTAATTGTTATGTAATCACAGTTGATTAAATGTTCTTGTATAGAACTAGTAATTGTTTTACATCCTCCTTTTAAAAGTTACGCCAAATAGTGTTCTGAGATGCTTTTGGAAAGTGAAAGGAGAATGTAAAACAATTACTAGTTCTATACAAAAGCATGTAATCAACTGTGGACATATTGCTCCAAATGAGCCTTCTTTTAATGTTATGTAATCTATTGAGTCGGCTTTCCAAGAACTGCAACGGAGCCTCCAGAGGCCCTAAAGGAGTCGAAGAGTCCAAGCCAATCAGAGCATGATGGAGTTTTCTAGAATATCAACGTGGCGTGCTACTATTGGTCAGTAACATAATATGTCTTTTAGTAGATTGGCTAAAATGTGATGTTGATTTAACAAATGTTAACATCTATGAACCTTTAGAGTAAAGTGTTTTTCGCTTATTTTGCGCCTTTTCTCTCGCGTTCAGGTCGCTGAGAAGTTCTAGCTTGCGGGTTACCAGAATAGCTTAGGAACCGAATAAAGCGTTCAAATTAACAAGACTTAACATAATCATTAAAGAAAATTAACTGGTTCTTTAACTTTAATTTATACTAACCTTCTTTTAATCTTTGTATTTATGTAATCGATGATCATAACCAATCGATTTATACTTTCTTTTTTCATGCTGATTCACTCAGCATTCTTCATTAGTATTGATTTTTTTTCAAGAATAAAATGCAAAATTCTATATTGATTATATTGAATCATAAAAAGTTAATTGTCAAGTGATATATCCTAACGAGAATAATAAGATGGTAACTTTTGGGATCCATTTATGGACCAATACGATACATGTATTTGTTTATTGTATAATTGTTAAGCAGCTAAACTATGCATATTCATATTTCTCTTATTATAAGCTTTATTTTGACCCATAGACTATTAATATACGATTTACCATTCTTGATTTATGCCCAGTCTAGTGATTACAGTCTCTCACAATCACAGCTACATTTGATTAGATCTTCTGCAAATGTTGTTTTCCATTTTATGGTACGATGTGGTCAGTTTGATTTGTAATATAAATTCAGTATGTTTGAAATAAATGGTTCATATAACGGAGACTAAGATTGGTGTCCTGGACTCAACAAGCAGGGCTAGGCGAAGAGCAAGATCGATAAGGACTCTAGACTGCTCGTATGTGTCATTGATATGGTTGATAAGTCATTGTTCTCTAATAAGCGGTATCATTACGTTACACGTCAATAAGATACAAGGCCACAAGTTATAACATAAAGAAATATTTCATTACTCAAATTATATTCAATTAATTCAAATGAATAAACTCATCGAAACTATAGTATTAAACAACTTGATTAGTTAGCTAGAATCGCCGTTGAAATATCCCCACCCCCCTAATGAGATCCATGTATATTTTCAGTTCAATTAGTTTCTAACTAACTATAACTACCTCTAATTAAAAGTATGAATCCAATCAATCAATCAATCAATCATTTCAAATTGAAGGTCGTTTCTATCTTATCATGTTTATTAATATTACATTATAATAATTTTAAAAAATTCTTCAATTTCTATGAATAAAAAACACAAAGAAAAATTCTTTTGAGTTCATTCAACTTACCTAACACATTCATATACAAACATCCATATATATATATAGAGAGAGAGAGACATTTAAACAGTACTTACTGGTTAGCTTTTCTTTTTCTTAGCAAGGTTATTCTCTATGAGATGAAGTTGCCGACCCTATACCCAACCCTCTTCATTTACTTCGGCTAGGGACCAACAGTAGCTTTAGAAGAACTACAGGAGGAGTTATTTAAACAACATACATAACATAAACATATATATATATATATATCTGTGTGGGATTCAAATGAATGAACAGTTCAAATTATTGATTATTTTAGTTTATCGATTAATTGATCAATCATCTAGATTTAAAATTAAATATGCATCATTGCAATAAAGTGTATTATTGATTAAAAGAAAATATTTAAATAGATGATGATTTAGAAATAAATCAAATATTTGACAAGAGTATAAATTAATGAACGAACCAATCAGAAGGGTTAGAGGGATTTCAAGGACACTGTGTCCATTTCAATACTTGATGTTCACATCAATTGAGATGGCTGGGACACGTGTTACGTATGCCCAACGACCGACTACCTCGACGTGCAATGTTCATTGGTATAGGAGTAGGTTGGAAGAAAGCTAGGGGCGGCCAGACCAAAACATGGCACAAATCCATGGAGCCACTGGCAAGTGGACTGAGTCATGTTGGTAGGTGTAGACTACCTGGTTGGGGACCACGAGATGATAGCAACCGATGGTTAGAGACCCTGAATGACATGGCTCAAAATCATTTACGATGGCGCAGGTGCATACACTCTTTGTGTTCTCACAAATTCTAATCTTCTGAATTCTTCATGTCCCTTTATTTCTCTTTCCAAATTTATTTCACTGGATTATACTCTTTAAATAACATCTTTAAACCCTAATCTTTCCAATTACTGCTTATGCTCTTACCGCCTCTACCACTACGGGATTTGAATCAATAACTGCATCTCTGTGCTAATGTGGTATGGCAACTCGAACTGATGTACGTACGTACGAAGTTCTACGTTGTTACTGACTGACTGACCTGATGTTCATGTACGATTGGTTTACAGTAGATTTTAGAGAAAATGTAATAATTCAGCGGCTACAACAAATGAGACTACTAAAAAGTTAGTTTATTTGTAATTGTGGTAATCAAATGACTTGTGGACCTTGTTCAAACTATCTTGATGATGTGGTCTTTCGATATAATAGATGTTGGAGGAAGAAATCTGTTAGAAGAGGAACATTTTTCTATCAATTCAGATCGAGATCAAGGCAAATTATGATAATTGTTCCGAACTGGATAATAAAAGCACTAGTAATACGCATGGATGGAGAACATACAGATGCCTACATAAACATGATTATATGCAGCGTGTTGTTATCCACAAGTGGCATTTTGCGAACCCAACAACCGGAGTGCACACAAGCAATAATGAAGCTATGTGGTCGTGGCTAAAACAGTTTTTACGACCTTATCATGGCTCCAGAAGTCGACTATTATGGAGTTATATGGATGATTTCCCCTATCGTATGTATTACAATTTCAGAACCTCTAAACCTCTTTCCAACCTTGAAAAGTTTTTAAACCATGTTAACGAAGTATGTGCACATTAATTCTTTGGTTTTGTATAACATATTTTTACTCTATACTACCTGTTTTTTGATTGACTAATATTTCTCAAGATCACTTAAGGTTCGTTCAAAGGTCGTCCATAAATTATAGTCTCGCCCAACAATTAATTCACTCATTATTCTTGATGGGACCATTGTGTTTACTAATTTATTTTTATTTGCGGAAACATGTACACAGGGAGGAGTAATCGTGATTTGCAATTAAGGGTAGCGGAGCACATAGCTACAGAAACAAATAAGTTCCAATGGTCAAATATGATCACAAGATAAACAGATATCTTCCACCAAGGAGAAACATTTGGTTGAGATTGTTCATAAGGTTGATATCAAGCCAGCATTTGTAGTGTTGTACAAAAGCCTTCAAGGGTATATACCACGGTTTATTGAAGCCTTAGCTATACGAAAACTACGAACCTCCTTTATGTGTTCAAAAACAACTTGTTTTTACTCTTAATCTACCCTGATAATACTGATTTATTATTCACAATGATTATCACATTGGTTTTGTGTACTCTATTTTTTAATTTGTCCGGTTGACCTTTTAGTTTTCATATAAAAGTGTCTTAATAAATAATTTTTTAGTAGTTGAATTCATAAGTCGATTGATGTTAGACAATCACTGAAAACCAGGAAACACTGAACAGCCGTTTCGTCCTAGTATGGGACTGCTCAGCAGTGAGCATCCACGATCCCGCAGACGGGATTCGAAACCAGGATCTTCTGTCTCATTCGCAAGCGCTTAACTACACACTTGGTCAGTTAGTGATGTAAACTATAAAATTTAACAGTCTTCACTCAGCCATTACATCAATAATCATTTACTCACAGGCAACTAACTTCAACAGGGAGCTCCACGAAATTCTGTCGAGAAGCTGTAACCAGTCGAGTTTACCTATATAGGACATGATTTAGTTACCTACCGATGGTACTGAAGGACTTGTTAACAATATGTGAAGGATATCTAAACTTAAGAGAAAATAAACTTACTGTTCGGAATTCAGTTCGGAAAATGGATGGTTACAATGGGAAAGACACTCCCAGTTTTAAAATAACGATTAAAGCTGATCAAATGGAGACATGATATGTCGCCCTCACTTGCGAACTGCCCTTCAGAGTATGTGAAAATGTTGAAAAGAATGTTCAAAAGGTTTTATGATGTAATTGTCTGGGAGTCAAAAGTTATCGGACACATGAAAGCTGTGGTTCATCAGATCAACAATCGAAATGCATAAGTATATAGCCAATCTCTTGGTCATGTACCAGTACAGTATAAAGAAGCTCTTAATGATATGATACAAGTCATGTTAGCACGTAATATAATCACTTTGTCCATATCATCTTGGGCAGCCTAATTATGTTAGTAATAAAGATGAACGGAACCTTAAGGCTGAGCATTGATTATCGACATGTGTAATGTATTTCAGTCATAGACACTACATAAAATGTACCCAAATTTGTGTAAAATCAATTAAACTTCCGAACAGATGACACTCTTTCAGTAAATGAACTGTGCAATGCTAATTAGATAATTAGTTATAGAAACATATTACAGTACATGTAACAATATATATGTACATACAAATTCAGTAACAAAATTAATAAATTTATTGCCCCCAAATGCTCTCACATGGACACGCATATACAGCCATAGCCGCGCAAGTCCTACTCACTGCCTTCTTGCATTACGAGTATTGTTTATGAAATCGAGAGGACGAAAAGCGAACTTCCGGTGCTTTAACCGGGTTGGTAGTTACGGAGGATCCATCTAGGGGAGTTGGAAAACCCTCATTCCAAACCATTAGTATACATAGGCTTCAGGATCCTAAGGAAACAAATGACATATGAATCTATTGTCGGTCACCGGCTACCATGGGACTGTATCTTCTAAAATTGCTTCATTGACTTATGGACTAAACAAAACTATTTTACCAATGATAAACAATTTTTAACCTAGAATGAAACATAGTTATTTAAATCATTTTTCTACCTTATATAGTCTTCAGACTACATAACATAACTAACACTATTCATCTTAAGTTTGTAATGTGGCGTCAAGTCGCGGTTGACTATGATCATCACTACAAGAAGACTAAGTGCCAGTTAACCGATAAGATCCCCCGTAAGCCAAATATTAGAAGGCAGTTGATGGCTATAGTCGAGATGTATTTGTTGGCGATCTCGTGGTATCGAAAGGATACCGAGATCGTGCCAAAGGAGTACAAGTGTGGTTACTGAGCGTAACCGAATTCGTACAGGGTCACAATCAACGGAAGGAAGAATGTCTTTAGTACAGTAAAACAACCACTGGTACAATTGGTTATAATAATAATTGTTTCCATTAAACCAATCGCGTTCTCTTGATAAAAGTAGGTCACTACAAGTTCATCATTGACGAGATCATTAACTTGTTAGTTAATTGATTCAATATAACCTTATTTAAAAAAGCTCCAATCACGTTAGGTACATAGTTCGAAAATCTACCAATGCTTTCTTGGTAACATTACATAACAAAATAGTAAAGTCCGTATTAAAATCAATACATGTTTTAGGTCAAATTAGAAGATTGTGCATGTTTTTTCGTATAAAATATACAGTTTTCTTTTCTACATTTATTTATATAGGCACAAAAACCATAAGTATTTTTTAGTTAAAGTGAATAGTATCCAACAGTGAAAACTAGGATGCACATTTCATCCCAAATGGGGCTCATCAGTTCAATTTACCCATGTCATAGAGTTCATGTTCACACTAGGATTAGAATCCAGAAATTTTCGTTTCAACCCCCCCCCAATACCTTACCTATTGAGTTACTAATTTTAGAAATACAATCATCGGTGCAACAGCGATGAATTTTATGATTTATTTGAATCTCTTCGTTCTTGTTATTGTTTACATCCCAATCAATCTCTTCTGTGACATGTATGCCCTAGGTGGACTGCCTCAAAAGAGACTGGATTCCATTCTCAGAGTGAACACCAATATTAAATTAGAGGGACAACGAACTGACGAGCCTTAAACCTGCTCTGGATTCCACTGTTAGTCACTATCTATCATCAATTAAATACTTGTGATTTAATGGTAACACTTAAAAAGGAAACTGAATCAGTTGTGGTCTTATTGTCCTTAGAGAGTGACAACAAAGCAGAACTGAAAATCTCCGTATATTGAACAACATGATAGCGCTTTTCAACCGATCTGCTTGACATTGTAAGATGTATAGACAAAAGTATTTATACTGAAATGGCTCGATTTAGTCATCGCAATAGGCAATCCCGACCACCATCTCAAGGTATTAGCAACTATAGTTGATTTTCTGTCAAGTGCTCACAATCAATGAAACATACACAAGACCATTGTATTCAGTTGCATAATAATGTTTTTTGAAAATGTTAAAACCCGATAAACATAATGAATGGTAACTTTTGGGATCCATTTATGGACCAATACTAAACGTATATTTCTATTGTACAATTATTAAGTAACTAAACTATGCATATTCATATTCCTCTTATTATAAACCTTATTTTGACCTATGAAATATTATTATACGATTGACCATTCTTGAGTTCTACCTAGTAGATTAATTATTGCTTGATATGATGGAAAGAAAAATCAATTTTCGATGGATCTACTCATTATGAGTTTTGTTCAACATTCAATATCCGTTTTGATTCAACGTGACGTTCATTCAGTGTAGTATTTGATTTGTTTTCCAAGTATGATATTTTCTTCTGTATAATATACGATAATCTTGTATTCAGTTGAAATGAACTATGCTCAGTCTGTGATTTGTTATAACTGAGTATGTGATTTAATCCTAATTATTAATCAAAATGAGTGTACAATCAATATATAAACCAGTGTATTTTCTACTAGAGTCGTTGTACTCGTCATCGTGTTTTAGGGTTAATAAATCATCACTTATAACAGTCTTTGTATTCTTACTTTCGCGTCGTGGGAATTGTGGAAGTCCCTCGTTCCGAATATAAGTGATCAGCGGCTTTTTCCGGCACAACAATCATCGACGACCAAATACAACAGAAAGCTACTACAATCATCATCAAAATAGTACAAGTATTTATAAACAGTTGTTTACGTAAGATATTCAGTTTCCGTTGACTGGATACCATCAGCAACAGCCTTCTGTGGGAGAGAATAAACCAACTTCTATATGAAGAGGAAATTAGGAAAAGACATTGGAATTGGATAGGACATACATTACGGAAATCACTAAACCGCATCACAAGGCAAGTCCTAACTTGGAATCCTGAAGGGAAGCGAAAATGAGGAACGCCAAAGAACACATTACGTCGGAAAATGGAAGCACATGTGAAAAGGATGAATAACAACTAGAAAGAGTTGGGAAGAATTGCCCAGGACAGGGTTGGATGGATAGTGCTGGTGGGCGGCCTATGCTAATCTACGAGGAGTAACAGGCGTAAGTAAATAAGTAACGGATGCAACCATAATTACCTTAAAAATTTGAAGTTATCGTCACACACACACACTCTCTCACTGACAACGTAATCAATTCTTGAGTCACTTACAAAAAAAAGTCCAAACTGAAAACCAACTACAACAAATTACCTGTATATAAATTCAAAATAATTCAAATAATCATCTATTTATTACATTATCAATGAGTACATTCGATAAAATAGCTTCAGTTGTTAATGCATTTTGATTATATTCATATGCTGTTGTTGGTATATATCTCCATTTACGTATAGCTCGATCAACTGATCGATGTGTTAAATGATCACCATTAAGTAATATTTCAATTTTTTGATGTTTATTATGATTATTATTTGATTTATTAACAATATGAGGTAAAGTGAGTGAAAATAATGAACCTAATTTTGGAACAGTAGTAAGAGTTACTAATGATTCATTTGATGATTGATTATGTAATGAATTTATTGCTAAACAAAATGTATTCTTTGTTTCCATTACTACAATACCTTCTATACCAGCCTAAAATGTAAATAAAAAAAGAAATTCAACGATGAATATGATAATGAAATAATCACTATATAAAAGGTGCCCCCAAATGCCCTGGTATGGCCGAGAGTGGGGACAGTCCGCTCTCCCTCTCCAAATGCTCTCACATGGCCACGCGTATACAGCCTCTGCCAGGGAAGTCATACTCACTGCCTTCTCACACCACAGGGGTGTTGTTTACGAAAATGAGAGGACGAAAAGCGAATGTCCGGAGCTTTAACCGGATCCCAAACCAATGGTGCACATGGGCTCCAGTATCCTCAATAAACAAATGGCGTATGAACCAATCGTTGGTCACTGGCTTCCATGGGACTGCATCTCCTTACCATGCTCCACTGCCTTGTGGGTCAGACCTTTAGGTCAAAGACTCGAGGTGTGGCCCCCTAAGAAAACCACCTGCTTCGGTTTGGGCACCCAGACAGTATTACAGCCCTCACACATATCGAATGAGATTTGTGTGGCGCATATGTATTTGGTGCCTTTGTACCAATATCTATGTGTTGAAATAAATAAATAAAATAAATATAAAAGGTAAAGAGTACTTATTGAAACTTTGGCAAGACCAGAATTTATGGACCAACCAATCAGATTTAAGATAGCAGGTTTTAGATTTTGGCCAGAGATTCATTCACTCTGTGACGACGGACCACGGGTGAACTCGAGGAAGCTGTAAGAGGCTCAGAAGGAGCCGAAGATATTCCATCCAATCACCTTTCAGAAGAAGATTCTAGAATTCCTACGTGGACAATGCTAATAGCCCCCTGTATGCGGACTGGAGGACTGTAATGATGATTTCGTTCTTCCTAAAAACTATAAATACCTGACAATTTTGTATTGTAATTGACACTGTTAGGAATAATATTCCTTTCATTAGTGTTCTGTCTTCTTATTGCGACTTGGAAGGGTTTTGGTGTTCTAGTGCTCTGTTATACGCGGTATATCAAGAAATCAACATTCAAGATGTAACACACTCATTTTAGCATTATAGCTGATGTCAGTTCATGATGAAAACCCTAATATCTAATGCCTAAACCTAACTATCAACTGTAAATATTAATCCTAATTCCTCAACCACTGCATCTCTGTGCTAATGTGGTGTGGCAACTCGAACTGATGTACGTACGTACGAAGTTCTACGTTGTTACTGACTGACTGACACTGTTTTACAACCCTTATTTAGTCGTAGTATGTAGATAGACATTTTCAAGGTCTTTTTAGAGTTGTTCAAAGGTTGTCTATAAATTCAAATTTCACCTGAGACTTTTAATTGTTTAAACAAGCAAAACTAGCTTATATTGACAACCCTTAGCAACTTATTCACCAGTCAGAATACAGTACTTAGTCACAATATCCAATCAGAAAGCAATACTTAATCATGAAAGTAACTTACAAAAGAATTTTCATAAGTTGAATTACTTTTAAAATAAGTGAAAGAGGATCAGGATTAGGAATTTGAAGTCAAGGTCAAGGTGGGAAGTGACGGTTATGGAGTTGGGATAATATTTTCCATTCACATAAACACCCCTGAATATACCCTGAATCATATCAAGTGCGTTTAACAAGTATCTACAGCGTTTCAAATCTACTTGTATTGTTAGCCGGTTTTTCTTAAAGTTTTGCTTACGCATCACACTGCATTGGTTGCATAACACATATGTTTAACAACTTATCAGCATCCTTGGAATTAAATGCAAATATTTTTTAATTGGCTTTGAATAACACACAAGATAAATATCACTATGTGCAAAAACTGTAGGTGCTATCTTAAATCTGATCAGTTCGTCAGTACAGCATAGTTTCACCATTTATACTAACAAATATTTTATTAATCAAGAAGAGAAAATTATGATTAAACGGATTAGAGATGGGCAATGAGTCCTAGTCTTAGTGTGAAAATCATCACTGAGATGTAAGCATGTTAGGCTGATGAGTTCTAAACAGGATGAAAGAGGCATCCTGAGTTACATTGTTGCCCATCATTTAAAATATATTCAATAATATACATTTATGGACTGTTTAATATTCTAAATTGTCGATGATCTACATGGGCTTCTCAATATTTTAGTAACAGATGCTGTAACTTGTGGTGATTATTGAAAACTGATAATGGATGATCTTCCGACAGAGAGGATGAATACCATAGTGTTTGCTGCAAACCTACACAATTATGCAGGTAATCGTGTAAGAGATCCTAAATACAAACAGCTGATATGTTTCTAAATAATCAATGCTCTATGTTAATCTTTAACTTAATATTATTTTTATACTTCTTCATTCACTGTGATAACATCTGTTCAGTTCGAGCACATATTTTTTAAGCTTAATTTGCAACTATCATTGACATCCTCATCTCGACTTCTTTCCTACACCCATCCTGTTAACACACCGCCCCGCCCCCCCTCTTCAGCCATTATAGGATATTACAACTTGAATGGAAACATATTTCTGCTTGGGTATACATTTTCAATAAATGACTAATGAAACATTTTTCTGAGATGGTAGAGAAGATTTGTTACTCAGGTGGATGATTTTGATGGAATTTTGTTCTCTAAGCTGAATGGTTTGGTTTTGGAGCTTTCAACATTCTTCTGAACGACATCATCACCACAAACTTCATGTAGAAGTGTAGTGTTCAAATTACTCCACATATGATTCACAGCTTGTCCTGTACACCTCGATAATGATTGGTTCTTGTTGACCTTAACCACTTTTCATTGTTTACTTCTTTGTTTTGGTTGTATCTGCGATTGGTTTGTGTACACTTCACTTCTACCTGAAGTTTGTGATGATGATGATGTTGTTGTTCAGAAGAACAATGAAATCTCTACAACCAAATCATCCATCTCAAAGAACAAAACTTCATCAGAAAAAAACCTTTCTAGTCTTCATAGATCATTAACTGATGTCAGCCTATGATAGGAAATTAAATCATGACACAATCAACAACAACAACAACAAATTAGAAATGAACTAAAACTACTTCTACTTATTGAAATCATGAGTCAATTGAAACTAGACCACCATGGAAAACCTGGAAGCACTGCTGAGGAGTCCCATACTAGTACGAAACAGCCGTCTTTAAACAGTGCTTCCGGGTTTTCCATGGTGGTCTAGCTTCAATTGACTCATGATTTCAACCAGTGAAATTTCTAAAAATCTCCACAAAACCCATTCTGATACTTCTACTTACTCGACATGATGTTGAACGTAGAATTTTAAGTTGAGCACCAATTAAATTCAAACGTAATATTGTATCTAAATTTTTTGTTAAATTAAAATTACTACAATTATGATCATTTAATTTAGTAGGAAGAATAGACATAACAGATTGAAAATAACCATTCCATAAATTATGTAATTGATTGGATAAATTCATTGATATAATTGATGGTTTTTGATTGATTATTGATTTATTGAAAGATTTTTTCTTTATATTAGAATGATTCATTTTGATAGGGTTGTCATTTGTGATAGACGTTTGTTTCTGTTTTAATCGATGAATTTTTGTTGATTGTGGTAATAGATTTATATTATGACTAATATTAGAACCTGGACGCCAATATAAATCAGATTGATTACGTTGATTTTCATTAACATGACGTCGAACAAATTGTCGAACAAATTCACTAACAACAGTTATTCCTTGTGGATTATTTGATTTAGGTATAGGATGTTTTGATAGTTTCTGTTTGTATTTTTCTGATAGTTTCTTCTTTGTCATGATGATTTAATCCAACGATTTGACTAGAATCAAAACGATAAAACATAAACATTTTAGATATGAGATCATTCAATGTTATCAAACATAAAAAAAGTTCCATTCCTTGATAGGAGACGTGTCAATACATACACGCACACACACATGCACAAACACGTCAACTACTATAGGATTTAAATTGACAATTCCATCTGTGTGCTAATGTGTCATGGCAACTCGAACTGATGTACGTATGTACGAAGTTCTACGTTGTTACTGACTGACTGACTGACTGACAAACACGTCAAGTCGTAATCAAACACTGGTAACAATGATTAGTATTTATTAATAATTAATGTAGTGAGCAAGAGATAGATAGATAACATCAGTTAATCGATGATAAGTTTTCAGTGGTCTACTGCTGTCCAAGTTATGATTTCTCACCACATCACAATGCAACAGTGATTTATTTGAAAGTAGTACAATTAAATGCAACATGGCGCCCATGGCAAATGTGAACTGGTCTATGTTATAATAACTTGCAACATTACAGAATGATATAATATACAATATAAGAAAAAGAGGTATGAAAATGATATCAAGTATCCAAGAAAACGAAACAAAATAAGTGAAGATTTCCGGTCATATCATACAATATCATCAAATATAGGCAATAATTGTTTTGAAGATCCTACTAAGAAATTCCACATAATCTGATACAGCACAGAATAATAGTCAATGATTATATGGGCTAAATCTATCCCTTAGTTTCACTATCCCTAATTTTCGTTAAAAAATCTCATTTCAGAGAGGATTGTACGTTGTGTTAACCAGTAACTAGGCGTTCAATCGATAATAATTTTGTTCGAATCTTGCGGGGTGAGATGCTGGATGCGCACTGCTGAGGGATTCCATACTAGGAAGAAACGGCTGTCCAGTGCTTCTAGATTTTCCATGATGGTCTAGTTTCAATTGACTCATGAATTCAATGATTAAATTACTACAATCTCCACAAAATCCTCTCTAATTATTTTAATCACTTCCGCAATGTATGCAATATGCTATCTTTATGTTTTCGTATGAGACTTAATGATATTACTCCGGAACCAAACCAAAAATAGAACAGGGTTCAAACCTGCATTCTAATGATTGAAAATTGGATCTTTTAACAATTAGATGGTTGAAAATTATCTAATTGGTAGATTTTAATACCACTCAATCTTTATCGATTTCAGGCCCAGGATCAATGGCCATTACACAAAAATGAGTATGGTTTAAAGTAGAGTACTTTTATTATTTAAATTGTCTGTTGAATTGTACATTATTGTACAAAGTTTTCTTTTGTTTACAATGCCATCTGTGAGTAAGAATAATAATAAATTCAAGTTATCAGGCATGACATACATTCTATGTGTGTCTCAAACATGTCCATACACGTCAATATATTGATTTGCTGGATAGTAATCATGAATACAGTTGTTATATTAATGACTAGATTTACTGAAGGTGCCTGAAAGTAACCTGATTTTGGAAAGTTGGAGTGCCATAGTAGGAGGCCTTTAAAATCTTTGAAGATACTACGATATTAAATCGTTCATTTTATTTATGTTTCTTTGCATATATATAAGGAGAACAATGGGCATGTCTTATGCTTAAAGTGCTTAAACGTAAATATAGCTTCATAAGAATGAATCGCTTGTAGAAAGTAAAGTTATATTGAAATCGTGAAACGACCCATGTTAAACCAACATTGAAAACCTGAACGCACTAGACGACCGTTTTGTCAGAATATCAAACCACTCAACGACACGCATCCACCATCTTACACGTGTCAATCCAAACCACGACATTCGGTCTTGCGTGAGCGCTCAAACTCTAGATCAATGAACCACTATCCAATGATTAATGTCTAACTTCAACCAATCCACGGTGTCGCGCGATCATCTCCCATTGTCTTCGGTGAATAACTGCTTCACACCCGACACGGTTGAACTCCACTCTCATTAGAACTCCAAGAATGACCTCTCGAAGCTATTCACTAATAAACACATGATAATTTTCTGTTTCCGGTTGTGGATATTGTTAGATTTCATTTAAATCATGAACATAGTGAATAAGTTGACATCAGCCGTTAACAACGTTGGATACCGGAATAGTGATCTACTGGTTAAGCGTTCGCGTAAAAACAAAGGTTCTGAGTTCGATTCCTGAGCGCGGGACCGTAGGTGGAGTAGAGAACCGCATCACAAAAAGTATTTTAATTGCTGTCCAAGTGAATCAGAAGATTTTGTCCAAAAAGAACGAAATTATTTGTACATTTGGTATGTCCCGACAAGAATAATGAATAGTAACTTTATGGATCCATTTATGGACCAATACTAAACGTATATTTCTATTGTATAATTATTAAGTAACTAAACTATGCATATTCATATTCATCTTATTATAAGCTTTATTTTGACCCATAAACTATTATTATACGTTTTACAATTCTTGAGTATATTAATTACTACCTCCCTCATTCACAGCCACATCTGGCTAATTCTTGTACAAATGTTGTTTCATACTTTATTGGTACAATGTGGTTTGCTTGTTTTTTATATAAACCGAGTATGTTTGAAATACATGATTCATATCGCACAGGCTCTGATTGGTGTTCTGGACTTAACTGACTGTATTAGGCAGAAATTAGAACCGATAAGCACTCTAGACTGCTCATACGGGTTTTACGCGTCACTGATCCGATCGATAATTCACTGCTTCTTAATTGGTGGGATCGTTACGTTATACATTAACAGGGCACTCAGGCCACAAGTTATAACAGCATTCCCAGTCAAAAAGTTAAAGACTTTGGGTATCTGTATGTGTAACAATGGTATCATACCGAGCTACATATCAAACCACGTATAATTAGAGTTAAAGTTAATTAAGTCAACCTAAAACATTCTTGATGCTGTCGTGATTTTCGTCAAGCTGGACAGAATAAGCAGAGATGTGGTCATTTTATACATACAGTTGTATTGTAAGTTGTATCCGTTGAATTGAATATTAAAGGGACTAAAATTTAGAGGATACATCTGTGAACTAAGTCTACCTTCTTTGCTATATGTGCGTATAAATAATTGTCAATGCCAACACCATTATTAAATATAATTGGCTAGTTACTGAGTGGTGTTCAATATCATATTTGTCTAAACCTTTACAGTTGATCGTATTATGTCTACGAATATGCAGTGTGACAATCATCACTGCACTGTGATCAATCAGTTGTAAATATCTGTCCTACAAGCTGAATTAAGTAACGTCCCTAATTTTTCTTGTGTTTATAACTAATATATTATAACATTACTGCTTGTACGCAGTAACTTTATTGCTATTTTTGAGTTCATATATTGTTTGGTCCACCATAATTATCTGGTAAGCCTCGAGTTTATTGTAATTGTCATATTGCTTTTCTTTTTACTTGACACATTGGTTTATTTTTCAAATAATGTATTCTCCAAACAAACTTATTGACATGGACTCTCCTCCAGTAAATGCCCTTAACTCACTATCACATTCTGACGACAATATTTTAAGTTCAGTTAACGCTCTTTCTGAATTCAGACTCCCAGCATATGGAGCTAATAACCCGAGGATCTGGTTTGCACAAATAGAGGCTTGATTCATAGCTAGAGGTATACGCTCTCAGGCAACGAAGTATGTTTACGTAGTTGGTGCACTCCCTATTGAAATCGCCGCCGAAGTCGGGGATTTAATCGACCAAGTGCCAGAGAGCGAACCTTATGACAAAATTAAAACCGCGGTAATACAACGCACATGAGTCTCCGACGAAAAACGTTTACAGCAATTGTTAACATCATGCGAATTAGGAGACAAAAGACTATGGCAGTCGTTACGGCATATGAAGCAACTAGCAGGTCCATATAAACTAGACGAAACCCTGCTTAAATAAATGTGGTTTCAACGCCTACTACATAACGTGAGGCAAATTCACAGTGTCTGGGAACTCCGTCAATCTAGAAGATTTAGTAGATATGGCGGACAAGATTATGGAAATCTACCCAGATACTCACGGTGTTAACTCGGTACAAACTGCCAGTAAATAAGATACGTGTAACACATTCAGCTTCCGACAACAGTTAACACAGCTGACAAGGCAGTTGGTAACATTGCAGGCCACCATTGCAACGATCCATTTCAGACCAACTAGATCCTCGCCTAAAAGATCATTTTCCAGACATTTCCCTAGGCCACCTAAGCGGACAACCGGAATTTGTTGATATCATCAGAAATATGGTGAGAAAGCACGGCGCTGCACACAACCGTGCACCTTCCCAACAAACAAGCAAGAGACTCAGGGAAACGGGCCGGCCAGACAGTAATGGCGGCGACTGTTGCTGGCCACTCGGCAAGCCGTCTTTTTCATATCAGGGGTCATATTTTAGGATCCGACTTCTTAGTCGATACAGGAGCTGAAATTATCATCATCCAATTAGAGCTCTCACGACGGCGACACACCACATATAGCAAGGTTTCACTGCAAGCGGCCAACGAAAAAATTACCAAAACTTTCGGAGAGCAGTCTCTAATCTTAGACCTCGGACTTAGAAGGCACTTCACGTGGATCTTAATTGTAGTGCAAGTCAAACAGCCGATTCTCGGTGCAGATTTCCTCAGCGCGTACAATCTGTTAGTAGACATGCATAGAAAACAACTAGTCGACAACAACACACGTTTACATATGAACGGCATAACCACTACTAACTATGGAATCCATGGTGTACGAGTAATCAAACTTCTGAGCAAACTTTTCACTGATATCTTGTCGAAATATGAATGCATCACACAAGTGGATTACCAAAAAGAATGCACCTTACATCACACACAACATCGTCTCCGGTAGTGGGAATTTGTAACTACATATTTCCTAAGAATACAAGGAGTTAGAGATTAATACTATAGAACATTGAAAGCAATCAAGCGATTTGAGTACAGTTCCAATTCCAGATATAATCAGAATTCAACCAATGTAATGGGGTGGTGGTTCAGTGGTTTAGGCGTTCACCTAAACACTAAGTCCCAGGCTCAAACTCTGTTTCATCTAATTACGTTTAGACAACCGAGTAGCACAACTAACGCTTACATTTAATGTGACTTGAAGCTGAATACAATAATCCTTATCTGGTGAGTTCATTGATAACACTACCTAATTCAGCGACAAATTAAAGGTAGAAAGTATGCTGAAAAATGTAAGTTTAGAAATATATTCTTCTTATCAAAACAGAAACAAGTGGGAAACAATGTAATTAATGGGAATAAAATCCACATTCAAAGTGAATAGTAACATTTTACAACAATAACAAAGAGATTAATTACCTAGTATAGATATTTCCTAGGGATGTAAAAAACACAAACAGAATGATTACTAATTGCCCCCTAATGCCTTGTTACGGCTGACGGTGATGATAGTTAGCTCTCCCACATAGACACGCATATACAACCACAGCCACGCAAGTCCTACTCATTACCTTCCCGCAGTGATTACGAAATCGAGAGGACGAAAACCAATATCCGGCGCTTTAACCAGGCTGGTGGATATAGAGATTACACCTAGGGGAGTTGGGAAACCCTCATTTCAAACCAATAGTGCACATGGCCTCCAGGATCCTGAAAGAACAATTGGTGTATGAACCTATTGTTGGCCACCATCTACCATGGGACTGCATCTCCTTACGTTGCTCCACTTCCTTGTGGATCAGACCTTTCGGTCGAAGGCTACGGGTGTCACCCCCTACGAAAACCAACTGCTTCTGTTTCGGAACCTGGGTAGTGTCCCAGACCTCACACAAATGGAATGATGAAGTGTGGCATATATATATATATAACTCCGCCTGGAGTCGCTCCGAGGGCTACTGCCGGTCCCAAGCCCGGTTAAAGGAGGAGGGTTGGGCATGGGGTTAGCGTCCCCATCCCGTAGAAAACCAACTCGCTAAAAAACGCTAACCAGAAAAAATTATTCAAACCTTTTAAACTCTGCCCTGGGAGTCAGGTCTTCATTTAGAAGAATTATGACGCCTCATGATGAAAGCCGAATCCCTTCGGAAGTTACGAGGCCGATGCCCCTTCTGACAACCAGAGCAACCATTTATTTAGGTACATGGAATGTTCGTACAATGTGGGACACCGGGAGAGCCTTCCAAATTGCTGCAGAAATGAGAAGATACAACCTAGAGGTACTTGGGATCAGTGAAACACATTGGACACAAGTTGGACAACAACGACTAACTACAGGAGAGCTCCTGTTATACTCCGGCCATGAAGAAGAAAATGCACCACATACACAAGGAGTTGCATTGATGCTGTCCAAACAAGCGCAAAATGCGCTTATAGGATGGGAATCTCATGGACCAAGGATCATCAAAGCCTCGTTCAAAACAAAGAAAGAGGGTATTTCAATGAACATCATCCAATGCTATGCGCCTACCAACGACTACAATGAAGACGCTAAAGATCAATTCTACAATAGGCTGCAGTCAATCATCGAGAAGTGCCCAACAAAGGACCTGACCATTCTGATGGGAGATTTCAACGCCAAGGTTGGAACGGACAACACTGGATATGAAGACATTATGGGACGACACGGACTGGGAGAAAGAAACGAAAATGGTGAGAGATTTGCAAATCTATGTGCCTTCAATAAACTGGTCATAGGCGGCACCATATTCCCATATAAACGCATACACAAAACCACATGGACTTCACCGGATCATACTACACAAAACCAAATCGACCATATTTGCATCAACAAAACGTTCAGGAGGACTATAGAGGACGTAAGAACAAAGAGAGGAGCTGATATAGCATCAGATCATCACTTACTGGTCGCCAAGATGAAATTGAAACTCAAGAAGCACTGGACAATGGGGCAGACAATATCACAAAAGTTCAATACGGCCTTTCTTCAGGATACTAACAAACTCAACAAATTCAAGATAGACCTCAGCAACAAGTTCCAGGCCTTTCATGATCTACTCAATGGAGAAGGAACCACTGTGGAGAGCAACTGGAAGGGGATCAAAGAGGCAATCACTTCAACATGTCATGAGGTCCTGGGTCACAACAAGCACCATCACAAGGAATGGATCACTGTTGATACACTGGATAAGATTCAAGAAAGGAGGAACAAGAAGGCAGCAATCAATACCAGTCGAACAAGAGTAGAAAAAGCCAAGGCACAAGCTGAATACACAGAAGTAAACAAACAAGTGAAGAGGAGCATCCGAACCGACAAACGTAAATATGTGGAAGATCTAGCAATGACGGCGGAAAAGGCTGCAAGAGAAGGAAACATGAGACAACTGTATGACACGACAAAGAAACTGTCTGGAAATCGCCGCAAACCAGAACAACCAGTGAAAAGCAAGGAAGGCGAGGTAATCACCAACATTGAAGAGCAACAAAACAGGTGGGTAGAACACTTCAAAGAACTCTTGAATCGACCGGCCCCATTGAACCCACCTAACATCGAAGCAGCACCCACGGACCTCCCAATCGATGTTGGCCCACCAACAATTGAAGAAATCAGCATGGCCATCAGACAAATCAAGAGTGGAAAAGCAGCAGGACCGGACAACATCCCAGCAGAGGCACTGAAAGCAGACGTAGCGGTAACTGCAAGGATACTCCACATTCTCTTCAATAAGATTTGGGATGAGGAACAAGTACCAAAAGACTGGAAAGGACTTCTGATCAAAATACCGAAGAAAAGCGATCTCAGCAACTGTGATAACTACAGGGGCATCACTCTTCTCTCAATACCGGGAAAAGTCTTCAACAGGGTATTGTTAAACAGGATGAAGGACTGCGTAGACGCCCAACTTCGAAATTGACAGGCAGGATTCCGTAAGGATAGATCGTGTACAGACCAAATCGCAACTCTACGGATCATTGTGGAACAATCAATTGAATGGAATTCATCACTCTACATCAACTTCATTGACTACGAAAAGGCATTTGATAGCGTGGACAGAACAACACTATGAAACTTCTTCGACACTACGGCGTGCCTCAGAAGATAGTCAATATCATACAGAACTCATATGATGGATTACAGTGCAAAATCGTGCATGGAGGACAGTTGACAAAGTCGTTCAAAGTGAAGACCGGTGTTAGGCAAGGTTGCTTACTCTCACCCTTTCTCTTTCTCCTGGTGATCGACTGGATCATGAAGACGTCAACATCTGAAGGGAAGCGCGGGATACAATGGACATCTAAGATGCAGTTGGACGATCTAGACTTCACAGATGATCTGGCTCTTCTATCCCAAACGCAACAACAGATGCAGGAGAAGACGAACAGTGCGGCAGCAGCCTCATCAGCAATAGGTCTCAATATACACGAAGGGAAAAGCAGGATTCTCCCATACAACACAGAATGCACCAATCCAATCACAATTGACGGAGAAGATTTGGAAGATGTAAAAACCTTTACATATCTGGGCAGCATCATTGATGAACAGGGTGGATCTGATGCAGATGTGAAGGCGCGGATCGGCAAAGCAAGAGCAGCATATTTACAACTGATGAACATCTGGAATTCAAAGCAACTGTCAACCAACACCAAGGTCAGGATTTTCAATACAAATGTCAAGACAGTTCTACTGTATGGGGCAGAAACCTGGAGAACTACGAAAGCCATCATCCAGAAAATACAGGTGTTTATCAACAATTGTCTACGCAAAATACTTCGGATCCGTTGCCCGGACACTATTAGCAACAACGTACTGTGGGAGAGAACAAACCAGATCCCAGCGGAGGAAGAAATCAGGAAGAAGCGCTGGAAGTGGATAGGACACACATTGAGGAAAGCACCCAACTGCGTCACAAGACAAGCCCTCACATGGAATCCTGAAGGCCAAAGGAAAAGAGGAAGACCAAAGAACACATTACGCCGAGAAATGGAAATAGACATGAGAAAAATGAACAAGAATTGGATGGAACTAGAAAAGAAGGCCCAGGACAGAGTGGGTTGGAGAATGTTGGTCAGCGGCCTATGCTCCATTGGGAGTAACAGGCGTAAGTAAGTAAGTAAGTAAGTAATATATATATATATATAGTTGGTGCCTTATTGTACCAATGTTTATGTGTGTAAATAAATAAATAATAAGATTTTGAGATGGTGGGGATTTGTAGCTAATGTAGATGATTTTGTTATCTGAGATGGATGGTTTGATCGTGGAGCATCACGTTTGTGTTGATGATGTTGTTCAGAAGAATGATGAAAGCTCAACGACCAAATCATCCAGCTCAGAGAACAAAACTTCATCAAAATAATAAGATTACCAATGAACATCTACCAAAAACTCAATACAAATATAATAAGTAGCTGATAATCTAACACCATATGAAATTGAACAACATAAAAATCAATTAAATCAAAGTTAACATATTAAACTTTAACTAAGAGACAAAATTTACATATTAACAGTACTCTTTGTTTCTTTCTTTAAAAAGATGAGTATTTTCTATGCCAACTTATGAATCATGCATTTATATATGCAAATTACTATTCATTTTGATTTAGCTTATAAAAGTGGTGAACTGATTATTCTAATTCGTGTGAAACAACAAATGTATATGACCTGTGCGTACTAACATCTACTGTCAATTACGTGAAATATTTGTTTACATAAAATGAAGGTAACAATGATACATATCTTAAACTCCAAAATACAATGATCAAACAAAAATTATCCCCGAAAACCCCAACCGTTGTTGCTACCTTGACGTGATGGTCGGGATTGCCTATCGTCATGAATCAATCGAGCTATACTGGCTGGAACAAACGTTCCTCAAGTTCCAACCATGCCACACAGGTCAGTTGAATAGTGGTAAGACTAAAAGCAGGAAACTCAAAGTCCAAAAGAGAAGTCGTATTGCTGACTGTACAGAGGTGTGACGGCAGTAAGGTGTTTCCTTCAGACAACCAGCATGACAGCAATGCTGCCTTCCCACAAGGAGGGGTGGGGTTAGAGAAGGTCGACCCTAAAAATGCACATCTCGTCTTATCCCACGGATATCCGTCTCCGGCGTTAAGGTCTCAACAAGTACGGAGCTAACACAAAATCACTCATAAAAAGGTCGTGTGTGACCGACTTCAAGCAGTTATCCCTTGAGCACTGCGGTCACACTCTCAGGTCATTAAGACTACCTCTAACCCAATCTCCTTTTCAGGTACCTCCAGAAGAACCCTTTCACAGTGTGAGCGACCGGGAATTGATAACCACCCTCATACCTCTAACAACACTCAAGACCACTGTATCACCGGAAACATTAGTAATAGCATTCAAGACTTAATATTAGTTGCATAAAACAGCTTAATGTGTACTATTCTAACCAATATTAAATAGAATATACATGATAATTATTTGTATAAAACATTAGAAATTCTAATAAGGTTTTCATTGGTGAAATTACTTATATTAATGAATACGTGTTTATCTATGATGGTTTAATGTTTATCACCTCACAAAACTGTTGCATTTAAAATGAGATACTTAACAGAGATATTGGATTGAAAAAAAGAACTTAATATAATTAATATATCAAAAATTCAGATAGATGAATACAGAAACAACTTGATTAACAACATCAAGTCAATTACAAATGAGTAGTAACTCAATGGTGACAACTCATCTCTTATTCTGGCATGGGTTCAGACTTCACAACGAGAGAATTGGCCAGACTATAATTTATGGATGAACCAATCAGGTATAAGATAATAGGTCTTGAGTTTTGGCGCGAAATTCACTCATTCATTTGGCTAAATGGCATTTTGGCATTATAGCTGATGTCAATTCGTGATGAAAACCCTAAATTTAGTTTCTAACCTTAATCACCAACTGTAAACCATATTTCCAATTCCTCACACTGGTTTATAACCCCCATTTATTCCAGGTGGACACTCTCAAGGACAGTCTGGCGTCGTTCAAAGTTCGTCCATATATTATAATCTCACCTTTTAGCCATTTTAAAACTAATCAAAGAGGATTATATTCTCAAATTTATACACTATTATTCCCTGTATATAAAGACTTTTATTATTGTAGTTAAAATGTGAAAGGGTCAACTATCCAACTAAAATGAATGACTAAAAATCAATATAGTGTATTGGAAACACAACTGTATATTCTCTCTGAATATTTATGTCATTTCATTCTTCACTTTGACTTTAGTTTCAAAATGTGTTCAAGAATACAACTGCAAAATATAGCACAACTAAGCAATACTCAAGAGAACTTGATTTACGGTCAACTTTTTATAATAAACCTGTAAAGTAAGTATATAACAATGGCTTAGAACAGTTCATAATAACGCAGACATATTCACTCATTATCTTCTTCTAGATTTGAAGTTCCAATCTTTATATATACATACTTTTTTCTTTCCTCATTCTCAAACCATATTGTTAATGTTTAGCGTTTCTTGTTAATTTTTTCGCTATATTACTTCGATACTTTTCCAATCATCGTGTTAATTTTATTTTGTCCCCCTGAAGGTCTACGTTTATTATGATTGACTGGGAGTAATATGGCTAGTAGTAAGAACAGAGAATTACAAAGTGAAGGAATCCAATTATAAACACAGTGCTTTTGAATGGTGAGAGATGTGTTTGTGTAGTTGTCACTCCTCTGGTGCCGATACAGTAAAAATACACCTCTTCTTGGGGGGGGCTATCTCCCAGTTTTGGCGGCCTGTTAGAATATCTGGCTACCTGTTGCTATCATCTAGATATTTCAACAACTTATCGGTTTTTGCTTGTTTGAACACATCATTATGTTTATTAATCGCACAAGTTATCAAGGTGTGTTTATGAAAAGTTTACGACCTTTCGCTATCCGACTTATAAAGAAGTACAATCTGAGATATCGTGATGGCTGACAGGCAATATACATTGGAAAAAAATGAGCATTATTCAAATGTCGATTCTTGAACTGCGATCACTCAATATTTATCGTCATGATTGATCAAGAAATAAGAAAAGGAACCTTTTTGAAATGCTTTGTGCTAAGAATTCTATACTGTACCAAAAATATAATATTGAATAAAGCCATAATAATAATAGTAAAAGAAACTGAATTAGCAGTGGTCTTTTTGGGCCTGGGAGTGTGACCCTAGAGTCCATACAACAACTGCTTGAAGTTAGTTACACACGATCTAACCATCAGTGATAAAAATCCGAGGAGTAAAGTATGCTGTGTTTAGAGCCGACCTTTTCTACCTCCTCCACCTTCCATCATGGCAAGATAAAGTCTCCAAAGAAACACTGTACTACCGTGAAACCCCCCTATAAGATTGACAGTACAACTTCTCCCTCGAACCATGAATCTTACCCAATAAATATTGAGAAATGTCTATTTCAAAGAAGCACTCAACAACAAACGATATGCAAACAAAAAAATATAGAGAAAGAAACAGTAACTAAATATATAATTTATTTATCTTTATATTGTAAGATAAAGCTGTTCTAAAGGAGTACAGAAAAACAAACAAACAAACAACCCAGTCACAATGAATGAATATAATGAACAAATCAGATACAAGTTAAAATTATACATTTAAGGGTAAAATAATGATATAACTAAATAATTAAAGAAAAAAACAAACAATGATTACATAAGTTGTATATCTTCATTACACTACATAGTATAGAGAAGATGAATAGGTGTAGAATTCAAATGTTCATCTGTATTCAACACAAACACACACACACACAAACGAACAAACAAACTACCTTTCCTTTTTTTGTTATAGGCAAGTAAATATATTAGGTAAATTAGTTGGTGAAGAGGTTTTGTTGGAAACACAGAAATAAGTAATACAGCACAAAAAAATAAAACGACGATAATAATAATAATAATAATAATAATAATAACAGCAGTCGGAGTACAAATGAGCTAATACTCTTGCCAATCTGAATGTGAGAATACTTAAGGGTCAATGCCAAAAATGGCATAGATACAAACATGAGCACGTGCATACTTGCATACACACACAGACACACGTACAAACATATGCCACTTGATAAGGAAGAGAAATAAAAAGCAAGCAAACAAACAAATAAATGTTGTTTTTAAAAGAAAACAGTACTGAGATGAGACTGTTACTGACGCTGAAAACCACAAGATAGGGAACGAGGTGAACAAACGCAGATGTGATTCAATCACAAGGAATTAGCTGAAACAAAAAAGCGTGTAAGAATAACGAAATTAGTCGTCATCAATATAAACAAATTAATAATATATCATTACTAAACGGATTTATGAGGAGACTATTGGATTTTATACCTTAACGTCATGGATTGTTTTTAGTAAGGAAGTATTGGGAAGTTGGTTAGTATTAGTATAAGACACCTTAACAGTACACATCCAAGATAAGATTGTGGATTGAGTCCACAACTATCAGGTCTTGCGGAGATTGTCAAACATTTAGACCACTGAGTTGGCATCTAACAGGTTTACATGTTTAAGCTCAACCAAACTTCAATCGTGTTGGTAGGTAAAGAACTGTTTCATAGACAATATGGTTAAACTACATTGGTCACGGCTTTGCAGTAGAAGTCCAGGAGAATTTTCTTTTCAACAAAATCATTTACCTAAGCCAAATTCCCTTTATTTAAATTAGATGATATAATGAGTTAATTTAATCATCTGAAGAACTCTAGGAAGTACTCTAGACAAAAAACATGGGATAGTCCACAAGTATACACTATCATGTCATATGTGGTTTAATATACTCAGTACGACAAATAGACTAAATAATAGCTTTAAACCAAAGTCCTGGCGGCGACCGTGTTTAAGAGTACTTTTAATCATTAGAATATTGTTTTAAACTCGATTCCATCTATTTCCGTTTAGGATATTAAGCAAAAGCTGACAGACAAACCAGTGTCCTTCAAATAAAATTGTGCTTTCAACAACAGTTGTGAACTTGTGCATTAATTAAAACATATCACTGAACTACATATGTATGCAATAATTACCAGATTTGTTTAACATCGATCACTAGTTGGATTTTGTTTTAACAACGTAGTCCGTTCTTCTTCACGACGACGTTTAGCTTGAGTACGTTCATAAATCAATATTATAATACCAAGTACCACCAATTCAGCTATAATTCCAATGAAAGGCCATAAAGGAGCCAATTTACCTGTGAAATTTGAAAAAGATAAAATTAAAATGATAATTGTAGAAGCACGGAATAAAACGGTACTACTACTACAATTACTACATGTTCTACAAATGTCGTCCCAGAGAATTCCACGTCGTGCATTATTTGCCGACTCTGGGACTGGTTGGAAGAAGCGGAGAGGTGGTCAGTGCATGACATTGTGTCGTTGTATAAAAGAAAGCTGCAAAGAACTGGCTTCTGTCGGTCCTTCACGACTCCCTGGTTGGGGTCCGAGAGATGGTGCTACACAGTGGCTAGAGACGTTATCAGATATGGCTCAGAATAGAAGCCACTGGCGATCCTGCTGTAACCTTCTTTTACTTTCTTCATAAAAAGTGGTTGTGTCTCCCTTAACTGAAAGATTTCTTCTGATTGTACCTTTCCGTTCCCTCAAATAAATAAATAAATAACTACTCAATTCATTGGTTTTGTTCTGAATAAATAGTCCGAATTCAGTCAACCATCTACAATGTAGGACCAGGCATATATATGCATTAGTCTAAGTTACCATACCTAATTAGCGCGACAATATGTACACCGAATTCATAGAAGCAGTTAGTTTAATGGTAGAAATATGTGTAAATAAAGATTGCATACAAGGATATAATACAGGGAGAAAGAATTAGTTCGTAGAAAGATAGGTATAAAGTAATTTTAATCTCACGGTTTAAGAGAAGACAAGTAGTGTATACACCTACGTCATTGTGATCGATTCTGAGCCATGTTACCCAGAGTCTTCATCACATCTTGTAAAGTGTGAATATTGGACAAATATAATTGACAATATATCCTTGACAAGTTATGTATAATTAAAATGAACAAAAAGATTATTCATATTGACAAGCGTACACTTTGTTTAGATTTCAAAAAGAATTCTATTTCAAGTGCTTCCTATACAATTTAAGGTATAATCATCTCGATTGATGAAGTGGTGAAACTTCATCAGTTGAGATGGCTGGGACACGTGTTACGTATGCCCAACGACCGACTGCCTCGACGTGCGATACTCAATGGTATAGGAGTAGGTTGGAAGAAAGCTAGGGGCGGCCAGACCAAAACATGGCACAAATCCATGGAGTTACTGACAAGTGGACTGAATCATGTTGGTAGGTGTAGACTACGTAGTTCGGGACCGCGAGATGATAGCAACCGATGGTCAGAGACCTTGAATGACATGGCTCAAAATCATTTGCAATGGCGCAAGTGCATCCAGTCTGTGTTCTCCCAAATTCTAATCTTCTGAATTCTTCATGTCCCTTTATTTCTCTTTCCAAATTTATTTCACTGTATTATACTCCTTGGAAAATATCTTTCGGATTACTGTTTATAATTTTACTACCTCTACCACCATCTCTGTGCTAATGTGGTATGGCAACTTGAACTGATATACGTACGTACGAAGTTCTACGTTGTTACTAACTGACTGACTGACTAAGGTATAATCTGTATAGAAATTGGTAATTTATTTCAAAAATTTTTATTTAGTGAAACATGTTTGTTATAATTCTGAGAAATATGTGATATTATGTCAGAAGAGAAATATATTTGATTATAGTGGAAATCCTATCGTTAAAATTATCTATTTATGTCTTTGAGTATATCTCGATTTATCATTGTCTTGTGAAGGGAAGTATCAAATGGAGATTTTTTTGAATGGTGCTTAATACAAACATGTATAACTCATTTTAGTGAAATCATGAACCGATCAATGTTAAACCAACATTGAAAACCTGAATGCACTGGCCGACCGTTTTGTCAGAATATCAAACCACTCAACAACGCGCATCCACCATCTTACACGTGTCAATCCAAACCACAACATTCGGTCTTGAGTGAACGCTCAAACTTTAGACCAATGAACCAGTATCCAATGGTGTCAATGTCTAACATCAACTAATTCATGATGTCGCGCGATCATCTTCCATTGTCTTCGGTGAATAAATGCTTCACACCCGACACGGCTGTACTCCATTGGTTACGGCTTCTCATTAGAAATCCAAGAATGAAGTCTCGAAGCTAGTTCATAAATTCAATGAATTTAAACAATCTCCACAACCTCAAATTGAAGAATATCTCACTTCGTTAGTTGAATTGTATGAACATTCTTCGGTTAAAGTATAAATTGCTATTCCTCGTTATTGAAATTTGTAGAAGTACTCGCACTTTGTCACATTTTCCTTCGGTAGTTTAATGTGTTAGTTCTAATTATACACAAAAATCGAAGAGCTGACTAAAAGTATACACACGCAGATGGATTCACTTAAAAACTTGTTTCTTGTAGCCACTTATCACAACACATAGTACAAAAAACCACCGACATCGATATATTATCAACTCCGGTATTATACTTAACTGTCTTGACACGTTGAAACACCTATGATTCATTTTACTCTCATCAAACTATTGAAATGAATAACATGATCAAGTGTAAGTGAGACTATCTCATAAAAAAGACGACACTTAACTGCTCCCAGTCCAGACGTTTAGAACGATGGGTGGAACATTTTAAGCAGCAGTTCAGCTGGCCTTCAGCTACTCTACAACTACCCACCATTCCCAAACGGCCTGAATGGAACATTGAAGTAGGTCCCACAACTGTAGCTGAAGTCCAAAAGGCTATAGCTAATCTGAAACCAGGAAGAGCAGCTGGTTCAAATGGATCAGCTCCAGTAGTTTTTAAGTATAGTGGTCCAATTTTAGATATTAGGTTGACTAATATTTTGACTATAATCTGGGAGTTGGACGTAATTCCATCTGAATGGCCACAATCACCCATCGTCCCAATATGTAAGAGAGGGTCAAAATCATCATGTGATAACCACAGAGGGATTCCCGACCGTTGTTGCTACCTTGACGTGGTGGTCGGGCTAGCCTATCGTGATGAAGCAACCGAGCTATATTGGCTGGAACAAACGTTCCTCAAGGTCCTACCATGTCAGACAGGTCGGTTGAAGAGCGGTAAGACTAAAAGCAACAAACCCAAGGTCCGAAGGCGAAATCGTACTGCTGACTGTACAGAGGTGTGACAACAGTAAGGTGTTTCCCTCGGACAACCAGCATAACAGCGATGCTGCCTTCCCACAACGAGGGGTGGGGTTAGAAAAGGTCGACCCTAAAAATGTCACACCTCACCTTACCTCACGGATTTCCGTCTCCGGCGGTAAGGCCCTTTGAAGAACGGAGCTAACACGTCAAAAACCTTCCACAAAAAGGCCGTGCGCGACCGGCCTCAAGCAGTTGTCCCTTGGGCACTGCGGTCACGCTCTCAGGTCACTGAGACCGCCTCTAATCCAATTTCCTTTTCAGGTACCTCCAGAAGAACCCTTCCACGGTGTGGGCAACCGGGAAGTGATAACCGCCCTCATACCTCTAACAGCACCCAAGACCATTGTATTCATAATCAAACTTCCTCTTCAATTCCTATTATTCCTCCTACATCGACTTTCAAACCTAAACTTCCTCCTTCGGCTTCCTCCTCAAGTGTCACCATAGCCAACGATTCTAGTGCTCAAAACTCTGTCCCAGGTCTACTGAAACCTCGCTCCAAACTACACATTGGAGCTTTCAACGTACGCACTCTATGTCAAATCGGTCAGCAGGCTTCCTTGGCTAAAACCCTAGAGTCTCTTTCCATTGATGTATGTTGTGTCTCCGAAACACGCATACAGGATTCCAGTGTGGTCATTCACTTGACCTCACCTCGGCAAAACGGAGAGCCAACGAGATACATCCTACGTGTATCTGGTGACCCGATGGCCAGTTCTCGTGGACTAGCAGGTGTAGGCATAGCACTAAGCATGAGGGCGGAACAAGCACTGCTAGAGTGGATCCCCGTCAACAGTCGTCTATGTGCTGTTCGGCTAAACGGCTCCGTAAGAACTCGGAAGGATAGGGACACACGTCGTTGCCTTTTCGTCGTTTCTGCCTACGCTCCCACTGACTGCAGCTCAGATGATGTGAAAGATGAATTTTACAGAAAGCTGTCCGAACTTCTTCAGAAAGCTAAACGCTCAGACATAGTACTCGTAGGGGGTGACTTTAATGCTCAGATAGGTAGTTTAAACCAAACAGAAAGGCATTTAGGTGGACATTTTAGCATTCCGGCACAGCGAACAGATAATGGTGACCGTCTGCTGCAACTGTGCTCAGACAATCGCTTATTTTTAGCAAACACAAATTTTAAGCATAAGGAGAGACATCGTCTAACGTGGAGACCCCCTGCACCAAACCAACGATGGACTCAACTAGACCATATTGCCATCAGTCATCGTTGGAGAGGGTCGGTACAAGATTGTCGCTCATTCTGGAGTACCTGCTTGGACTCCGACCACGCCCTAATACGGGCACGCATCTGCTTGCGCCTCACTGGACGCAAAAAAGCCACAGTAAAAAGACCCATTAGAACTGAATTGGGTAGTGAGAAAACCAAAAGTAGGTTCCAGGAACAACTGAGGTCACGATTAGGTAGTTCTGAAGACGAGGCTGACCCAGATGTTGCTTGGAATGAAATACAAGCAGCTGTGGAAGCAGCAGTGACATCTATTAGCGACTTAAACCACAGAGTTTCAAAGAACCAGTGGATTTCTTCAAAGTCTATCACACTGATGGATTCTCGCAAACTCGTCCCATCAGGTTCCGAACATGATGAAGAGCGACAACAAATCAGATCTAGGTTAAGAAAAAGTCTAAGAAACGACCGTGAGCAGTGGTGGGCAACGAAAGCAAAAGAGATGGAAAAGGCGGCGACTATAGGGAACACAAGACAGCTTTACAGACTAATAAAAGAAACTGGAATTAATAAGTCAAGTGTAAGTGAGATTATATCGGAAAAAGACGATACTCTCATCTGCTACCAGTCCAGGCGTTTAGAACGATGGGCGGAACATTTCAGAGAACAGTTCAGCTGGCCTTCAGCTACTCTACAACTACCCTCCATTCCCAGACAGTGTGAATGGAACATTGAAGTAGGTCCCCCAACTCTTGCTGAAGTTCAAAAGGCTATAGTTAATCTGAAACGAGGAAGGGCAGCTGGTCCAGATGGACTGGCTCCAGAGGTCTTTAAGGATGGTGGACCAATTTTAGCGATTAGGTTGACTAATATTTTAGCTAAGATCTGGGAGTTAGACGTTATTCCATCTAACTGGTCACAATCACTTATCGTCCCAATATATAAGAAAGGGTCAAAATCATACTGTGACAACCACAGAGGGATTAGTTTAACTAATATAATATCTAAAATACTAGCCTCGATAATTATCAGACGCCTAACTAAGACTCGTGAACTGCAAACACGAGAGAACCAAGCTGGCTTTAGACCTGGACGTGGCTGCATCGACCACATATTCACCATTCGTCAGATTCTAGAACACAGGCATACTTATCGGCGTCCGACAATGGTGGTCTTTCTCGACTTAAAAGCAGCATTTGACTCGGTAGACCGCGAGATTCTGTGGCAGTGTCTGTCATTGAAAGGCGTACCCCAGAAGTACATAAACCTTGTGAAGACTCTTTACTCGAACACTACTAGTCGAGTCAGAGCTTATGGCGAACTGTCATCTACTTTTGCAACCTCAAGTGGTGTCCGTCAAGGCTGTCCACTTTCTCCATTTTTGTTTAACTTCATCATAGATCTACTGATGGAAATAACTTTCTCGTCGACTGAATTCTCGGGTATTGATCTCCTACCAGGAGGTCCACTTATCGACTTAGAATACGCAGATGACATAGTCCTGTTTGGTGAAGACGCTGACAAAATGCAGAGTCTTCTGGTAGCACTGAGCAACAATGCCAGGATGTTTGGAATGCGCTTCTCTCCCTCGAAATACAAGTTGTTGCTTCAGGACTGGTCTGCGTTAACACCTGAACTAAGGATAGGGAGTGAAGTGATCGAACGCGTTGACAACTTCACTTATCTTGGAAGTCTGATCAGCCCTAATGGGTTGATATCGGACGAAATCTCAGCACGGATTTGAAAAGCTTGATTGGCTTTTGCCAACTTGCGCCACCTATGCCGAAGGCGAGATATCCGTCTATCAATAAAAGGACGAGTATACTGCCCGGCAGTTCGTTCTGTTTTACTTTACGGCAGCGAAACATGGCCATTAAGAGTAGAAGACACTCGTAAGCTATTAGTATTTGACCACAGATGCCTTAGAAATATTGCTCGCGTCTGCTGGGATCACCGGGTAAGTAATAGTGAGGTTAGACGCAGGATATTAGGGAATGATGGTAAATCAGTTGATGAGGTTATGAATCTTCATCGACTGAGATGGTTGGGCCACGTGTTACGTATGCCTGAATACCGATTACCACGACGTGCAATGCTATCCGGTATTGGAGATGGTTGGAAGAAAGTTAGGGGTGGCCAAACCAAAACGTGGCATCAGTGCTTGAAGTCACTAACTTCTAGTCTGAGCCATGTTGGGAGATGCAGATTACTTGGTTGGGGTCCGCGTGACTATCGTAACCAATGGTTGGAGACTCTTGGTGACATGGCTCAGAATCGATCACAATGGCGTCGGTGTATACAATCCCTGTCTTCCCTTAAACGATGAGATTAAAATCGCTTCATATCTTTCTTTCTACGAACCAATTTTTTCTTCTTGTACTATATCTCTGTATGCAATCTTTCTCTTATATATTACCACCTTTGACCTAACCACTGCTATGAATCCGGTGTTCATCTTGTTGTGCTGATGCGGTATGGCAACCTGGACCGATGCACATATGTGCCTGGTCCTACGTTGTAGCTGACTGACTGACAGAGGGATTAGTTTGACTAACCTAGAATCTAAAATACTAGCATCAACAATTATCGGACGCCTAACTAAGACTCGTGAACTGCAAACACGAGAAAATCGCGCTGGCTTCAGACCTGATCGTGGCTGCATCGACCACATATTCATCATTCGTCAGGTTTTAGAACACACACATGCTTATCGGTGTGCAGCAATGTTAGTTTTTCCTGAATTGAAAATAGCATTTGACACGGTAGACCGAGATGTTTTTGGCAGTGTCTGTCATTGAAAGACGTACCTCAGAAGTACATGAATCTTGTGAGGGCTCTGTACTCGAACACTACTAGTCTAATCAGAGCTTATGGCAAACGGTTACCTCAAGTGTTGTTCGTCAAGGCTGTCCACTTTCTCCATTTTTGTTTAAATTTATCATAGACATACTGATGGAAATAACGCTCTCGTCGACTGAATTCTGGGGCATTGGTCTCCTACCAGGAGGTCTACTTATCGACTTAGAATACGCAGATGACATAGTCCTGTTTGGTGAAGACTGACAACATGCAAAGTCTTCTGGTAGCACTGAGCAACAATACCAGAAAGTTTAGAATGCGCTACTCTCCCTCGAAATGCAGGACTGGTCTGCGTTAACACCTGAACTAAGGATAGGGAGTGAAGTAGTCGAACGCGTTGACAACTTCACTTATCTTGGAAGTCTGATCAGCCCTAATGGGTTGGTGTCTGACGAAATCTCAGCACCGATTTGAAAATCTCGTTTAGCTTTTGCCAACTTACGTCACCTATGCCGAAGGCGAGATATCCATCTATTAATTAAGAGACGAGTATACTGCGCGGCAGTTCGTTCTGTTTTACTTTACGGCAGCGCAACATGGCTAATAATGGTCGAAGATATTCGTAAGCTACTAGCATTTGACAACAGATGCCTTAGAAATATTGCTCGCATCATCGGGTAAGTAATAGTGAGCATAGACACAAGGTATTAGGGAATGATGGTAAATCTTCATCGACTGAGATCGTTGGGTCACGTGTTGTGGGTAAACATTTACTGCACGGCCATTTTTGTATTTTTTTGAGTGAAATTTTTTCATCTCTTTTGAAAAAATTTTTCATCCCCATCTTCCAATAATTTTCATTCTGTTTCGTCCAATCAAATAACTAGTTTTAAGTTCGTTATAAGTGGTCGTTTATTTCTTAAAATCGATATAAAATATGAGGATTTGACGACAAAGCACATTTTCTTACAATTATGGACGGTAATAACATGCAAAGTACGAGCTCCGTCGTTCCTCACGTTGTCACAGAAACCGATAACCTATTCTTGAGCACATTGTATCTCGTAGCGTTCCAATCTCTTGAAGAGTTGAATAGCGCCATTAGAACGTATGAAAGAGCCACGTACAGCCATTATGTGGTGAGAGATTCTCATTTACATAGAGATCGGAAGTCGTATATTAAATTCGTATGTTGGAGAAATGGCCGTAGAACATCTAGCGGTTCCTCACAACCGAGTAGACGAACGAGGTAATTTGATCAGTGTTATTATAATTTTTCATAAAGGACTTTCGTAAACACTCAATGTCCTTCCTTCATCTTTTGTAAGTTCATTGAAGGTTACTGGACTGTTGTTCGTGGGAATGTGCATCACAATCACGAGTGCAATTCCCTAAGGTACCAAAGTAATTATTGGATGCGCAGGTTAACGGTGGTGGAATTCGAAACAGTGAGACCACTTTTGATATCTGGGACAGCAGCATTCAATATTATACACTTTGTTTACCAACCTTATAGAAAGTGTATAGATCCTCAAGATGTTTTTAATATGCGCCACAAAGTGTTCTCACAAGCCAACCTTCCTGGTAAGCAATGTGCTTATCTAAATTGTCAACGTTAGGTGATTACTCCCAATTGAAAGATCACATCATGTCGCTTGGTGGCCTCTGTGAATACCACTTAGATGGAGATAACTGTCTGTTGTATTTCTTCTTCACAACAGCAGATCAAATGAGTTTATCAAGTCGATTTTTGATGTTGTTGGTTTTGATGGGATCTACAAAACCAATAAGCAAAATTTATATTTGTATCAGGTTGTAGCACTTGATATGAATTTCATGGCAATACCTGTTTGTATTGCATTCATTAGTTCCGAAACATCTAGTTTAATTGCTCATTTCCTGTCGTTCTTCCGCCGATCAACTAGCAACCGAGAGGTGGTAGGCATTGTAACAGATGATTCACCTGCAATAGCTGCTGCCATTATGCAGGTGTATCCCGATTCCCACCACATTTTGTGTCGCGTACACATAATTCGTAATGTGTTAGGGAGGGTAAGTTTTTCGTTGCTTAACATGAAGCCATTAATCGTCATTGTAGAGGCTACGAGCAGAAACTGTACAACTTTTCTTCCGTCTGATGTTCACTAGAAATGTCGAAAGGTAAATTAAAATATGCATTACAGTCTTTTGTAGTTTCCATAGTTATCTTCCATTAATTGAAGCATCAGACGGAAATTTTTACCGATATGTGAGAGATCACTTGTTGCCTAAAAGCACAAGTGGTCAAATGCTTTTCGACCCGCAGCGATGCTCTTGGGACAAAGTAATACGAATTTCGTTGAGATAACTCATCGGATTCTTAAATTACATAAGCTGAACAGAAGAATACCCGTGTTGAGATCAATATTCAGTGTGCTTCTTCGCACTGGATATTGGATCGATGCGCGAATGCAGAAGTATTATTGTGATTGTCGTAATAAAACAATAATCGGTCGGCAGCCAGTAATATGTCGTCTTCGGGAAAGACTTACACCAGCTGCATGTCAATTACTGAAGCGGCATTTGCGCACTCCTATCACTGAGGTTGTAATGTCCGTGGACTTGTCAACGGCTGTTGATGGTACAGGCACTTATACAGTCTGCAGTAATCCACTCAATTGTTCATGTGCTTTTTACATTGAAAACCGAATACCTTGTCGTCATATTTTAGCCTACTGCATACGCAGTAATAATGAAGTGAATACTCAGATAATTAGTGATAGATGGTTGCAATCGGACAGGTACATTACCAGTGTTGCGATTGACAATACCTCCCAGTTCAAATAAGACAGACAAGTGTAAGAAGATCGCTGTATGCCTTACTTAGGCGTATGTTCGAAGAGCAATGTACAATGGTGTATAATAATGCATATCAACTTGTTTACGGTAGGATACCTCCAGCACCGTCCACCTTACCTGCTGTTACAGAGTCTCAGATAGAAACCTCTACTTCCACTAATGTTACAATGCCGTCGATCCATCAGACAGCAGTTACCAGCTATCAACATAACGTTGATATGGATGAAACGTTTCATGTGGCGGTTGCGCAAGATTGCAAATATCACAAAGTCTGTTGTCATGCGCGTTTTCGTCATTGTCGTCATCTAGTTCAGCAAACTCCTCTGAATTCATCGAAACAATTTCTTCCTCGTCATTACTTAACGTTTCATCCATATCAACGTTATGTTGATAGCTGGTAACTGCTGTCTGATGGATCGACGGCATTGTAACATTAGTGGAAGTAGAGGTTTCTATCTGAGACTCTGTAACAGCAGGTAAGGTGGACGGTGCTGGAGGTATCCTACCGTAAACAAGTTGATATGCATTATTATACACCATTGTACATTGCTCTTCGAACATACGCCTAAGTAAGGCATACAGCGATCTTCTTACACTTGTCTGTCTTATTTGAACTGGGAGGTATTGTCAATCGCAACACTGGTAATGTACCTGTCCGATTGCAACCATCTATCACTAATTATCTGAGTATTCACTTCATTATTACTGCGTATGCAGTAGGCTAAAATATGACGACAAGGTATTCGGTTTTCAATGTAAAAAGCACATGAACAATTGAGTGGATTACTGCAGACTGTATAAGTGCCTGTACCATCAACAGCCGTTGACAAGTCCACGGACATTACAACCTCAGTGATAGGAGTGCGCAAATGCCGCTTCAGTAATTGACATGCAGCTGGTGTAAGTCTTTCCCGAAGACGACATATTACTGGCTGCCGACCGATTATTGTTTTATTACGACAATCACAATAATACTTCTGCATTCGCGCATCGATCCAATATCCAGTGCGAAGAAGCACACTGAATATTGATCTCAACACGGGTATTCTTCTGTTCAGCTTATGTAATTTAAGAATCCGATGAGTTATCTCAACGAAATTCGTATTACTTTGTCCCAAGAGCATCGCTGCGGGTCGAAAAGCATTTGACCACTTGTGCTTTTAGGCAACAAGTGATCTCTCACATATCGGTAAAAATTTCCGTCTGATGCTTCAATTAATGGAAGATAACTATGGAAACTACAAAAGACTGTAATGCATATTTTAATTTACCTTTCGACATTTCTAGTGAACATCAGACGGAAGAAAAGTTGTACAGTTTCTGCTCGTAGCCTCTACAATGACGATTAATGGCTTCATGTTAAGCAACGAAAAACTTACCCTCCCTAACACATTACGAATTATGTGTACGTGACACAAAATGTGGTGGGAATCGGGATACACCTGCATAATGGCAGCAGCTATTGCAGGTGAATCATCTGTTACAATGCCTACCACCTCTCGGTTGCTAGTTGATCGGCGGAAGAACGACAGGAAATGAGCAATTAAACTAGATGTTTCGGAACTAATGAATGCAATACAAACAGGTATTGCCATGAAATTCATATCAAGTGCTACAACCTGATACAAATATAAATTTTGCTTATTGGTTTTGTAGATCCCATCAAAACCAACAACATCAAAAAATCGACTTGATAAACTCATTTGATCTGCTGTTGTGAAGAAGAAATACAACAGACAGTTATCTCCATCTAAGTGGTATTCACAGAGGCCACCAAGCGACATGATGTGATCTTTCAATTGGGAGTAATCACCTAACGTTGACAATTTAGATAAGCACATTGCTTACCAGGAAGGTTGGCTTGTGAGAACACTTTGTGGCGCATATTAAAAACATCTTGAGGATCTATACACTTTCTATAAGGTTGGTAAACAAAGTGTATAATATTGAATGCTGCTGTCCCAGATATCAAAAGTGGTCTCACTGTTTCGAATTCCACCACCGTTAACCTGCGCATCCAATAATTACTTTGGTACCTTAGGGAATTGCACTCGTGATTGTGATGCACATTCCCACGAACAACAGTCCAGTAACCTTCAATGAACTTACAAAAGATGAAGGAAGGACATTGAGTGTTTACGAAAGTCCTTTATGAAAAATTATAATAACACTGATCAAATTACCTCGTTCGTCTACTCGGTTGTGAGGAACCGCTAGATGTTCTACGGCCATTTCTCCAACATACGAATTTAATATACGACTTCCGATCTCTATGTAAATGAGAATCTCTCACCACATAATGGCTGTACGTGGCTCTTTCATACGTTCTAATGGCGCTATTCAACTCTTCAAGAGATTGGAACGCTACGAGATACAATGTGCTCAAGAATAGGTTATCGGTTTCTGTGACAACGTGAGGAACGACGGAGCTCGTACTTTGCATGTTATTACCGTCCATAATTGTAAGAAAATGTGCTTTGTCGTCAAATCCTCATATTTTATATCGATTTTAAGAAATAAACGACCACTTATAACGAACTTAAAACTAGTTATTTGATTGGACGAAACAGAATGAAAATTATTGGAAGATGGGGATGAAAAATTTTTTCAAAAGAGATGAAAAAATTTCACTCAAAAAAAAAATACAAAAATGGCCGTGCAGTAAATGCTTACCCGTGTTGCGTATGCCTGAATACCGATTACCACGAATGCAATGCTGGCTAGTGTTGGGAATGGTTGGTAGTTAGGGGTGGCCAAACCAAAACGTGGCATCAGTGCTTGAAGTCACTAACTTCTAGTCTGAGCCATGTTGGGAGATGCAGATTACTTGGTTGGGGTCCGCGTGACTATCGTAACCAATGGTTGGAGACTCTTGGTGACATGGCTCAGAATCGATCACAATGGCGTCGGTGTATACAATCCCTGTCTTCCCTTAAACGATGAGATTAAAATCGCTTCATATCTTTCTTTCTACGAACCAATTTTTTCTTCTTGTACTATATCGTTATATGCAATCTTTCTTTTATATATTACCACCACTGAATTAACCACTTCTATGAGTTCGGTGTTCATCTTGCTGTGCTAAAGAGGTATGGAAACTTGAGCCGATGCACATATGTGCCTGGTCTCACGTTGTAGCTGACTGACTGACTGACTGAGCGTACTGATAATGGTGAAAATAATGGTATGATGATAAACACCTAAATATTTGTATATTGAAAATATATAAATCATTCAATCCTTACTTTTGATACGAACTTCCAACAATAAACTGTCTGATCCTAATGTTGATGTTGCTGTGCACATATAAAATCCAGTAGCATCTGAAGCATCAGTCCATTCCATAATAGCATCTTTAGTGCTCTCATGCGGTTTGAACATAGCCTGAAGAATAAAATAACATTCCAACGAAGTATAAAAATTACTAAACTTTACAAACCACAATGATAACAACAAAGATAGTTTGCATTGAACGACAACAAAATTCTAACTATTCTACAAATCTTTATTCATTATGATTCTCATTTCACTTCTTCACCAAATGGAAAAACTTTTCTTTAAATTAACAAAAGTATAAAAATAATAAAATGAGAAACTGAGGACAAATATACATATATTTTTAACGGCTATCCAATGCTTCCATATTTTCGATGGTGATCTAACATCGATCGGTTCATGACTTCAATAATAACTCAAAAATCTCTGCAACACTACGCTGATTGTAAATATTAGTTGATTGCTAATAATGGTATGGAGTTTCAAGATATAGATGTTCAGAATTGTTGACGAGTCCCAAATAGGACGAAACGCCCCTCTTGTATTCCCCCCTTCTAAGCCACTATCCATATCTGCTTATAATGCTTGTGACTTAAAAGAATATCGAAGCAAACAGCACAGGATGCACATACGCCGAAAGAGACTGATTATTAGCAGTCTTAAACATTAATGGGAAGATTCGAACAACCAATATAAATGAATACAGGATATAGTTCAAAAAGGAGGAATACAATAAAGCGGTGAAATAAATGACTGAATATTGAAATACAAGATTTGGATGTTTATTATATTCTATTATTAAGCATATTTTGTCACTTCATCAAATTTATCGATGAATTTTATCATGTAGTTTAGTAAGTACCCAGAGGTTTGTGCACTCCCTGAACACTTTGTCAATCACTCGTGAAAGCCATTAATACCTAGAAATATTTTGCTAAATGTGTGGAATTCGATTCTGTATGACTAAACGATTGATACTTAATTACGTGAAACAAGTGAGTCACAGACATTATTAATGAGGTGTATGCTACTTATCTGTCGACATAAGTAGTATGTAACACCAATTAGAAGTGGAACGCCTGGCAGCAGAAGGTTGAGAAGATCGAATTGAAGAGAACAGGAATGTAAACAGAGAGTAATTGTAATAGCAATAGGAATGGAGGAGCCATAAGGTTTGTAAGAGACAACTAATGATAGATGTGCAAACGAAGTTCTTAATGTATAGTTTTCATGTTTTACGAAGACATTCCGTAATTTTGTGTTAAACAATAAACTGGTCTTCCCAACCTGACTATTTCTTCACTACACTACCACTAACATAAACTGAAACTATCTCGTTCATGGAGAAAATTCATTCTTCAAAAAGAGTACACAATTACAAAGTAAGAGAAGGTTCATTTTCTGAATATTATAGTAATGTCTACATGAATGAATTAAAAAGTAACTCAGTGAGTCAGTAAAAGTAGAATAAAATTGTGTTTCTGGTGGTATGAAGTCATAGCACTTTTAAATTAACTCCTCGTAACTCCACAACTAAACACAAATGTGTTAATGATTAACATCATCAAGCCAAATTTAGAGAATTGAAGATAAAAGAGTATAATCTAACTTACTTTTTACCTCAGTAAAATCTAAGTATTGGAAAGTGATAAGAATAGTTTCTATCTCCTCTTTATAAATAAAACTCACATTGCTAACAGAAACTAGCCTATTCTTAGTCGAATCATCTTCATTTTCAATTACACGTCTCCAAACAACTTGATTTGGTTCTGGGAAGCCATCAACTTCACAGAGAACAGATAATGGATTGCCTTCGTGACCACGAACAGCCCCAAATCTCGAGCGAATTACAGGTTGAGCTAAAGAGTGATCAAAGTGAGAAAATATCTAGTGTGAAAAGGAATATTATTATAGCAATCTAAGTGGAATTATGCATTACAAAAGCTTGCTTTCTTTCCGCCGTTAATATTCAAAAGTGAAGCGGTTAGACTATGCTGGTCAATTCAGTTTTGAAAAGTGGATTAATGAGATTTAAAGGTTTAAAATGTTTGTTGAATTTAAGATACTATGAAATATATGCATGAGTAAACGAATAGGAAATGGAGTTTGGTGTCATCAGACACATCGATAAAGTGCAGAATCTCTAGTAAAACTTTTGGGGGCTGGCAATAATCACGCAGTCTTGAGTGTTGTTAGAGGTATAAAGGTGGTTATTACTTTCAAGTTGCACACACCGTGGAAGGGTTCTCCTGGAGGTCCTTGAAAAGAAAATTAGATCATAAACCTTTACTCTACAATATAGTTAGCTATACAGGATATACCAGGAGTGGATTTTACTCAAAAATAGAGAATTTAATCCAGCAAAAAACTACTTGAAAAGTTGGAAATTCATAAAATTAATACCAGAGATCTTTTATGTATATTGCCATCAATGCAAAATTTGGTTTATGTGTATATGTATTACCATAACCAGTTTTGAGAGCTTAGTACATGAGAAACTTTTATGTTAATTTGATTGAAGATATGTAAAGACCAAGCTTATTGACAAATTTGATTTTGATGCGTTAACGTCGTACAGCAGCTTGAGTTGAAACATATTTATATTTGGCCCTATGTTGATCATGACCAACTGAAATCCTACGTCTTGTATACATGTGACCGAATGATATGGTTAAGCCCATTAAATATTCAGATACTGTCAGAAAACGATTCCAAAAACCTCACGAAAAACGAAATAAAGTCAGGAAAGCTTTTTAGATTCGATTTGTCAACACTTAACAAACTAGTGATAAACTAGTGAGTTCTACGCCTATTATGCTCTAATTTATTCCAACAATAACCAGAAAATCGTCTAATGATTTATTAGTCAGTTATAAACAATATAGAAGCTGGTATACATGCGCATCGGTCAAGGTTTATATACGACATCAGGAGAGTGGGATGAAATTATCAAGATGAACGGTAGCAGAAGTACCAATGATGGTGAAAAAAATGAATCAGCGGAATAAAAGGTATAAAACAATTTTGAAACTCAAGATCTAAGGGAAGACGAAGATTGAATGCACCTGCGCCACACTAACTAATTATCGGTCGTATTATCCAACGTTTCCAACCAAGCAAGTCTATTAACTTGGCTGTGGAAAACATCTAAACGATTAAGATGAGTTATCAGAAGTAATACGAAATATAAAAGCTAAAACGTAAAACTTACACGAAATATAACAAAATCCAACATGTTTAGAATTATCCTTTGCATTTACTGTAAGAATCCAGGTCCCAGCAACACGGGAGGCTATATGTATTAAAGATTATAAGTACTTGTCGTCTTAAATGATTACTTGGCGCTTTCATATGTAATGTAATAGTAAAACCTGAGCTAACTTTCTCAGTTGAATAATATATATCTTGATTATCATTGTCACCAATATTGATTGACACATTATTGTACGTCCAATCAATTGATTCGATCTACATTATCAATACTAAGTTATACATATATTCAGATTTCAAACTTCTATCGGCTTTCGCTCAGCAATCACATTAAAAACTAAATTTACTGGGGTGGTTTTCCTGACGGTTGCTTTCTTATAAGATATTCCATGCGACTGGATGTTCTCAAAGTCAACTTCAAGTTTCACACGGCTTCCACAATCAACTGAAGCAAGATTTTGCAAAAGAAAAATGAAATTGTTGGAAATATACAAACAGCTGAAAGTAGTTTAAGGAGAATGAACAAATGAAGAACAATAAAGTATATTATAGACTAAAATGTTGTTTACATTAGACATCTGAAAAATGTTTAAATGATGATGCAACACTAGTGCATAACTGCCCATTGTTCTGATGTATTTGCAACACCATATCTAGATATTCTTAACTGCTTCTGAAGAAGAATTAGTAAAGGAGGCAGATATCTATGTGAGACCTATTTCATTTCACTGGATTAAAAAACAAAAATAATTGATAAGTAGGTACTGTGTAACTGATTCATGTGTTTCTAAGTGATTTCATAAGCTTAAAAGCCGTACGCCATTCGGACGTCTCTCAGCTTTGTGTAGTAGAACAATCATGAATTTTGACGATTATCTGTGGCCTAAACTAGGTAGATATATGGAAATCAAATCGACAAAGAACCCAAGATGGTATACATGCAAATTAAAATAGTATTAAGTATGATGTATATGTTTGGAGCAGACAGACTAAAACACTTGAACTCTCAAATATAGAACTGCAAACCTGAACACCCCCATTCACTTACTAAGGTTAGGATAAATGGACAAAAACACTAACACCTTTACGCAGTGTAGATGGGGGTTAGTAGAACAACATACCAGATCGTGGTGAATAAACAGGAACAGGAGACTGGTCATATAAAACAGCAGTTAGAAGATAGTTGAAGGCACTCGAATTTACATTTCAGTAGCATTATTTTGATGGACCATCGTTTATTGGCATCAAAGACTGTTGAAAGCGGACAGTTAATGAATGGTGTAGGTGTATAGCATAGCGAATAGTTTTGATAAGTGATATGTAGTTAATATTAACAGACTACTTGGAGAGCCATTCGATGTCCGTATCCGGCTCAACTCTGAGGAAACGGAAATACTGTGGTTAGTCTTACTTTAAAGGTGGGAAACTGATAACTTGTACATCGATAAGTCAGTTATGAACGACCCAGAATTTGATAAATGTATCTGCGTCACCACACTATGACTTTCAGCTAATTACCATTCCGTTAACTTCCTAGAAATGTCAGGGTTTTGGAAAAAGGCTATTGACGAAAACTAAGATAGAGCCAAACGACTTATAACTATTTGAATGTGGCGTTTATACCGGTTATACTTAGTTAACATTACAAACAGACGGTTGATCAATTAACTGATCATCGTCCATGAATTTTGCTGAAGTTCAATCATTTCCTAATAACATACAATGAAACGTTAAGGCAAAGTCCCCCATACAGAGTAAGAGATGAGTAGGAAATGAGGATACCAAGGGAATAATGCCTCCTAAGACATGGTTATGGGTTGACTCTGTGTTCATTTTATGACAATAAACTATCGAAACTGTTTGCACTACAGGTGTCCTTTATTTCAGCAGTACCTAATACATAATGGGGATCAGCGACCAGGACAGACACATGAAATATCAGCACTGAGTAGTGAACTTTGAAAATAATCATCAGGTAAGGAGCTGGATTGATCTTTGACTAGAAATATCACCCATAAACAAATGCATTGGCTCTTGATTAAAAATGGCACATCGTGAGTTACAAATGCGTATCTGTTTAGGGAAGTAACTACTTTATTCATGTTCCAATCTATCACAGCGTACTCTGAATCACCAGAAACGAAAAACAATGTTTCATATATTTATCGATATAATTTTATCTATTAATCTTAAACAAAAGCTCTTCTTGCAATTTCACTCGCTAGAGAAATGGTGCACATAAAACTTTTATGGAAGTGACACCGATATTTCATAGGACGAATCAACAACCAATGACGAGAACAATCACGACGATTTGAAGTTTGATAACTATTTTGCCTTCCTCACTGCATTTCATCAAGCAAATACTCATAAAATGCTAAACCAACTCATTTAGGCTATATTTTAATGCAAAAAATCAAAAACTTACTTCTAGCATTCACTACAGCAAGAAATAATGTCACCAAACAAACGCCAACTCTCATTTTGCCAATACTTAGACTACGCGCACTGATGAGGCAATGTCCAATGATTGAAATGAAGGATCTAAAGATACAAGACGTTCCGTTTCACTTTGACAATATAGTTGAAAAGATGAAGTCCTATAATAGTTATAAAGGTTTATGACACTCAACTATTAAAGATATTTTCAATTTTTTATGAAACCATAGGGAAGGTATATAGTGAATTTATACAATAATTAATACCAATATTTATTATTGGAGTTCTTTTCCATTAGCTGTGATATTTTCTATGTAGAACCTGAAATAGTCTTATTGTAGCAACGCTAAATCCATTAGTAAGCCAAGAAATGTCTGAATATTTTGTCCCAAATATCTGGAAATTATGCAGTGTCGGTTACTATGTTAAGCCCACGTAACTTATTCTAGATTCAGAATAGGCTAATCATTTCATTGATCTTGAGTCAAATATTGGTTTTGGTGATTATTTTCTTATCAACCATGACTGTCCTTACGTAAGTGTATGTGTGCACTTCTTATCCTATTCATCACATGTCTCTGACTTATTTTTGCTGGACCATGAATATCGATTCACGCTTGGTTAAATCGAGCCGGATCATTCACCTTCTCGACTCTGTGTCGTAATGTTTTGTCCTCTTCTCTTCGCTTTCTTCGCTTCGTCTCCCATTGTCTGTTCTGATCAACGATTGTACGAAATATGTACTGACTCACTTTGATCACGAGAACACGACTGGTTTAATGAAAACAATCATTATTTTAACCAACTGTACCAGTGCTTGTTTTAACGTGATTTTGTTTAACTGTGCCAATTACGGCCATTTTGTGCTTCCATTAACTTCCATCATTGTTCCGCGGTTTTTAGCTTCGTTCGCACGTACTCCACTTTCCTGTTTTCGCTTGTACCATTTCTTGGCACGATCTTGGTATTCGTTCGACACCACGGGATCGCCAACCTTCGCCTTCTGATTTCTTTGGCACGTGTTTCTTGGTAGTGGTGTTCATAGTCAATTGGGACTTGACACCACGCTACAAATATACAAATTCAAACTTCATTCTCGCATTTGAATTATTTGATTCCGTTATTCACTAACGCAATTTTAGTCGATGATATATACGAGGATATTCAGGATGCATATTTTAGCAACGACCATTCATACGATCTAATATGATTCAGCTTTTTGGTTATTAAAATTAACTTAAGTGTCACGGTCTTGCTTTGAAGGACAAATCCAGACAACACTGTGGTTAGTTAACAACACGTGGTTCATTTCGAACCTTTCGTGGGGGTTTATTTGCCACATCATTACCCACAACTACAAATGTTCAACCATTTTGTAATACCCTAAAATTAAGTCGTCTCCCTTTCATTATTGTTAGTAATCGATTAAAATTTTATTCTTCCTGATGAATCGAAGATGCATATATCTTTCAGTGGTCGCAACATATATCTGGATTCGTACTAGTCAGTAATTTTAAATACGTATTGTCGGGTTTGAGTGTCACACGTTTTTTTACTAGTCCATTTGGTATAGGGAATGAGTTTAATGGGACGATTGGATCGGCTTTTAAATTTGTCTTATCTAAATATTTTGTCAAGCAGTGCTACGTATTCAGTTTCGCGACTTTCTGAAACCAAACTCATTTACTAGAAGTGTACAACCAACTACACCAGTTTTCTGAGCCTACTTTTGCGTTTGTTATACTTAAAGTCTGTAATAACTGTGGTTAACGGACTAATAGTTGGCCGTAAACATCTTAGTAATGTGCATTATGGCTCAAATATTCGTTCGCCTCCTTATATTGTATAGGTATTGTATTTGCCATTATATCCAATGTCGAAAAACCTAATGAGTTTGAGACAGATAGCTCCGTGCTCCATTAGTACTGTTCTATGATCAAAATAAAAACCTATTCACCACTGGTTCGGTTTATTCCACTGACAGGACGATGGGGACTCACCGGCACGAAATTGAGGACACCGATGGGGTTAAAGTTTTGGGCTTAAGCCAAAAGGCATGAAGAATAAGTCAAGCTATAGGTTCTTACCCACAAGTTTTATATGAACGAGTTTTTTTTACAGGCACTTCAACTTCCGCAATTTTTTTGCTTGTTATATAGCCTTAGCCCAGTTTATTAGTAGTTTCGCGTAGTTGTGATTCACTACCTGAGAGAATGTTAAGTTAAATGTAGTTATTTGTATCAATCTGAACTCAGGCAAGTGAAATGCGTTATTTACCAAGTCATAGATAGACTATAAACAAACTTTTGTACAAAAGTGAGCTCTAAATATCCTTAACATGTAGTATATAACCCTAAATGATGCTAATAAACAAGGATGCCTGTTAGTTGTTTGGTAGATGCACGTTGAAGCAAGTTTGCGTAGAATTATTTTTTAACATTATACAAGTCTCTAATATACAAACATAAACAATTCTGATTATTAAAACTATCATCATTTCATCCGAAACTGTTATATTGTTATGTAACTTATTGTGATGATCAAAAGTATTTGAATTATTGTACGAACTACGAATCCCAGAAATAACGCAGTTAAGTCCGAATAGGACTAGATGAGCACAAATGAACGTATTGTACTTGGACTTCGAAACCAGACAGCCATCAAGTACAAAGGAATCATTAGTTCATAAAAACATCACAATCGTCACAGCTCAAATGAGAATTCAAATTTCGGAAGTCGATTATACCTCTTCTGCTTAGGTTCATCATGTGTCTGTCCGACTGTGTATTGAATGTAGACTCTGTATGACGTAGAATATACTCAGTAGTATTAGATTTAACAACTGAAATTGGAATGAAGTCACCTGGGTTCTGGAACTAAATGTGATCAACATGTCGGCTGTGTACTAAAATTATTGATATCTATAATTTTAACCTTAGATTTTACGTCAATATCCTCCCTCCATGAAATAATGTTGAATCTTTGTGTCCCAGTTTTCATTATCTCCCCACATCTCACGCTTTGAGTATCATACGTGAGTATTTGGGAACGCACACTTACATACCATTTGAGGCATTCCTTCATGTGAATTTGACTTGCACATAAAATATGGTACATATTCCTTTTGCTTCTCACGTTAGAATACATAAGACCATTGTTCCAGTTATCAGATAAATATTGGTAGATATGTAAAATTAACACATGTGATTCATCTGGCTTGATTCACCTGCAAAACAATCAAATGGAAGTTATGCGTCTGCCTCATACTCATTAGAATAAACTTGGACTCGGTTTGAATTTCCTATCTGTGGAAACTTCATATCTGGGCAAACCGGTTCTCCGATTGCTTCGAGAAAACTTGCTACTCCCTCTAATTCATCATAACAGTGACTAGGAAATCTACTCGACATACACTATTTGTGCGAGTATCCAACATCCGATACAATATCGGAAAGGTAACTAGTACTCGGCTCATTCGAAACATATCTGTCACATTCACTGTTGATATCATTAGAGACAAAACTATTGTGGGGACAAATAACACCTGATGAGACACCATAAGGACTGTGATACGAGTTTAGCTAATTTAGAGCTTGTTCCTCACACTGAGACACGATTTCACTAGAAATAAATTAATCAGTAAGGCAAACCACACCCAATAGAAGAATATCAGAGTTCTGATCAGGATATGGTGAACTCTAAACATCCTTCACATATTTGTGAATGATTTTATTAGAAATACATGAGTCATTAAGACAACGCATATTTAGTAAAATAATATCATAAACCCGAACAGTGTTATTCACTCGTAACATTCAACTTAATGTAACGGAAAAAGAACGATGAAAATCCCTATGCAGCTTCTTTGTTGAACAGTATTGTCTTTTATTTGTTCCTTTTCCCTGTTGTGTATTTTAACCTTTGTTCAGATCTCGTTTAACCACATTTTTTGTTCTTCAGTCTTCCTCGTTTGAGCCTTTATTATGTGATTTTGATTAAAGACTTATCTTTTGTTACCTAATTTTCTATTACATGTTGCCGGACCATTGACAGTAAGGTCGTGTTTGACTAAGCACAAGGTCACAGCGTGGCTCAGTGTATGACTGTTAACCTTCTGACCGTCTGCTTGGGAGGATTGCTGGAATCCCTGCAGATAGGTATTTGATCCCATCTTGTTGGGAATATTTGTACTGATTCTCAGGCATCGAACCCTTTGGCATTAACTGTTACATTGAGCACAGAGTTTGTGTTTTAATATAATATAATACGAGTATTTCAAAAACGCGTTGTGAGCTATACAGAGGAACGTGGTCTGGTCTAATCGAATAAATTTTGGGTTCGTCAGTCCGTTGTTCCAATCGACTATTGGTTATTCGGTCGCAACACTTAATAGGATCGAAATTACAAAGTTTAACATTACTTGAAGAGAACTGAATGGTAGTATTAAAAACTGTTTATGTGCTCAATTTTACCACCTTTAAAGCATTTAGCATTACAAAATTATAGTGTTTCGAATTATTTGAATTATAGTACGAACTCAAAATCCTCAAAATAACGCAACTGAATCAAGAAGTACGACACAAACACGAACGAATGTATTGTATTTAGAATTCGAAATCGAGCATTCAACAAGTACAATGTTATCATTAGTTCGTTCAAACACTACATCCGCCACAGCTTAAATTGGAGTCTAGGTGTTTGTAATAAATCGTACGTCTTCTTCTCAAATTCATCCTGAGTCTGTTCGACATTGTATTGTATAACTCTATATTTTCTAGAATGCACTCATTAGTATTAGAATTAACAACCGGAATTGAAACTGACTCACCTGGTTCCTGAAATTGTATTTGATCAACATGTCGACTGTGTGTACTTAAGTCATTAATGTCTAGAATTCGCACTATCGATTTTCCGACATCCTTCAGAACAATACCCGTAGATGGTCGAAGATCATTTCCTCGATAGTATGTAACTTCTGCAGACTCCAAACATCTCATATTCGACTGAAGAATCCTTCCTTTCAATAGCTTCGCTGGAGTCTCCTTTGTCACCGAAAGTCTTTTATTTCTATATTGCGATAGAAAGGTATCTACTCCCCTCTCCAGCTCATTAAATGTTTAGGCGGCTATAGAATCAATAGCAGTCTTTAATGTCCTGACAAACATTTCTGCCTGACCACTAGAACACGGATGTCTGGGAGCAGTAAACAGATGTTTGCAACCTATACCATTCAACCAGGCAGTAACTGCATCTGAAGCAAAATGAGAGCCATTATCAGTCACTAACACCACAGGAACCCATTCTCGACTAAACACCTTTCTTAATGCTTGGATTGCGAAACCAGAATTCGGTGAAGCTGTGTAAAAAACTTCAGGCCACTTTGAAAAAGAATCGATAACTACTAGTGCAGAGTATTTACCAAGAAACGGACCACAATAGTCACCATGAATTCTCTGCCAGGCCTCGGACGATAATGGTCATAGCGTCCACTTCGAAGGCTGATTTTTCAACTGATTACATTTATCACAATTGTATGCCGTACTACATATGTCTGCATTCATCTCTGTTCACCAACATGTAAGCCTTGCCAATGACTTCATTTTCCCAAAACCTAAATGACCACTATGAAGATCTTCAAGAACAGGTTAGCGCAATGAGGGAGGGATGACAACACGACCATTTAAACACAAAATACCAACAGGAGTAGTGGATAGCTCATACCGCTTTGAAAAATAGATAGGAAATCTACGTTTCAAATTAGCATTCCAACCTTTCCTCATAGCACTGAGTATACATCCAAAATATCTACGAGTTTCTCTAATGAGATCTGAACGTCTCACTGGTAAAGGTTGCACTAACAAACAATCCGAAGTATTAATAGGTTTATCTTGTAATGACTGTCGAGAAATGTAATCAACATGTTGAATCTGTTTGGCACTTCTGTGCTGAACCGTATAGTCATATGCACTCAAAGCAATACTCCATCGCTGAACCATAGCTGCTGAGGAACGTGCTAAGGATTTTTCGGGATGATAAATAAACTTTAAAGCTTCATGATCAGTAACAATAGTGAATTTCTTTCCGAATAAATATTTATGAAGTCTTTTAACAGCCCAAAACACAGCTAATACTTCTCGCTGAGTCTGTGAATAACCTTGTTCAGTAACAGTAAGTTTGCGTGAAGCACAAATAACTGGTCTACCTTCCTGTTCCAAAACTGCACCAATTCCCACAGGTGATGCATCAGTAATAAGCACAGAATGTACATTAGAGGAGTACGTTCGAAGAACAGCATCACTTTGAAGAAACTTCAGCAGACTTCGTAAGCATGACTCTTGTTCCTCACTCCATTTGAATGAATTGGATGTTAAAATATTAAATAAACAATTTGCACGACAAGAAAAATTAGGAATTAAACGGGAATAGTATTGAAGAGCACCCACTAGTGAACGTAATTCTGTAAGATTTTTCGGAGACAGTGCATTAGTCAGTGGAGCTAGTCGTTTCATATCTGGTCTAAAACCATTACCATCAACTAGGTATCCAAGACATTCAGAACTAGATACACGAAATGAACACTTATTTGGATTCATTGTAATTTTCTTCTCAATTAAACGACGTAATAAAGCAATGTCTCTGGTCATGAACTACCTTATTGGAACCATGAACAATGATATCATCTTGATAAACTTCAGCACCTTCAAGATCACTAACTACCTCATTTATGACTTCCTGAAATATGGCTGGAGAACAACTTAGACCACATGGAGGGAAGCTGTATATAAACAGACCAAAAGGAGTGTTAATTGTCGTCAAAATAGATGAAGATTCATCTAAAGGAATTTGAAGATAAGCATCTTTTAGGTCAACTTCCGAGAACACTTTAGAACCATGAAGTCGATTTAGAATATCTTCAGCTTCTACCGTCGTGCACGTTTGCTTCAACAAACGGGAATTCAGAGTTAATCTATAGTCACCACAAATTCTAGGGGTCTTGCCGTCCGACTTCAGTGGCGTAACAACAGGGTTGCCCCATGCTGAAGACTGTATCGGTTCAATTATGCCTTTCACACACAAGTCGTTTAATGTCTTCTGTACTACTTCTCGAAGACCATAAGGAATTATTTGTCTTTTAAGAAAGACTGGATCACCCTGTACTTGAAGTTTTATAGGCTGAATTTCCATACCTCCACTGCACTTAGCACACATAGCTATCAAATCTTTAAGTACAGCATCAGAATTTTCTTTAGAAACTAGGAAAGACGACTCCACTCTAAGCCTTTTCAAATTCCTTAGACGCAGTATTGACAGTCCTGTTTCGCTAACTAAAAATTCACAAGGTATGTATGAAGAATTATCATCTCTGATTAGTAATTCACAACATCCTCGTATGGGCAGTCTGTGTCCAGTAATCCCCAGTATTGATACTTCAGTGGGTCGTACAACAACGTTAGGATCTAAAGCTTTCAAGTTCTTGAATGAAATAATGGACTCTATACTGCTTGTGTCCACAATAAAATCATGAAATGAACCAAGCGATGAATATAATCGCTTTTGAATATGAGCATTACCTTTCGAAATGGTAGGCAAAGATAAATGATCACTAGGAACATCCAAATTATTGAGATTTAAATTACAAGATTTAGTACAGCTCGAAGCAAAATGGACAGTAGCTTTGCATACTGACTGAATGTGTCCTACCTTACCACATTTAAAACATTTAGCATTACGAAATACACATGAATTGCGAGCATGAAACTTTCCACATGATAAACATTTACCAAACTTTATCTCACCTTTGTGACTTGCTTTGTAATTCCTCGTTGAAACACCTTTCATATTTACACGAGAATAGGAATCACTGTTAAATGAACGCAAGTTTGATTGACCCTGAGATTGTAGTTCATCATGACGACTAAGCAAAGTATTGGAAATCTTCATCGACTGGATATCAAGTTCATTTACTGCTTCGTAGTTAATACACGCAGTTCTAGCATCTTGAAAGGAACAGTTTGGCATTCTTAACAGTTCTCTTTCCAAACTCGGTATGTTAATTCCTGCAATTAGTCGATCTCTCAGATGCACATGAAGTTGATCACCGAAATTACACTTGGCAGCTTGTTTCTGCAATTCAAGGATGAATTCCTGAACTTTTTGGTCATTTTGACGAACCATCTTATGAAATTTCGCCCTGTCACGGCATTCGAAACTGGTGCACTTTACATGATTTAATAATAGCTCTTTAAGAGTTGCATAAGGAAGTGAGATAGGTCTTTCTGGATATGCCAAAATTTTTACTAAGCTGTACGCTTTTCCCTCAATGAATGTCAGGAAATGTGACACAATTTTATTATCTGTAACATCTTTCTTAGTCATGCTCCAGATTTCGAACCTTTCCAAATAATCCTCAAAAGCTTCCGAAGTTAAATGAATATCTAAATTTTCCATCGAAGGCTCTATCGCGACGCCAATATAATGTTCCAAATCATTTGAATTATAGTACGACTTGACCATTCTGATGGGAGATTTCAATGCCGAGGTTGGAACGGACAACATTGAATATGAAGACATCATCGGACGACACGGACTGGGAGAAAGGAACGAAAATGGTGAGAGGTTTGCAAACCTATGTGCCTTCAATAAACTGGTCATAGGCGGCACCGTATTCCCACATAAACGCATACACAAAACCACATGGACTTCACCGGATCACTCTACACAAAACCAAATCGACCATGTTTGCATCAACAAAACGTTCAGGAGGACTATAGAGGATGTGAGAAACAAGAGAGGAGCTGATATAGCATCAGATCATCACTTGCTGGTCGCCAAGACGAAATTGAAACTCAAGAAGCACTGGACAACGGGGCAGACAATATCACAAAAGTTCAATACGGCCTTTCTTCAGGATACTAACAAACTCAACAAATTCAAGATAGACCTCAGCAACAAGTTCCAAGCCTTTCATGATCTACTCAATGGAGAAGGAACCACTGTGGAGAGCAACTGGAAGGGGATCAAAGAGGTAATCACTTCAACATATCACAAGAAGCACCATCACAAGGAATGGATCACTGTTGATACACTGGATAAGATTCAAGAAAGGAGGAACAAGAAGGCAGCAATCAATACCAGTCGAACAAGAGCAGAAAAAGCCAAGGCACAAGCTGAATACACAGAAGTAAACGAACAAGTGAAGAAGAGCATCAGAACCGACAAACGTAAATATGCGGAAGATTCAGCAACGACGGCGGAAAAGGCTGCAAGAGAAGGAAACATGAGACAACTGTATGACACGACAAAGAAACTCTCTGGAAATCGCCGCAAACGAGAACGACTAGTGAAAAGCAAGGAAGGCGAGGTAATCATCAACATTGAAGAGCAACAAAACAGGTGGGTAGAACACTTCAAAGAACTCTTGAATCGACCAGCTCCACTGAAACCACCCAACATCGAAGCAGCACCTACGGACCTCCCAATCGATGTTGGCCCACCAACAATTGAAGAAATCAGCATGGCCATCAGACAAATCAAGAGTGGCAAAGCAACAGGACCAGACAACATTCCAGCAGAAGCACTGAAAGCAGACGTAGCGGTAACTGCAAGGATACTCCACATTCTCTTCAATAAGATTTGGGATGAGGAACAAGTACCAAAAGACTGGAAAGGACTTCTGATCAAAATACCGAAGAAAAGCGATCTCAGCAACTGTGATAACTACAGGGGCATCACTCTTCTCTCAATACCGGGAAAAGTCTTCAACAGGGTATTGTTAAACAGGATGAAGGACTGCGTAGACGCCCAACTTCGAAATTGACAGGCAGGATTCCGTAAGGATAGATCGTGTACAGACCAAATCGCAACTCTACGGATCATTGTGGAACAATCAATTGAATGGAATTCATCACTCTACATCAACTTCATTGACTACGAAAAGGCATTTGATAGCGTGGACAGAACAACACTATGAAACTTCTTCGACACTACGGCGTGCCTCAGAAGATAGTCAATATCATACAGAACTCATATGATGGATTACATTGCAAAATCGTGCATGGAGGACAGTTGACAAAGTTGATCGAAGTGAAGACCGGTGTTAGGCAAGGTTGCTTACTCTCACCATTTCTCTTTCTCCTGGTGATCGACTGGATCATGAAGACGTCAACGTCTGAAGGAAAACACGGGATACAGTGGACATCTAGGATGCAGTTGGTTGATCTAGACTTCGCAGATGATCTGGCCCTTCTATCCCAAACGCAATAACAAATGCAGGAGAAGACGACCAGTGTAGCAGCAGCAGTAGATCTCAATATACACAAAGGGAAAAGTAAGATTCTCCGATACAACACAGCAAGCACCAATCCAATCACAATTGACGGAGAAGATTTGGAAGATGTAAAAACCTTTACGTATTTGGGCAGCATCATTGATGAACAGGGTGGATCTGATGCAGATGTGAAGGCGCGGATCGGTAAAGCAAGAGCAGCATATTTACGACTGAGGAACATCTGGAATTTAAAGCAACTGTCAACCAACACCAAGGTCAGAATGTTCAATACGAATGTCAAGACAGTTCTACTTTAATAATAATAATAATAATTTATTCTCAAATAACAGTTTGTTACATGAGGCATGCCAGTTTACAGGCAAGGTCGAATTGATATAAATGATACAATATCCACTGTAGTAAATTACATAGCTGGGTTGATAAACTATAAGATATGAATGTAGATTGTTTTTAATCACTACTACAGTTGGCGCGCTTCACGAACGTTGCGTTGCGAATGTGCAACTGATGGTCAAGGATAGGAAGGAAGGGAGGAAACTTGGAGAACCACTAAAGCCATCTTCTAGAAGATACAGGTGTTTATTAGCGGTTGTCTATGCAAAATACTTCGGATCCGTTGGCCGGACACTATTAGCAACAACCAACTGTGGGAGAGAACAAACCAGATCCCAGCGGATGAACAAATCAGAAAGAAGCGCTGGAAGTGGATCGGACACACATTGAGGAAAGCACCCAACTGCGTTACAAGGAAAAGAGGAAGACCAAAGAACACATTACGCCGGGAAATGGAAATAGACATGAGAAAAATGAACAAGAATTGGATGGAATTAGAAAAGAAGGCATAGGACAGAGTGGGTTGGAGAATGCTGGTCAGTGGCCTATGCTCCATTAGGAGTAACAGGCGTAAGTAAGTAAGTAAGGACGAACTAAAAATCCCAGAAATAACGCAACTGAATCAAGAAGTACGATAAAAGCACGAACGAATGTATTGTATTTAAAATTCGAAATCGAGCACTCAACGATTCCAAAAAAATCATTAGTTCGTTCAAGCACCACAAAAAATACACATGAATTATATGAGTATAATAAATATAAATGTGGTTGCATATAAATTGTGACAATTTAGTGAAAAGGTTTTGTTTTTGTTGTTACAAAAATCATTGAATACACATGATGAAGAACACGCTTAGGCTAGTGATAGAACAATATATTTGATATGAATAAAAAGCGTATGTTACCACTCAATAATAATCACGTCTGCAAGGCAGAGCCATGCCGTTCGATGGATTCGGACTAATTCAATTCATTGTTCTCGCCTTCTCCACCGTTGTGTTTTTCTTCGCGTTAAATGTTAATTACCTATTTTCCGAGTTGTCTGGTGTTCAGCTTTGAGGATTGTGTGGTTAGGGCCCACCGACACTACAAAACCGCGACATTCAGCACACATACACGTCTTATTTTTATCAAACTATTTCTACTTTTACGGGTTTCGTGCGTGGTTGTCTGTCAATTATTATTTTATCCAATGCCTGTCTCTTTGACGCACTACAATTTGTCTATCTTTTACTGTTTCCCTTTGGTAACGAGGGTATGTATCATACGTATCTTAAGTTTATTCTTGTAGTTGACTTATTTTATTACTCTACTCTCTAATGCGAAACGCTTCGTTAATTATATACGAGCGTAGTCGCCATATACATCTCGTTAACACCATCACACCGTAAAATCGGACTCAGATCAACTAACCGCAATAATTATCGTTGATATTGAGGGGATCGGTAAAATATTCGAGTCCCAGTGACAGGCTTGATAAATGCTGTTGCTAGAGCCGTGACGCTTTACTTTCTCTACAGACACGTTGATTCTTACCACATGATGTTTAGACCAGCGTTACGTGCTATTAATATTTAAGAGTCGCACCTTCTATCTATACGGTCAACAGGGAGATATCAATCGATCCTAACAATACAGACTTATCGGTAATGTTTTAAGACCACTTTTAAGTACCTAGAATCACACAAAAATAACAATAAGTGAGTGCAAAAAGATCAATCAGTTTATACAAACTCGTGACCAAGACATTGGGTATTGTATTTAAGCGCTATGTTTATAAATTGCGGTACTTGAGCCTGACGACAGAAATACTTTATGGCTGCTTCTTCTGTGAGTCACAACCCGTGGTGGAGTTTCTTTGTTTGGTTCGTTGCTGTGAACTGTTGGCCATTACTGTAAATTTCAGTTCACAAGGCTTGCTCATATTGTACATAAGACGCATCTACTGTACTATGTACTGCGCTTGGGTCAATAATGTAGGGACTTATCATCATTGTGCTTTGTCTATCGTTTAGAATTCTGTTCATGTGGTCAACCTGAAACACCGTCAATAAATTTAAAAATATCCCATCACACCGATACGATACCATTCCATTGACAGTACTATGTGACATGTCACATAATACTGTCAATGGATTTCTTTGTAGTGGTTGCTATTATAGTTAGTTAATAAAAGGTTGTCTATTATTTAGTCAAGAAGGTCACTGGGCCTCGAACGTAAGCATTCCGGTCTTATTTCGCAAAACAGGAATCAATGTTTGGAGGTAGAGAATTTAGGGAGAAACGTTGCACATTCCAGTATTATATATGTACGACAATAGTGGTAACTTTGATTTTTTTCCCAATAACTTTGATATTCACTCTTTACATACGAAAATGGTTTTACTTACCACTCGTCATTGTATAGAGCTCGGAATATAATACCTTGTCAATTCTTCACTAATAGTCACTTACCTAACCTGACTGAATTCTAAATTGTAATTCGTAATTGTAGAAAACTGAAATAGGTTTTTATTGTCTCTATATGCGTTTTTACAAACTACCACTTGGATCTTGTTAAGTGGGTAATCCTATCATCAACCGAGATGTTAGGCAAAATTAGTTTACAATGTCATAGTGCCATATACAAATGTAGATTTCCAAGTTAGGTATCTCCGTCCCAGAACCAATAATTGGTTATCTTAATCCATGAAGCGGTGGTAATTTTAGCTTTTGCATGGTTATTAGTAAGATGAATTATGATAGCATACATATTACGTCTGTTGTGACGACTGTTATCACTACTTAATTGTCCTAATTGTGGTAGACTGAGCTAATTTCATTGGATTTATAACTACATTTACGTCTATTGCACTTCTGAACAATTTCGCAGCAACTTGATGCAGAATGCGTTGACATTCGTTAGATGTTAATTAACAGCCTCAATCAGTGTTATAAGACATCACACTTATTTTCCAATGCTTTCCATCATCCTCAAAAGCGTTTGCACACCATGAGACTTCTCATATAGTTTAACGAACAGTCGTTTAGAGATAACATCAATTGAATATCTTTAGCTGCAGTATATTGGAAAAGCTGCTTTTACTGATAAACACCAACTTTTCTCACAATGTGCCATTGGTCACTTTTTCAGAGAGCATCATTTTGTTAGTGTTGTTGCATTCGGAGTAGCTTTCTCAGTTATATTTACTGTGAGTAAGAATCTCAAGGAGAATACTTTATTTAGGATTCTTAATAAATTATTCATTCGTGTGCTGTGTAAAAGGTTATGCACTACTTATAGCCAACGTTTTATAATTAGTTATGTGGTTTGCGATTTCAGTCAGGTGCTTGACTGTATCATCACCCTTCTCAACTATCTAGTTTGTTACACTCCTTGTCATAAGAACTGTTAGATAAACAAGTCAAGTAACCCCGCAAAATGTCACGCTAAATTATGTAGAATTATTGATATTTTTTCTGGGGATTCAGCATACTATCAATGTACTGAATTTAGTTTTTCCATGATTTGCCTCCATTGTTAATTTTAGATAAGTTGCTCAGATAAATCGACAGTTTAGTTTGATATAATGGAGGGTATTTTGTTAAAATGGACAAATTATGTTAGTGGTTGGCAACAACGATATTTCATTTTGGACGATGGAGTTCTGTCGTACTATCGATCCAAAGAAGAAATGAATAGTGGATGTAAAGGATCGGTCAAATTATCTGTATGTGATGTTATAGGTGAGTTTCATGTAAATACTGCTAGTTTATTGCGTACAAATGATACAGTTCATAGTTCCGATCCACGAAGATTTGATTTGATCCTTGGTGAACAAAGATATTATTTGCGTGCTTTATCGCGGGCAGATCGACAAAGATGGGTTATAGCACTTGGTAGTTCAAAAGTAGGCACTGCACAATTAAAGTCAGAAGACGTAAATATATATGGTAAGTTTAAATATATATTTGATTTCTTCTCATTGACTAACTCCAAACTTTGTATGTATACTTATATTTTCACTTTCGGATTTTTTATTTTAATCATAACACGTGATCGGTGATCAATTATTCTGCTTCATCCCTGTATTTCTTGGAGTAACTCTTGATAATACCCACTTTTTCAAATCAAATAAGATGAAATGGTGGGATTTAAATTTAGGACTGAACTGTTTGAAGTTGAGTGTTTTGATCAGTAAGCCATGGATCCTTAAATTATGTGAGGATTACTTTTAATTCCTCCTACGTAATACATTTATTTATTTATTTTAACACATAGATATTGGTACAAAGAGACACCAAATACATATGCGCCACACAAATCTCATTCGGTATGTGTGAGGGCTGTAATACTGCCTGGGTGCCCAAACCGAAGCAGGCGGTTTTCTTAGGGGGCCACACCTCGAGCCTTTGACCTAAAGGTCTGACCCACAAGGCAGTGGAGCATGGTAAGGAGATGCAGTCCCATGGAAGCCGGTGACCAACGATTGGTTCATACGCCATTTGTTTATTGAGGATACTGGAGCCCGTGTGCACCATTGGTTTGGGATCCGGTTAAAGCTCCGGACATTTGCTTTTCGTCCTCTCATTTTCGTAAACAACACCCCCGTGATGTGAGAAGGCAGTGAGTAGGACTTCCCTGGCAGAGGCTGTATACGCGTGGCCATGTGAGAGCATTTGGAGAGGGAGAGCGGACTGTCCCCACTCTCGGCCATACCAGGGCATTTGGGGGCTACGTAATACATATCACATAGAGTAGCAATGGAATATATACTCCAATTCATTAGTTTATCTATAATATGAATAATGCGGTGCTGAAATATGTTTACAACCTAAGTTGTTCAGAGCAGAAATAAATTGTTTTTTATACATCCGACTTTCAGCCGTTCAGATAATCGTTTTCAATATATCTACACTTTTCAATATGGAGTTGTGGAGATTGTTGTGTTTGATTAAAATCATGAGTCGATCTACATTTAATAATATTTTATTAACCATGTAGTCTTATTACTCACTATATGATAAACGTGGCTTAATCAGCTCGCAAGACACAGGTTCTCTTATTCAATTTAATCAGTGGAATAATAAAGTAAATCGAAATTAAGCCTACTGACTGGCGAATTATTTAATACGAAAAATTGCTTATTCATTGTTAGAACCTTCACAGACCCAATTAATCGATAATCATCGTTCTGAATTGCGTCTTTATCATAATTTGATGGTACAACAAGTTAAAGAGATTCAAAGTGAACTAAAAGAAGGTACGGTCCCAGATATGAATGTAAGTTTTTGGTCTTCTAATTTCCGTTGATTTAAGTTTTTATCGTTGGTTTTCGTTCTACTAAATTTTTTAAAAACTGTAGTCACTATTCTCAGTATTGAGTTCAATCTAAGTATTTCCATACATCAGTAGGGGTATTGGTCACAGTAGTGTACTGGATTTTCACAAACACGTGTGATACAACATTTGATAAACATCTTGTAAATGAATCTAATAAAAGCAGGAATCGCAGTTTCTTAAGTGAATTTGAGCGATGTATATTGATGGGTCGAGCTGGCTGTCATCCACTGTGATCATGACATCTTTCTCACTAGCTAATTTCAACACCGGTGACCTTGAGTATATTCCCTACTCATTGCAATCATATATATGTGCAGCGTACTAAGCGACTTTTTTGTCTTGTCTACTCTGTTGGCCGGGTTTATTAGCTTGGTAATTAACATATTTGGATCATTTACAGGTGTAAATTTGTTATCGGGTAATTTGTATCAAGATAAATGGTGAGTTAATCGTCTAATTGTGTTTTATGGGTTTTTAAAACAAAGAAGTTGACGGAGATCATCGATCATGAGTTTCACTGAATATGGTTTGTAGTCAGTTTTCATACTTCTTAAAACAGAAGTAATGTTTCTTTTCTCTAATCAGTCCGTAATAGGGCGTGGGTTCGAATCCCACCTCCGCCACCAATTTGTAGCACGTACTATTAGCGTTGATCTGCGAGTAGGAGCGATCTGAAACACAACACGACAGTCAGAACGAACAGATGCTACTCAAGTGAGAACACGGCGTACGAGCACAACATAGATATATTTCAAAATTGAATTACGCGGTTTAAGTACAAAAACGGGAAGTCTATTACAAAATGGTTTTACTCATTATCTCGCAGGTTTAACTTGCGCAAGGCTTGTTCTTCCTCTTCTAGTACGTTCACTTTCTGTTGCCCTGAAACAAGGAAAACAAACTTGCATTAATAAAGTCACACGTAATGGTTTTTGATACTGCTACATTACCCCCTCTCTCCATGAGGCACTGTCCTCAGTGCCTGGTGCTGGACATGAGTATGCTGCCCCTCCCTCTGGTGGCACTTCATAATGGCTGACGGCAGTCGGCGGGTTGACGGTCGGGGTATCTAAGTGCACCGTTGTTCTATCGGGCTTCAATTGATTGTAGTGTGCTGTAATAACATCGTCTTGGGGTCGTTGGAGGTTACGTAAGACGAATGTAGTGGGGGGCCGCGTAAACACCACTTCATAAGGTCCTTGCCAAGGGTGATGGAACTTGCTACATGTCCCCGGTGGAGCCAAAGGGCGGTGCAGCCACACACGATCTCCGGGTTTATACACAGGTCCGTTCGCCTTGCGATCGTACACATCCTTTTGGTGCCTGCTGGCATTTTGTAAGTTGATCTTCACTAAGCTATAGGCGTCGGCTAGGCGGTTGCGAAGGTTACGGATGTATACTACATGATCTTGGGCCTCGCATGGTAACAACGGTATTTGCAGCTCAACGAGTAGGCGCAATTCATGTCCAAAAAGTAGGGTCGCGGGTGAAAATCCCGCAGATCCGTGCACTGATGCGCGGTAAGCCAACAGACATTCTGGTATCACATCATCCCGAAATTCCGTCGACGACTTATTGATAAACGACTGTAAGAGAGTTTTGATAGTCCTGTTGGTTCTTTCCACCAAGCCGTTACCTTCTGGATGATATGCGGTAGTGTGTGTTTTTCGGATTCCCAATAATCGACATATCTGAGCGACGAGATGACTTTCAAAAGCTGAGCCTTGGTCAGAATGGAGTGGAAGGGGAGCGCCGTACCGGGATACCCAATGATCAATGAAAGCACGAGTGACTGTGAGGGCATCTTGTTGTGGTATAGCAACAGCTTAACACCATTTTCTGAAATAGTCTACCATAACTAGGATATAACGGTTTCCGTCCCTTGATGTTGTGAGTGGCCCCATAATGTCGATGCCAACTCGCTGATGCGGACCTTCTGTCGTCATTCGAACTAAGGGTGCACGACGTATTTGTCGGGGTGACTTGATAGCATAGCACGTGCTACAATTTTTGCAGAATTCGGCAACGTCTTCATGGATGGATGGCCACCAAAACCTCTGGCAGATAGCATGTCCAGTCTTCCGTTTTCCTGAGTGCCCCAGTTCTCGGTGTACCTGCTCCATAATATTCTGAACCTGTACACGTGGTACTATCAATAGTGGCTGTTTTGATTCGCTGACTATAAATAACGTGTCTTCATACAATCCTAGACTGCTCCAATTGGCACACAGACGGCGCGTCGCCAAGGAATGATCCTTCAACTCTGTCATAGATGGTTTATTATTGCCATGTAGTTGCCTCTGGTAAATAAATCGCAGATCACGGTCTGCTGCTTGAAGCGACGGCCAGTTGATATCGGGGGCTGTGCTAAGAACGGCATTAATGGTATCAGGAGAATAGGGTATACGAGATAGGGAATCGGCGTTTGTGTGTCGGCTTCCGGGTCGGTATTCGCAAGTAAAATCAAATTCCTGAAACCTCTCCTGCCAGCGCGCTACCTGACCTTCTGGTTCACGGAATGAACGAAGCCACTGTAGTGCACGGTGATCTGTGCGTACACGAAAGGGTCGTCCTAAGAGATAGTGACGAAAATGTTGCAAAAATTTTACCAAAGCCAGCATCTCTCGGCGCGTCGTAGAATACCGTATCTCTCTTTTATCTAGCCGCCGACTAGCATACGCTATGACCCGTTCCTTTCCGTCTTGTGCTATTTGAGACAGGACTGCTCCAATAGCTGATGAGCTAGCATCTGTATCAAGTATGAACTCACCCGCTTTATCCGAAGTGTCCGGAAAAGCCAGTATGGGCGGAGCAGCAAGAAATGACTTCAAAGTGTTAAATGCGTGTTGGCATTCTGTGGTCCACAAAAATTTTCGTCCTTTATGCGTCAGGCGATGTAAAGGTGCTGTCAGGGATGCGAAATCGCGTACGAAACGTCTGTAATAAGAAGCGAGCCCCAGGAAGCTGCGAACATCCTCGGCAGATTTCGGTTGTGGCCAGTTAATAATGGCGCTTGTTTTTGCCTTATCCGTTGCTACTCCATCTTCCGTAATGCGATGCCCCAAAAGAGTACTTCTTTTTGTAAGAGTCGACATTTAGATGGTTTTACTTTTAAGTTGTGCTGCTTAATACGTTGTAGAACTGCCCTTAAACTGGCATTATGCTGTTCCGGCGTGCTGCCATACACAATAATATCATCCAGGTAAATTAAGCACTTGTGTGGTACGAGACCATATAGAACTGTCTGCATCAATCGTTGGAAGGTGGCTAGGGCATTAGTTAGCCCGAAGGGCATCACTTGAAATTCATATAGACCATTGGGTACTATAAACGCGGTTTTTTTCTATCTTGAGGTCGAACCTCCACTTGCCAATACCCTGATGTTAAGTCTAGAGTCGAGAACCAGCGAGCGCCTTTCATAGCATCTAATGTAGCATCAATCCGTGGAAGTGGAAAAGAATCGCGTTTGGTTATAGCATTAAGGCGTCTGTAGTCTACACACAGTCGTAGGGAGGAGTCTTTCTTTTTCACTAAAACAATAGGCGATGCCCATGGTGATGAAGATGGTACAATAATCTTTTTCTCTAGCATATCTTTTATCATTGATTCTAATTGAGGCTGGTAATGTACTGGTACTCGGCGAGGTGGTTGACGTAATGGCATGTGATCACCTGTGAGGATGGAGTGCTGTACAGTGGTCGTCCGATTTCCAGAGATATTCTCAGAGAAAACGGAACTAAATTGTTGGAGTACATCAGTGGTTGCTCGACGGTCTTTTTCACTTATTATTTTATTATCCTGTACCTGACGTACAATCTCTGCAATTCCCACCTGGGCTACGGTTTCGGTTGGCATTTCCTGGCGTTGTAGTTGCACGACAACCCCGCCAATTTTAGCTTCCGACTTATTCATGTCTATAGAGACCCGATATCTTAACATGAAGTCAACCCCGAGTATCATGTTCCAGGTCAGTGTGGGGCAAACCAGGAATTCATGTCGAAAAGAGTTCTTGTTTATTGTTAGCTCTAACCCTATCTTAGAACACGCAGTCAAGGGGTCTCCGCTCGCCGTGATTAATGTAGAGGAGCACTGTTTACGCTGAGTGCTGTAGTTAAGTCTCTGCAAGAAGTCTTCCTTAATAAGGGATACTGAAGCTCCTGTGTCTAGAAGTATGTCTAGCTCGATGTCTTGTACTCTACCTTTAAACGTAGTTGGATTGACATGATTAACATAGGACGATAAATAACCAAAACGCCGCTTACCTGGTTTACGGGGGCGGTTGTGACCGCATCTTCTGGCGTTCCTGCCAAACCTTTTGCAATATATACAGTCGGCTTGACGCCCACTGTAGTTTCCTATGCTGGTTGTTTATTCCACCTCGAATTTGACTGTCCGCGCGTAGCACCTCGGCCGGGAAGGTCAGACACAGCCATTGCAGTCTGGCAGCTGTCCAGGCCACTAGATTTTGTAGCTCGTTCCACAGTCGTTACTGATGATGAATGTGCACTGGATAAATTCACTAGTTTGTCAGCTGCCAGGAAGCGTAATGTTGTTCTTTTACGTCAGACGTATCGGTTGGTGGATTTCGAAGAAAGTGTTCTTTAAGTGGTCCGGGCAACAGGCCTTCGACAAAACGTGAGCGTATTAATTCTTCTCGTCCCATCGTATCTAAACGAGGAAATGCTTGTACTGCGACTTGCTGCAGGAAATGAAGATAGTCTATTGGACTCTCGCTTGCTTTCTGGTGGCGTGATAAAAACTGAATTGTCACCTGCTGGGTGCCTACGGGCATGGAAAAACAGTCGTCTAGAATTCTCCAGTTTCGTGAGAGCGTGTTACTGGTCGCAAAACCATTCGCTATAGCCCTGCGTATCGCTTCATCGCTCAGATAAGAAACGAGATAGTTGAAATATTCGGTCAATGGAACTATCTGAAGGTACGCTGTGACTTTAAATTTCCAAACGGAGTAATCTGACGACGTTTCAAGCAGTTGTGGTTGGCGTGTGGTTGAACCGGGAGCAGCCGTGATTGGAATCAGAGGGGGTTCGTCTAGATTCTCCTCGCGTTTTTCCGTCGGCACCTCCACCAGAAAGCAAGCGAGAGTCCAATAGACTATCTTCATTTCCTGCAGCAAGTCGCAGTACAAGCATTTCCTCGTTTAGATACGATGGGACGAGAAGAATTAATACGCTCACGTTTTGTCGAAGGCCTGTTGCCCGGACCACTTAAAGAACACTTTCTTCGAAATCCACCAACCGATACGTCTGACGTAAAAGAACAACATTACGCTTCCTGGCAGCTGACAAACTAGTGAATTTATCCAGTGCACATTCATCATCAGTAACGACTGTGGAACGAGCTACAAAATCTAGTGGCCTGGACAGCTGCCAGACTGCAATGGCTGTGTCTGACCTTCCCGGCCGAGGTGCTACGCGCGGACAGTCAAATTCGAGGTGGAATAAACAACCAGCATAGGGAAACTACAGTGGGCGTCAAGCCGACTGTATATATTGCAAAAGGTTTGGCAGGAACGCCAGAAGATGCGGTCACAACCGCCCCCGTAAACCAGGTAAGCGGCGTTTTGGTTATTTATCGTCCTATGTTAATCATGTCAATCCAACTACGTTTAAAGGTAGAGTACAAGACATCGAGCTAGACATACTTCTAGACACAGGAGCTTCAGTATCCCTTATTAAGGAAGACTTCTTGCAGAGACTTAACTACAGCACTCAGCGTAAACAGTGCTCCTCTACATTAATCACGGCGAGCGGAGACCCCTTGACTGCGTGTTCTAAGATAGGGTTAGAGCTAACAATAAACAAGAACTCTTTTCGACATGAATTCCTGGTTTGCCCCACACTGACCTGGAACATGATACTCGGGGTTGACTTCATGTTAAGATATCGGGTCTCTATAGACATGAATAAGTCGGAAGCTAAAATTGGCGGGGTTGTCGTGCAACTACAACGCCAGGAAATGCCAACCGAAACCGTAGCCCAGGTGGGAATTGCAGAGATTGTACGTCAGGTACAGGATAATAAAATAATAAGTGAAAAAGACCGTCGAGCAACCACTGATGTACTCCAACAATTTAGTTCCGTTTTCTCTGAGAATATCTCTGGAAATCGGACGACCACTGTACAGCACTCCATCCTCACAGGTGATCACATGCCATTACGTCAACCACCTCGCCGAGTACCAGTACATTACCAGCCTCAATTAGAATCAATGATGAAAGATATGCTAGAGAAAAAGATTATTGTACCATCTTCATCACCATGGGCATCGCCTATTGTTTTAGTGAAAAAGAAAGACTCCTCCCTACGACTGTGTGTAGACTACAGACGCCTTAATGCTATAACCAAACGCGATTCTTTTCCACTTCCACGGATTGATGCTACATTAGATGCTATGAAAGGCGCTCGCTGGTTCTCGACTCTAGACTTAACATCAGGGTATTGGCAAGTGGAGGTTCGACCTCAAGATAGAAAAAACCGCGTTTATAGTACCCAATGGTCTATATGAATTTCAAGTGATGCCCTTCGGGCTAACTAATGCCCTAGCCACCTTCCAACGATTGATGCAGACAGTTCTATATGGTCTCGTACCACACAAGTGCTTAATTTACCTGGATGATATTATTGTGTATGGCAGCACGCCGGAACAGCATAATGCCAGTTTAAGGGCAGTTCTACAACGTATTAAGCAGCACAACTTAAAAGTAAAACCATCTAAATGTCGACTCTTACAAAAGAAGTACTCTTTTTGGGGCATCGCATTACGGAAGATGGAGTAGCAACGGATAAGGCAAAAACAAGCGCCATTATTAACTGGCCACAACCGAAATCTGCCGAGGATGTTCGCAGCTTCCTGGGGCTCGCTTCTTATTACAGACGTTTCGTACGCGATTTCGCATCCCTGACAGCACCTTTACATCGCCTGACGCATAAAGGACGAAAATTTTTGTGGACCACAGAATGCCAACACGCATTTAACACTTTGAAGTCATTTCTTGCTGCTCCGCCCATACTGGCTTTTCCGGACACTTCGGATAAAGCGGGTGAGTTCATACTTGATACAGATGCTAGCTCATCAGCTATTGGAGCAGTCCTGTCTCAAATAGCACAAGACGGAAAGGAACGGGTCATAGCGTATGCTAGTCGGCGGCTAGATAAAAGAGAGATACGGTATTCTACGACGCGCCGAGAGATGCTGGCTTTGGTAAAATTTTTGCAACATTTTCGTCACTATCTCTTAGGACGACCCTTTCGTGTACGCACAGATCACCGTGCACTACAGTGGCTTCGTTCATTCCGTGAACCAGAAGGTCAGGTAGCGCGCTGGCAGGAGAGGTTTCAGGAATTTGATTTTACTTGCGAATACCGACCCGGAAGCCGACACACAAACGCCGATTCCCTATCTCGTATACCCTATTCTCCTGATACCATTAATGCCGTTCTTAGCACAGCCCCCGATATCAACTGGCCGTCGCTTCAAGCAGCAGACCGTGATCTGCGATTTATTTACCAGAGGCAACTACATGGCAATAATAAACCATCTATGACAGAGTTGAAGGATCATTCCTTGGCGACGCGCCGTCTGTGTGCCAATTGGAGCAGTCTAGGATTGTATGAAGACACGTTATTTATAGTCAGCGAATCAAAACAGCCACTATTGATAGTACCACGTGTACAGGTTCAGAATATTATGGAGCAGGTACACCGAGAACTGGGGCACTCAGGAAAACGGAAGACTGGACATGCTATCTGCCAGAGGTTTTGGTGGCCATCCCTCCAAATTCTGACGTTTCTTGTAATACAGAGGCAGATCCTTCTATCAAAGTTTCTCTCTCCTTATCCTTAAACAATAAATAAGCTTGTTGTAATATAAATAAACATGTTAGATAACTGTTAGATATCTTGTAGGAATCACCTTTTTTAAATAGTGATGGTAGTGGTTATTACTCGGACCCAGGATGCGCGTTTCATCCTATTCGGGAATCGCCAGCTGGATGTATCTGCATCTCAGTGTTGATGTTCATGCCAGTGCCTCTCTCTTTGGACGCCGATGCATTATCCACTGAGCTGTCTAACTCGTTACAGTTGAGAGTTAGACAGCAGTAACCTTGGGGTGTTACTGCGTTAGAATTCGTGAAATTATTCCTTTTGGGCCACAGTTAGAGGAGATAGTACTATCCCGTTTCTATTAATTCATTTATTACACTTATTTCCTTGGTTCAAAGGAGTATCAAAATGTATATAAACCACACGTCATCGAACTTGTATGTAGGTTGGAATACTGCCCAAGTGCCCAAACAGAAGTGGTTTTTTTAAAGAGGCGCACAGCTCGAGCCTTTAGCCCAAAGGGAAAGCGGACTGTTCCGGCCCTTGACTATTTCTACGTGTTTTCTTTATATAATTCCGTTTTATTGTAACAATTCACACCTCTTTCAGTCTCCATTTTCTTAATGTTCTATTCGCATTAATGTATTGATTTTTTTAAAACTCCATGTTGAAAAACATTTTTATGGTGCTCCTATTCAGTGATTCTAACAATAACTATAATCTGTCCCAACACTAGTTTACAAGACGTTTCTGTCTTCTCTCTTCTTAAGGTAACTAGATAATTACTACTAATATTCAATAAATGGGCTGTTTATTGTTCAATAAACGCTGTCTTAACAAGTTACATATCAGTCAGTTAGTCATAGAGAGGATAAAATCTATTACTAATTAGTTTAAATTTTGTATCACACGCATCTTGCTATACCATTTCGACATTTCAGAAAAGTAAGACCATCAAATAAGCTCGAATATTATTGATTACTTTATCCCATGGTTTTCCCTTTGATTTCCTACAACCACAGTCAGTGGTTAGAAATATTGATGAGTGACATAGTTTAGAATTGATTATAATGAAGATGCATTCAGACTCTAACTTGCTTTAAATCTTTGGTCTCAAATCTATTTTATATTTTCTATTCTATGTGTTTAATCATTTTCAATATTACTAATAAATTTACTATTCACGTATTGATCTTAATAATTTCATTGCACTGTACATTGATGTTTAGTCTGGCAACTTGAACCGATGTACACATATTTACCAGGTTCTATATTCGTTGTGATTAACTCCCTGCTACCTTAAAGTGTTTATTTCAATTACATAGAAAAATAGATGCTCACAATACTATCACATCTAATGGAAAAGAAGATAGGTGAAAACACATATATGCTAATCAAACGGTTATATATATATCAAATAATTTGTAGAAAAGTTGTTCGTATGTTCGGTTACGTATAAGAAAAGTGGAAAAGTTGAAAAACAAATGGGGATACAAGGCTTCTGTCAGTATTATAATTTGTCATTTTAACTTTAATATGAGGTTGACCGATAGATTCACGTAAGCAGAAATAAAAGTTGGGGAAAAATACTAATATTTGTACTAAGAGTTAGGGGAGGGAAAAGCGATGAGTGAACTTTTACGCCAGTGAATTTACAAAGTGAATTTCATATTGTTTTTGTTATATTCGGACGAAGACTAAAGGCATGGTAACTATCAAGACTAATTTATGGACTATTATATATATATATATATATATATATATATATATATATATATATGTCCATTCTAACAACCAGAGCAACATATTTTGTAGGTACATGGAATATAAGGACCAGCCAAATAGAAACGGATTCCGGCTCAGTGGTCCAGTTGGTTAAGCGTTTGCGCGCGAGACTGTAGGCCCTGGGTTCGAATCCCGCGAGCGGGATCGTGGATGCGCACTGCTGAGGAGTCCCACGATAGGACGAAACGGCCGTCCAGTGCTTTCAGGTTTCCAAAGGTGGTGGTCTAACGTCAATCGGTTCATGATCTCAATCAGAAACGGAAATGATGAGACAACTTGGCGTAACTCGAAATCGGCGAAACCTATTGGACCCAAGCTGGACGGCGAAGGTTAGGTACGGGAGAGATGCTGGAAAGAGGAAAATGCTCCGCACACTCAGGGAGTTGCTCAGATGTTGTTCGAAGGTGCACGAAATGCACTTACAGGATGTGAATCTCACGGATTTAGGATCTTCAAAACAAAGGAGGGAATGACGATGAATTTTATCCAATGTTATGTACCCACTAATAACAGCAACGACAGCGATAAGTATCAGTTCGAGAATCTGCAATTCATCATAGCGAAGTGCCCTGGAAAGGACTTGACAATCCTGATGGGAGATCTAAGCGCCAAAGTCGGAATGGACAACACCGGATATGATGATATCGTGAGGCGACATGGACTAGGAGAAAGGAACGAGAATGGAGAGAGATTTGCAAATCTGTGTACATTCAACAAGTTGGTTATAGGTGGCACAATATTCCCATACAAACACATACACAAAGTTACGTGAATTTCACCGGACCACTCCACGGAGAACCAGATGGGTCGTATTTGCATCAGTAAAAACTTCACAAGGTCAATGGAGAGTGTGAGAACCAGGAAAGGAGCTAACATAGCCTCAGATCACCTTCTGATGGTTTTCAAGATGAAACTGAAGCTAAAGAAGCACTGGACAGCTGGGGAAACAGTATTACATAGGTTCAATGCAGCCTTCCTTCGATATACTGATAAGCTCAACGAATTTAAGATAACTCTCAACAACAGGTTCCAAGCATTAGAGATTCTACTGAAAGAAGAAACTGCGTTGGGCGACAACTGGAAACGGATCAAATAAGCACTAACTTAAAAGTTTCAGAAGGTGCTGGGCCGCAAGAAGTATCATCATAAGGAATGAATCTCTATGGAAAATCTGGACAAGATTCAAGAAAGGAAAAAAAACAAAAAGACAGCAATTAACAACAGCCGAACAAGAGCAGAGAAAGTCAAAGCACAAGTTGAATATACAGAATTAAACAAGCAAGTAAAGAGGAGCATTAGAGCTGACTAGCAGAAATAAGTGGAAGAGCTAGCAAGGACAGTGGAAAAAGCTTCAAGAGAAGGAAATATGAGATAGCTATATGACACAACGAATAAACTAGCAGGAAAATATAGTAAACCAGAGAGACTGGTCAAGGACAAAGAAGACAAGCCAATCACTGAAATTCAAGGACAGAGTAACAGATATGTAGAATATTTTGAGAAACTCTTAAATAAACGAGCTTACATTTAACCAAACGATTTGGACTTCGCATATAACCTAGTCCTTTTATCCAACACGAGCAAATGCAGGTTAAGACAACCAGGGTAGCAACAGTCTCTGCATCAGTACATCTCAACATACACAAGGGTAAAAGCAAGATCCTTAAATACAACATGGAAAACACCAACACAATCACACTTGATGGAGAAACTCTGGAAGAGGTATGAATCAACTGTAACTATTTTATAAACTAGCCAGTGGATCAGAGGTTAAGGCAATCAATTTTTAGCCAATAGTTTACAACTTCGAACCCTAATTCACTTACTTGTGTTTAGACAAGCGGATAGTAGTATCATTAGCTCTCTCGTGTAGAGTGAAGCCGGAAGTCAAGTACATAAATCTGTACCTTTTAAGTGTGTCAATTAATAAAGAATATATCAACGGGTCATCTAAGCTTTTAATTATCACGAAAAAACAAATAATAAACTAGGTTTTATCATTATGTTGCGCCTAATATTCTCCGGATCTGACGCTATGTTATTTTAAGTAACACTCTTAGCTGTATTGCTGGATAATTGTTTTGATTCTTTTTGTCTGTTTATCAACCATTAATTTTCATACAATTTTTATCAGTAACTGTTTCATTCATGATTAAGTCAACTACATAGTTCACGACTTCTCACTAGAACTAGTTCAGAGTAACTCAGATCGTAGTTATATAATAGTGAGTACATAATTATTGGAAATAGTAAATGTAAAAATAAAAGTGTAAACCGGTCAATTACAACTCACTAATTTAACGGTTACATATACTCTCTGATGATACATTAAAATTTTAAGTTCTTTTATATGTAGAGTTGTGGCTGTACATTATGAAAAGGTATCAAGCTAAAATGCGCACTGCTGCGGAGTTCCACAATAGAAAGAAACAGTCGTTCAGTACTTCCAGGTTTTCCATGATGGTCTAGCTTCAATTGACTCATGGATCTCAACCATTGAAATTACTATCATATTCATAAAACCCCTCTGACATAAAACAATTCACTCAATGGTTACTATATTTTAAGAACTGTCAAATAACCCAATGATTATTAAAAAAAAACTATGAAATCGAATCTATCATGATCTATGTTATGTTGTAATTAACACATTATAGACTAATATTTAAGTAGTATAATGATAGTCAACATTCTCTAATATGTATTTACTAATTATTTAATGTCAATATATTTTAACTGGAATTTGGACAAGTAAATTTTATATTTGGTATGTTTGTTATAATTAAAAAAAGCAAATAGTAAACTATTGTTCAATGATAAATGTGAAATTATTTCAAATAGTGATTATCTTGTATAGTTTAAGTAGCAAACTAATCGTTTTTATTTTATTTATCATTTATTTGAACACATAGATATTGGTACAAGGAGGCACCAAATACATATGCGCCACACAAATCTCATTCGATATGTGTGAGGGCTGTAATACTCCCTGGGTGCCCAAACCGAAACAGGTGGTTTTCTTAGGGGGCCTTACCTCGAGCCTTTGACCTAAAGGTCTGACCCACAAGGCAGTGGAGCATCGTAAGGAGATGCAGTCCCATGGAAGCCGGTGACTAACGATTGGTTCATACGCCATTTGTTTATTGAGGATACTGGAGCCCGTGTGCACCATTGGTTTGGGATCCGGTTAAAGCTCCGGACATTTGCTTTTCGTCCTCTCATTTTCGTAAACAACACCCCCGTGATGTGAGAAGGCAGTGAGTAGGACTTCCCTGGCAGAGGCTGTATACGCGTGGCCATGTGAGAGCATTTGGAGAGGGAGAGCGGACTCTCCCCATTCTCGGCCATACCAGGGCATTTGGTGGCTATTCACAGTTATATAATATACCCTTATGGGCCAGGGTAATATTACATTGGTTTTCAGGAGAACCAGACACCATCTGGACTTTCACGTGACAACCCAAACAGTACAGCTCACCCCCGTTTAACAGGAGAGCCAGACACCACCCAGGCTTAAATTTTATAAACCGAGCAGTACAGCTCAATCCCACTTCACAGGAGAACCAGACACCGTATAGGTTTTAACGCTACAATCTGAATAGTACAGCTCAATCCTGTGACGCAACCACACAGGTACCAAGCACACTGGTGAACCAAATCGTTTTTAGAGATTCGTTGGAAATTAGGAAGAATTAGACAGCTTTTTCGTTGTAACATTTGATACATCCATATTTCTGCCAGGAACCATACTTTGAACGTTCATGTTTTAAGTTGAGCTTTTAACCGGAAGCAAATAGAGTTAAGTTCGAGCTTGAAAACTAATATTTCATAGCCTAACGAAATATCATTGTTTATATGAAATATTTATGAAAATGTCTTGCCGTGTAATAAAATTGTATCACTTTAATTGTTTTCTCAGAAAAATATAGTTATTTCTCTCTAACTCTTATGATATCAATGTCTTGATTAATCCTCATTCATTCATACTTAAACTGTATTGGAGAGTATCCAATTTGTCTAACACATCGATTTATACAACAAATTTTTTGAATGTTGGTCACTGAATTTTTGTTGTCGTTGCTGCTAAAATCTTATCTGCGTTATGTTCTTTGAATTCCTAATTCATTTACAATTCTTGAATCTATTCATTTGTTTAAATTCTTCAATTAAGCAAACATACTAGAATTCCATAGATTCTTTATTGATTTGAACTTGTCCAACAGAAATTAGTCGGTTATAGGCAAAAAAAAAATAGTCAATACAGAAGAAAACTAGGTATCTAAATAGCTTTAGAAAACTTAAGATTAAAATACGATAGAAGAACAGATTGAATACACAATTCTAGCTTCTCTAAATGTACAACAAAAGGTTCCGCTGTGTTAAACAGACTAAACCTCAGTTTATTAAAGATCAATTTTATTTCAATTCATCTTGTTGATGAATTTAAACTGTGGATGCGTTTTAATGTGATGAAATGTGTTTACCAGGTGTTCGATTATGGAGCTACCTTTGGATTTATTGTTGTCTCTTTTCAATCACATCAGATAATAATCTTCAATTATCTTGGATGAAACGACTTATATACCCATCTCCACAGGAGCCGATGAATTAATAACGACATATAGAAATGATCTGATCCAAGAACTTATAGTTCAAGCTATTTGTGAACATAGATAAGTTGGCTGGATGAAAACATTATTGTGTATTCAATATTTCATCCTATGATGTTCTAATCTTTGTCCTATATATGAATCAGGTATTTAAACCATATATTCACCAACAGTTTTGTTATTGTAGAAATTAATTTCTGTTATTTAATTTTCCACTTTCGTTTTGCTTTAATCAGCGTATTGATGAATTAACTGGTATGTTAAACGCATCTTGCTCCACATTCTTAATAACTTTGGATGAATTAATGATTTTAAGTAATGCACAAGCTCCATGGTTAAGTTCCATTGTAACAGGAACAACATTGGAGACAAGTCCTACTATATTTCGAAATACATCATGTCTTACCAATACAGATCCTTCTAATATACATTCACCAAATATGAGGCAAGTTTAATTAATTATACAGTTGACTCCATTTATCTTTTGATCTCATGTTTAAAAGGATTAGGCAAAGCTGAATTATACAATCGAGCCAATAATCAAGAAGGATCAAGATATTTCGAGGCCAAAGCGTATTTTATCACAGTAGAATGTTATTTGTTGAAATGTGATGATTAGTTTTAACAATGAAAGCATCAATAAACATTTAAGTTTAGATTTAAGTCTAAGATTTAGAATTTAGAGTTTAGGATGTAGGATCGGGGTTTGAGTTATGATTGGGTTGTAGAGCTTAGAGTTGATGCTTACAGTTAAGATTTAGGATAATCATATATATATAAGCTGTGACTGGTAAGATTCAGTTGGATATGAAATGAAACAACTGATACGTTTTGTATTGGAGTGTTAAGGCACGAACTTTCTAATCACTTCCTAGTTCCTGAAATTGTTCAACTTTCAAACTCTTAGTTGGAAATAAAAAATGTTAACCATGAAGGAAACTTTATTCCAAAGATTAATTAGTGCATGGAAGAAGCTGGTGTATTTATAGGTTTACACATATAATTTCGAGATTGAAGAACTAGTTAAAACAACATTTGTAGAACAGTGAATGAAAAGCTCACTTCTACATGAAGTAAACGCTGATGATGTTCTCCAGAGAATAGCATTGAAAACTCCACAATCGAATAGTCTATTCGGTTCATAGAATACAATATAATACTGTTACTCCTCGTTGAGGAGATTAGAATATCCACCAGTATTCTCCATATAACTTTGTCCCGGGCAATCCTTTTCAGTTGCTATTCATCCTTTTCGTATGTGCTTCCAATTCTCAGTGCAATGTGTTCTTTGACCTTCCTTTCTTCAGTTTCCCTCCACGAATCCAAGTTAGCGATTGCTTCGTGATGTAGTTTGAGGATTTCTTCAATGTGTGTCCTATCCAGTGCCGTCATCTTCCCTAATTTCCTCTTCAAATGGAAGTTGGTTCGTTCTCTCCCACAGTAGGTTGTTGCTGATGATATCCGGTCAACAAACATTGAATATCTTACGTAGACAATTGTCTAGAAATACTTGTACTTTGTTGATGATGGTTGTAGTAGTGCTCCAAGTTTCATCTCCGTACAGTAGAATTGTACGTTCATATTGAAGACTGTGACTTTGATGTTGGTTGACCGATAGTTGTTTTGAGTTCCATATGTTCTTCAACTGTAGGAATGTTGTCCTTAATTTGCCAATCTTCGCATTTACGACTGAATCAGATGCTTCATGTTCATCGATGATTCTTTCCGGATACGTGGAACTTTCCACCTCTTCCAGAGTTTTTCCATCAAGTATGATTGTGTTGGTGTTCTTCGTGTTGTATTTGAGGATGTTGCCTTTTCCCTTGTGTATGTTGAGATCTACTGACTCAAAGACTGTTGCTACACTAGTTGTCTTCATCTGCATTTGTTCATGTGTATGAGATAGAAGGACTAGGTAATCTGCGAAGTCCAAATCGTCTAGTTGAATGCAAGCTGTATATTGTATTCCGTGTTTCATCTCAGACGTCGAGGTCTTCATAATCCTGTCGACTATTAGAAGAAAGAGAAAGGTGGAGAATAAACCATCTTAACTGACCAACCAAACATTTATTACAATGATTGTTATTAGCAGTAATAATATAATTATTTATAATAATGATCCTTATTGTAATGATGAATAAGTATTATATTTAATAACCAATCCATTCTTGACTTCTACATTTCATCTTTAGTAATAATCTTTGTTCTTCATTGACGAATGATCCTATCTTTCGAAATTCACATGCACAATCATCATTGAATCGGCGTCACTTCAATGCTACACGAAAATATCAAACTTTTTTCTCTACTTTAGAATATAGGTAAGTCGATATTTCACCATTAAAAACTAGTCTGTTATTGATAATTCTAATTTAATTTACGTACAATTGATAAATCACAAAGTAGTGACCAATGTCATGTATGTCAAGTCCTTTTTAGCGCTGGTTGAATTCTATCGATCAAGTTACTGTGTGGCCACTATTTCAAGTGACTCGACTTGTCTAGCATTATTTTGAGATGCTAAATAGTTGGAGCTAATTGATAACAAACCTTGGATTTAAGTTTTGTGCTATTTGGTATTCATCAACAAGGTGTACTTGTGATCTAAAAGGAACTGATACCTTCCGAAGGATTCAATCCTGTTTTACACAGTTCAGCTCCACCATGGCCACGTCTTTGACTGTGAATCTGGGTGACACAGGATGAGATCCGTTAGGAAGCAACAGTACCCTAAAGATTACAGTCACACGTCTGTGACGAGTACCAAATAGGACGAAACCCAAATTAGGCAGAGTTTCTTGTCGATTACCTTCAACCTTCACCCTACAATTGAGCTTATTTACAACAAAGTTTGTCATGATTAGTATTAACATCAGGTCATTAAAATTGGAGTATTGTAAAATGGGTTGTTGATGAAACCAAAGACCTCCAGGTATCACGGCAAGTACTTAACCTTTAGACCGTTAGCCTGGCATCTAATAGTTTACACGCCTAAATTTCATCAGTTCACGATATTGCGCAATCATCTGAGAAGTCCCATACCAGGATAAAACAGCTGCCCAGTGCTTTTTAATTTCGGTGCTGTGTTTTTTTAAACGAGGTGGTTTGGTTGTGAAGCTTTTATTGTCCTTTTGGGCAACATCATCAGTTCGTTATTCAAAAAAGAGCTTTCAGAATCTCTCCACAATTGACTAGCAGATTGTTTTATCGACATAGAATTTGATTAGTTGTTGTCCATAGGTGAGTGGTCGCTATTTGTTTTGATTGTTTTCTCGCGTAACTTGATTTCTGATCTCTCGGTTTTGGGTCTTTTTTCATATCCACTGATAGATTTGATTGATTTTGATACATCTTTTGATTGATTAATGACTGAATGAAGTCTCAGGCTTCTGAGAAATCTCTGGCTTTCTTTGTCTTACCACTGTCTCCTATGTCAATGTTTTTTCAGTCGAACTCATATCCATAGTTGTCCATATGCAACCGAAGCTTTATGGTGATGTTTAACATCTTACTGATGCTCATTTAGGTTTAGACAGCGGGTGGTCACTTCATAATATGAAGTGTTTGTCTCTATTACTGTAATTTATCTTGTAAATGATACTCATCCTGTCTTTATTTGTCGTTTTGTCCTTTGGTTTGCACATTGTCAATCAAAACCATCTTGTAGGCTTCAATTATTCATAGCAGTCTTAATCATTTGTTTGTCATTTGGAAGATATTCCTTGTGTAGAGTAAAATTATCCATTTTCTGATTGTTTGTAATTGATTTTTTATTTTTTTCTAATGGTTGATTCAATAAACAATTCATGATGAAGTTTTGTGGGTAATCATTTTCTTCATGTAGTGGCAGTGTCGCAGTGTGTTTTCATTGTTTTGAATGAGGTTTGTATACAGTTTGTTTTATAAGTCATTGCGTTGTTACATTTTCGTTGTACATTTAGTCGGTATGCGTTAGCTTCTTATATACTTGAGTTCCGAGTTTCACTGTATTGTTTCTGGTGATCCATATGTCCAAAAATGGTAGTTTGTTGTCTGAATCTATTTATAATGTGAATTTTATTTCATCAAATACATTGTTGGTCAAATTGTCGGTGCTTTCCGGCGGACTCGTTTTGATAATGACATATGTGTCATTTAAATGGTGAGTCCAATTTCATTGAAATCAATGTCAGACCAACATTGAAAACGTGGAAGCACTGTATAACCGTTTCACCCCAGTATGGGACTCCTCAGCAGTACGTATCTACTACTCTACACGCGGCGACCGAACCCAGGATCTTCGGTCTCCTGCAAGAACACTTGACCTCCAAACCACTGAGCCGGTGTTATATCTTGCGACCGCCAATTAGGGGATCAGTGAATTATCGATCGGACCAAGGACGCGTAAACACGTGTGAGCAGCCTATATTTCTGATTGGTCCTGCTTTCCGCCTAGCCCAGCCAGTTAAGTCCAGAACACCAGTCTCAGCCTCTGTAACATGAATCCTTATATTTCAATTATACTGAGTTTATATACCAATCAAACAGACCACAACGTAGCATAAAATAACATTTGTAAAAAAATTGGCCAAATGTGGCTGTGAATGTGGGAGGCAGTGACTAATAGACAGGGCATAATTCGAGAATGGTAAAACGTATAATAATGGTTCATAGGTCAAAATAAGGTTTATAATAAGAGAATTATGAATATGAATAGTTTAGTTATCTAACAATTAAACGATAAAAATATACGTTTATTATTGGTCCATAAATGGATCCCAAAGTTACCATTCATTATGTTTATCGGGACCTAACAGCCGGAATCCTACGGTGTTTTTTTCTAACCAATAAATTCACCTTCCAATACTTTCGTTAGGTAACTGTCTGTCACCCGACACTAGAATCCCTAGAATTTCTTCTCGAATCTGGTCACTAATATGCACATAATAATTATCAGTATATAGTTGTATAGATTCTTGGGTTTCCTTATAAGTAAGACTATGATTTCCAGCCTCTGCGTAACTAATTTTCAATGGTTGTCTGACTAAGGTCATTTGGTGATGGGGAACGATGAAATTCAACATCTTCAAACCCCCCTCATCATGTAATAATAATAAATTGTGTTTTTCACTACTTCATAATATATATATCTACATATCTTAATATTATTTTCTTGTATTGCAATTGACAGTTTTGAAGAGATTAAACCATCTATACCTATTCAACCAATTCCAGATAATGATGATGAAATAAAACTACCTGGTGATTATTTATCAGCATTAGAATTTGTTAAAGCATCTAAATGTTTATTGCATTTTCTTGATCGATTAAATAATAATAACAATAATAATACTAATCAAACTAATTGTACATTATCAACTACTTCACGTACTTTTATTGCATTACAACAAATTCGTCATCGTTTATTAACTTATTTAAACTGTATTGAATTTCATGTTGAAATGCATACTTCCACAACAAATATTATTAATGATCATCATAATCATACTACTGATATGAATACTACTGTTATCGATGAAAACTTATCAATGGACAGTAAACAGAATCATCATGATACAAATGTAAACAATCATTGTAATATTTTATTTAAAAAAGCTCAACTCAGCTTAGGTTATCTTTTACGATATGAAGTGAAACATAAAGAATCTATTCAAGAAAATAATAATTCAGTTTATATGGCTATTCTGTGGTTATGTAGGTAAGTGTATTTGCATTCGTATTTTTTATTTCACTGGTTGAAATCATGAGTCAATTGAAGCTAGACCACCATGGGAAACCTGGAAGCACTGGACGGCCGTTTCGTCCTAGTATGGGACTCCTCAGCAGTGCGCGAGACTGATAAGGTCTTGGGTTCGAATGTCGCGGGGGGCGGGATTGTGGACGCACACTGCTGAGGAGTCCCATTCTAGAACGAAACGGCCGTCCAGTGCTTCCAGGTTTCCCATGGTGGTCTAGCTTCAATTGACTCATGATTTCAATCAGTGAAATTTCTAAAAATCTCCACAAAACCCATTCTGACATTTATTTATTTTAAAAAAAATAGGATAGTTTGGCTAGCAATAAAATCCAGGTGGGGTATTTCATCCTTAGCTGGATATATTTTCATCTCCAAGTGAAGTTGATATTCACTCTGGGACTCTTTTATTGTGTTTGTGTATGAGTTAACTATCACGTAAATTATATGGCCAGTTTCAAGCAGTTATCTCTTGACCACTGGGGTCACATTCTCCACTGTAATTCTTCTCTGTAATCTAATGTTTTTTTTAGAGGCAACTCAAGAAAAAATGATCACTGTTATGACTTTATGTCCGGCTTTTTATGACGTGATTTATCCGCCAATCAAAATACGACTTATACAATCTTCGAACTGTGCCAAACCGATGACGTTCGACCGGTATGGGCAGTCTAGCGTCCTTATTGGTCCTATGTTCGCCTAGCCCGTCCACTTGAGTCCAGAACACCAGAAACCAGCTTCCAATATGAAAATCGAATCGAATCATTTATTTCAGACATATTGGGTTTATATATCAACCAAACAGACCGCAACGCACCATAAAATAGGAAATAATATTTGTACACAATAAAGCCAAAAGGTGGCTGTGAACGTGGGAGGCAGTAGTCAATAAACTGAACATAGCTTAAGAACAGTAAATCGTACAATAATAAATTATAAGTCTAAATAAAGCTTATAATAAGAGGAATATAAATATACATAATCTAATTATTGAGTAATTATACCAAAAGAATGTATAGATAATATTAGTCAATTAATATGTCTCATAAGTTACTCGTGATTTAATCTTCGCTCGGATATAACAATCACCGCTTTCATACCTTTAGTGACACTCGAAGTCACCATGTTTAAAATCATACACCGGCTTAGTTACTTAATGAATATACTGGTGTTGATGTAATTCAATAACCAAGTATAGGTGTGTGTATGTTTGCAAGTAGATATAGTTGTGTAGTTCGGACCCAATACTGACTAACAGAGAGTTCAATACCTCAATAACTTATCCGGTCTTGATTTATGGTTACCAGTAATGTAATATTTTGTCTGAAATATATTTTACTTTTCCATGAGTACTATCTCACTATATTGATTAATTAGTAAATAAAGTAATAACCTGTGTACGTTTGGTTGCTCCTTAGTGTTAATAAAATTTTATCGATCAAATTGCGATGTGGTCAATCACGATCATAGCTGCTACCTTGAAGTGGTGGTCTGACTTGCCTGTCATAATTACTCAAACGATCTATATAGGCCGAAATGCATGTAATTTTCAAGTTCTACCGCGCTAGGCAGATCGGTTGGATAATGGTAAGACTAGAAACAGCAACTTAAGGTCCAAAGGTAACTTGAACTGATAAACGTACGTACGTACCAGGTTTTACTTTGCAACTGACTGACTGAATGTGATCAGTTGCTATTATTTATCACTTAATGATCAATCTGCCCAAAAATCTCAGTCCTACAGAAGGTTGATTGCTACCCGAAATAAAGAAATATACATTTTTGATAAGTGTTAATTATAACAAAACTTAATCCATCATAATTTCTCACTAATTAAATCCGACCACATAAAGTTCTTTTTAATCACTTACTTATACATTCTATAATCGAATCCTTTTAATTCATATTTTAGAAGCTTTTGTGACTATGTTCTATACGTAAATAATTTGTTTATTATTATGCTTGCGGTCTGAAAATGTCTTATTACTTCCATTTGATCTGAAATGTATGAAAAGTGAATGCGCGGCAGTCCGTTCTGTTTTACTTTACGGCAGCGAAACATGGCCATTAAGAGTAGAAGATACTCGTAAGCTATTAGTATGTGACCACAGATGCCTTAGAAATATTGCTGGCGTCTGCTGGGATCGCCGGGTAAGTAATAGTGAGGTTAAACGCAGGGTATTAGGGAATGATGGTAAATCAGTTGATGAGGTTGTGAATTTTCATCGACTGAGATGGTTGGGCCACGTGTTACGTATGCCTGAACACCGATTACCACGACGTGCAATGCTATCCGGTATTGGAGATGGTTGGAAGAAAGTTAGGGGTGGCCAAACCAAAACGTGGCATCAGTGCTTGAAGTCACTAACTTCTAGTCTGAGCCATGTTGGTAGATGCAGACTACTTGGTTGGGGTCCGCGTGACTATCGTAACCAATGGTTGGAGACTCTTGGTGACATGGCTTGGAATCGACCACAATGGCGTCGGTGTATACACTCTCTATCTTCCCTTAAACTAAGAGATTAAAATCGCTTCATATCTGTCTTTCTACGAACTAATTCTTTCTTCCTGTATTATATCCTTATGCTCAATCTTTCTTTTATATATTACCACCGTTGAATTAACTACTTTTATGAATCCGGTGTCCATCTTGTGTTAATGAGATATGGAAACTTGGACCGATGTATGTATGTGCCTGGTCCTACGTTGTAGCTGACTGACTGACTAAGTGAAGCCGTTAATAATAATAATAATAATAATAACTTGCTTCACGGAGATTTTTTTTCAATCATTTTCACGATGTAGAAATTGTTACACTCTTTCTGCTTAACTTGTTACATAAAGAATAAATCTTCGCAAATAAATAAACCAATTCCAATGATAGATGAATTGATTACTGAGTAATAATCTATGTTATGATTGTCTATTCCTTAGTGATGATCGAATTCTGTCGATCAAGTTGTATACAATTTAACTGTTAGTCTAGTTGACTTAAGTCAATACAGATGCTGATGTTAGGCTCAATCTACTAGCTAAAAATGACAATTCAGTTGAATAAGTAATGAATCTTCATCAACTAAGGTAGTTGGGACGTGTGTTACTTTGACCCATCGTCCGCTTGCCTCGATGCTCGATGTTTTCTAGTTTAGGAGTAGGCTGGAAGAAAGCTAGAAGTTGGACCAAACACAGATATAATATTAGTCTGTGAAATCACTGATAGTTGGACTAAACTGTGTTAAGTAGTACGAACCTCCTAGTTGAAGTCGTTGAGTTGTATGCCTCGTAATCGTCTGCAGTGATGCAAATGTACTCATCAACTGTTTTCCTTTTGACCTTAAGTTTTAAAGTTGGCTCATAGTTTTTTATTCCATAAATGGATTTTTTCTTCTTGAATCATGTTACCTATATTAAATCTTTCCTACCCCCACTGATATTATGATAACTTTTATTACTATGGTATTTATCTTGAATTGATATTATTCTACCAAGAGAATCAGTCTGAAATTAGTTCTTATTACTACTATAAAGCACTTGAAGATAAGAAATAATGACTAGTATAATCTGTAAATCAATGAATCAGGGTTAACAAATACACTCAACTGGGGGAAGGTATCATTTACCTAACTACTTCCTGGACTATACCAAATACTTCGTTCCTTTTTTGTATAATGCGTAAAACATATGAACTTAATATGTGTTTTACCCAGTTATGATCTTCATTTTTTTCTAAACAGACAATATATTATTAAATTATTGATTATCGTCGTCACCTAATATTCATCTACCCGATTGATCTTTTCCACTTATCACCGTTAAAATGAATATCTAAGCGAATAATGATTAGAGTTTCCATGTATATATTTGTCAAAGCATAAAAATATGTGAAAGATCGATTTTATATATGCCTTATGAAATCTTATTAATTATCACATATGCATACCCGTACACCCACACCCACACACACACTGATGAATCAACATTTGGCATTCCCTGACAAGAGCGCATAATAGAAAGTTTCTTCAATGAATAAATGTTATGGGGTAAATCAATTACAGTAATTAATTACACATTACATGTGTGCGTGTATGTGTATTTGATTGAATTGAAGGTAAATTATTGACAGAAAAGACAATATCACAATCATTTTTTGATGTATGATGACAACACATGAGATTCATTATGCATGGAGTAGAACAGAAATTAAAATACGGTGTTTAACCACAGATTGTTTTTTTTAAAGCAAATAACTAGATAAATGACAGTATTATATTGTGCACTAAAGTTTGTGAAGTTATGGCGTAGGTGTTAAGTTGTTTGAATTTTAGTCACTAAGTCACGGGTTCGAATCCCACACAGAGCTGGCTTTAATTTCGCCAGTCAAGTAGTATTACTAATTCTCACACAATCAATTGTAATTAGTACGGCACCTTGCATAAGTGTGCATAATCGGTCCACGTTCCCATATTACACTACTAAATCAATGTGGAACAACCAACGAATTACTATATTGAGTAATATCATTGATATTTAGAAAAAGGTTAAACATAAAGTCAGTTGTTTCGAAAGGATCGAATTCATGGAAGAAAGTATAATTTGATACCGACACTGAAATTCCGAGACAACAAAGAATAAATTTGTGTGTGGTGATGCAGACACCTGGCGTCTCCTATCGCTGATCACGATTATCGTATGAATCTCATCATATAGCTTGAACCAACTAAAATGCCTCAACCCAACAGCATATAACTTCCCTGACTTTATACTTCAGCTTTACGTAGTTTTGTTCTAACATACACTTACTCTACCGATTATTTCTTGTCAAAGTGGACGGTGTTTGTGCATACACAACTTATTTTATAGTTACTAAAGTAACTATAACTGAGATTCTCTGTTTCATCAACCATCTTTACTACGCAAAAAAGTCAGCATTACTTGCACGGCTATTCGATAATACTCATAAGAGATCCCTGTCTTCCACTTTCAAAAAACGCATCTCTCAATTTTAAGGTCAAATTAAACATATTACTGTTCAGTTTACTCACTATTTGATAGACTGGTTTTTGCGTACACAGAGTGTGCTTCAAAGCAGTTTGTTGATTGAGCTACCTTTTTTATTTGATGGACGAAATCTCATAGAACTGACTGACAACAAGTAATTTGTGTAAGTATCAATGAAAGTAACACAAGATGAGATTTATAGACAAACCAATTCACTCATCCATTTGAATAGATAGAATTTCACTGTTCACAATTGATCACTGAGTGGTGTTCAATATCATGTGGGTCAAGTCCTTCTTAGTGCAGATAGAATACTATAGACCAAGTTGCAATGTGGCGACTAGTCTAAGTGACTTGACATTGCGTGCACTATGTTGATATATGGTGGTGGTTTGAGGTAGTCAACAAGAAACCCTGGTCCCGAGTTTCGTGCTATTTGGCACTTGTCAGCAAGGTGTACCTGTAATCTTGATGGAATTGGTGCTCCCTGATGGATTCGATCCTGTGTCACCCAGCTTCACAGTCAGAGACGTTACCACTGGGTTATCCGGGTCGCAACTGACCTCTTGTAGGACTGAGATGTATTTACAATTCATTGATCACTGGGCGGAGATCAATATCATATATGTCAGGTTCTTCTTGATACAGATCGAATGCTATCAATGTTGAGTTCCACTGTAAATTTAATCAAACAATTAATGAACACATAGTCAATTCAATTCTAACTTTTCAACAATACCAACAAATACTTCTTAAAATACATCAAATTATTTCACCGATTTTATTTCGTTTCTTTTTTTTTAAAAGAAAGGTATGTTAAAAGTTTACAGCGGAAAATGTTTACCGTTTTTTTTAGACAAGTTTCTATCAATTTAATGATAAATTTGGAATTTCCATAGAAACTTAATTAGTGTGTACGTCATTTATATAAAACTAAGTAATTTGTTTCATCAAGACTAATTTATTATTATCATAATTGAGTTAGATTTAATCATAGAAATGTATATTGGCGGTTAGTTCAAACATACATTTGTGATACATCTTTTCTTTTTTCTGTTCAGTTATGCAATTACAATGCGATAATAGTAGTATAGAATATGGTTGAAAAGTTAGATCACAATCATATTGACCGTTATTTTGTATCTATAACCTTGAATAGCTTAGTTCAAGAGTTGAGTATTCAGTATCGGAAGTGCTTGAAGTTGGTTGTGTGTGTGTGTGTGTGTGTGTTAATTCACATAAGTTCTTGATTTTCATATACTTATGTAGTCGGTTGATTTATGAAAACCTAAAAGAAAAACAAGTCGTTTAGAACCATTTAAGTGTATTTCTTTCCTTATGTAAATATCAGATTCCTTATCGTATAACTGTCTATTGAGAAGTCCACGTTATACCCGTTTCGTCTAACAATGTATTCGACTCAAGAAATAATGCAATATTGGTAAATATAGTGAAGTGCATTGTGGAAAACATCCCAAACGAAGAAAAGTTTGTTTAACAAAGTCGTTTAAACCGGTCATCTATATCCACCGACACATGCCTCCAAATGGAACATTGATCAGTAGTACTGTATATTTTTCTCTTAAACTTGTGAAAATATTACCAATGTAAATGAACAGTCTATAGAATTGCATGTCACTGTTATTATGTTGTTTCTTGAGTCGAATATAATGTTAGATGGGACGGGTATAACGGGGGTTTCTAGACATTTATACAATTAAGAGTTTGATGTTTACACCAGGAAAGAAACACACTTAAATGGTTCTCAACGACTTGTTTTTCTTCTGGGTTTTCAGAAATCAACCGACTACATTACTTACCTACGCCTGTTACTCCTAATCGAGCATAGGTCGCCGACCAGCATTCTCCAACTCACTCTGTCCTGGGCCTTTCTTTCCAGTTCTATCCAATTTTTGTTTATTTTTCTCGTGTCTGTCTCCATTTCTCAGCGTTATGTGTTCTTTGATCTTCCACTTTTCCTTCGACCTTGGGGCTTGCCTTGTGATACAGTTTGATGCTTTCCTCAATATGTGTCCTATCCACTTTCAGCGCTTCTTTCTGATTTCTTCCTCTGCTAGGATCTGATTCATTCTCCCCCATAGTAGGTCGTTGTTGATATTGTCTGGCCAACAGATCCGAAGTATTTTGCGTAGACAGCTGTTAATGAACACTTGTATCTTCTGGATCATGGCTTTCGTAGTTCTCCAGGTTCCACCCCATACAGTAGAACTGTCTTGACATTTGTATTGAAAATTCTGACCTTGGTGTTGGTTGACAATTGTTTTGAGTTCCAGATGTTCTTCAATTGTAAATATGCTGCTCGTGCTTTGCCGATCAGCGCCTTCACATCTGCATCAGATCCACTGTGTCTAGCAATGGTACTGCCCAGATGCGTAAAGGTTTTTACATCCTCCAAATCTTCTCCGTCAAGCGTGATTCGATTGGTGCATGTTGTTTTGTATCGGAGAATCTTGCTTTCCCCTTTGTGTTTGCTGAGACATACTGCTACTGAGTCTGCTGCTGCACTGTTCGTCTTCTCCTGCATTTGTTGTTGTGTATGCGATAGAAGAGCCAGATCATCTGCGAAGTCTAAATCGTCCAGCTGCATCCAACCGACTACATAAGTATGGGAAAATCAAGAACTCGTGTGAATTAACACATACAACCAACCTCAGGCACTTCCGAAAATGAAGTCTCACACTTTGAACTTATCTATTTGACGTTGTTGAGACGAAATGGATATGACTCGGAAATAAATTTTTAGCTTTCTTGTTAAGATATATTAATAGACAAACTAAACTGTTTACTTAGGTGTGTTATGGTATGTTGTGAAACTGTACAGTTGGATCTTCTAATCTGATGATGGTCTCAACGCTTTTCTGATAATAAGAAGTGACATCGTCTATTTGGTCCTGTTTATTCTATATTTGTAAACTATTCAGACATACTTGCAATGGAATTTTTTTACCAAGTACAGATTTAAACGATTGGTCATGCTCTGTTATTGACTTAAGCTTACTAGCCGTGCTGCTCGGATGTGTATTTGGCTAAATTAGAGACGCTAAGCCATGGAATAAATAATGGATGCAAAATAGACCAAAGTAGAATCGAAATTCTGATTGGTGGCCCGTCATGTGATATGTTTGCCAGAGGTCACAAGACAATAAAATCTCTTGCAAAAATATCCATAGTATCTGTGCTGAAGAACGATATTCAAATCACAAAGCATTCATCTTACACTACCTCCTAGGGGAATTTTAAGTGCAACCTTGAGATTAGCAAAACAAAGATAAACTACAGCATGCAGTTTTCGTGTAACAGAAGCCGTAAAACACAGAATAATATTAAAATAGTAAAGAATTAGGAGTTTTAACATCATTCTGAGAGCTAAATATAGATAATTTAGTCTTTAGTTCATTGTTCTGTAGTGAGTTTATGCCCTAATTATTAGTTCATTATCTTTTAAAACCTAATAACTAGCCCTAAAACTCATCAACTCTGGCTTTTTTTATACTCCTAACCCTGACTTATTGACCTTAACACTTCATTCCACATGTCAACTATTGTCCAATCTTTTTAAAATATGAAATATACTGAAAGTCATGAGTTTCAACAACAAGCCATCTTCACTATAGCGGTTTGCATCTAGACAGTTGGTGCTTTGTGTAGTAGGGGAGCATCCATAGTAACGTGATGGAGGGAACTGGAAAAGAGCAGAATAAAAGAAATGGTGAATCGACAACTCAACCAGCGCACACTATACACTTACATTTAATATGGAAAATAATAGACAACAATCAGAAATAAGGCAAGCCTCAAATTAAGACAGTCTTGGACTTGAAACTTGAATCAAGATCGTTTAGCTCGCTCACACGCGATAGCGTTCTTAATTCTCCTATCGTCTAGCTTAATTTGGATTGATTCCTCAAGTCCGTCGGTATCATATAGTTTTACCTCTAATTATGATTATTTAATCAAATTAAACCTTTTACTGTAGTAAAATTAAGTTTCTCTGTGACCATGTCATAGAGTGATGTATTTGTTATTTTTAATTATTCATTATATAGATGGTTGAATTTTGTCAGAGAATTTATTCATCATTTATTCTGTTCACCGGATCCATCTTCACTTATTAATAATACATTGAATCCTGATACAAGCCTTGTTACCATAGCAAATGAAGCGTATACACGATGTTTACGACCTTTTCATTCATGGTCTGTACGAGGTATGGCTATGGTAAGTAGTCATTTGATGTTTACATTTGAATAAACAATAGAATTATCTGTTTTATTCATATTAATTAAATATAATGTGAAATGAAATTGATGAAGGTCTCTGTGACCTTGGTTACCTGTATAGTTAGTTGAATTGATGATAATCGTAGAGTGATAGGTTAATCATAAAAGTTCTTAGCTCTCAATAAATAGATTACAGTGTTCAAAATCGTTCCATACACTTTGGTTTGGACACCCGACTAACCATATCACTAATTCCTTCAAATACAAAATTACAAATTTACATAATTGGATTAGGGTTACTCAATATGTAAGTGGCCCCCAAATGCCCTGGTATGGCCGAGAGTGGGGTGGGCTCGCCCTCCCTCTCGAAATGCTCCCACACGGCCACGCGTATACAGCCTCTGTCAGGGAAGTCCTACTCACTGCCTTCTCGTGGCGGGGGTGTCGTTTACGAAAATGAAAGGACGAAAAGCGAATGTCCGGCGTTTTAACCGGATTCCAAACCAATGGTGCACATGGGCTCCAGTATCCTGCGTGAACAAATGTATGAACCAATCGTTGGTCACCGGCTACCATGGGACTGCATCTCCTCACGATGCACCACTGCCTTGTGGATCAGACCTTTAAGTCAAAGACTCGGGGTGTGGCCCCCTAAGAAAACCACCTGTTTCGGTTTGGGCACCCGGGCAGTATTACAGCCCACACACACACAAATATGGTGTGGCGCATATATATTTGGTGCTCTATTGCACCAATATTTATGTGTTCAAATAAATAAATATGTGAGTCGCATGAATGTTTTTTAGATGACCGAATACAACGAGAAATTCTGGATGTAGTTTTTGTGTTGAATAATAATCTTAGTCACATTCCAGCTTAAATAATCAAATTTAGTCATTAATTGGACAAGACAAACTAACATTGTTCACTACTCAGTATAATGAATCGATGTTAGTATTTGTCTAAAATAGCTTAATTACAGCTTTTCTTATTGTAACACTGAGTTACACTACGTTAACTCGTTTGAGTATCATCACTCTCTTAAACAGTGGGAATATACTATTCTGACGAGTCCACTTAAGATTACATGTACACTTTACTGATAGCTAGTACCAAATAGTATGAAATCTAGGTCAAACAGGTTTTCCTATCCACCACCTTTAACTATCTTACAAGAAGTATATCGCTCCAATTGTAGTGATCAGAACAAGGGTGGGGACAATCGAATTATATTTAGCACAAAGTTATAGAGTTTGTGGCAAGCCCATTTGACCACTGTATCATTTGTCTACTCATTGTAACTCAGACACTTAATTCATCATGTTAATTTCTGTGTGCATTTCAGACTCTTAATTCACCATGTTAATTTCGATGTGTATGATCGAATGCATGTCTGTACATTAACTCTTAAGCTATCCTCCTATTGGTTGCAATGTGAGATGATCGATAATTTATCCACACCCGATTAATTCCCAAAAATATATATGGATTTTAAACACACACACACACTCACTCACTTTGTTTCATCGTGCGCTTGCTCGATGCGCGCTTGCGGATTTTTATTAATCATTAACAATAAACTATCTTTACAACTGGTCTTCAGGCTTCTGAATAATCTCGAGTAAATCCGTAATTCTACTAGGAGATTAAGCCTACCTAAAATACTCATTTTACGGGATATTATTTATTGGAGTCAGATATTGAGGACATTAGCCTCAACAAGTTACTTGGTAAAATAGAAAACCCATACTATAATACTTAATTTGCAAAATGTTCAATAATTGTCTCGATCTTCGTTGTTCTTGAATTTCCATACTAATTGCTCTCTATTCCCACTCTTTCTTTCTTGATCTTCCCCATCTTTTGCTGCCAGACATTACATTCCTGACTCGCGTCATATACTACTTATATCAATATAAGTAGCACGCACATAGTATAGTCTTTATCGTTTGATTAAAAAAGAATTATTAGTATTTCTTTGCCAATATAAACCTAATAATTTGAAGATCATTTAATGATTTATACAGCATAGTCCAACTATAAAATTGTCCGGTAAGATTTGTCCAAACTTTGTTCTTTTTTTAAAAAATACACACTATTTCATAGACCAACAATCCAATCAAATCAGTTTTCTGTCACTATTTTGTGCTTTCAATAATTCTCAACATCAACTAGAACACTTTTAGAGTTTATTATTCTCGAACTTTATTCATCAATAGTGAATGAGTATAATTCATATTAGATTGTGAGGAATGGTTGAAATTGTTATAACTTGTGAGTTTGTGCCCCTATCCATTGTATAACATAATGATACCGCCAATTTGAGAACAGTGATTTATCGACCGGATCAATGACGCGTAAAACAAGCACGAGCAGTCCAGTCTAGAGACCTTATCGGTCCTTCTTCTTGCCTATATCTGTCTGTTGGGTCAAGAACACCAACCTCAGCCTCTATGATATAAATCATGTATTTCAGACATGCTTGGGTTATGTACAAACCAAGACCGACCATATCATACCATGAAATAGAAAATATACATTTTTACAAGATTTCCTCTTGCGAAATTCTTCTCATCTCTTTCATTCTCTTTTATTTTTTTTCTTTAGGTTATTATACAATCACTTCCTTCACGTTTATACTTACTTGAATTATTATTAATGGATAATCCAGAAACAATACCATCGTCAATCACTTCACCGACTGGATTACATCTTGGGTCTTTCAATGAAACTAAATCATTATTAATACGTTATCCAGAGGCATATATTCAATTAAAATCAGATGCTACACGTTATTCCGAAGCATTAGGTCGTTTCTTAACATTAATCGAAGGTCTTTTAGCCAGTTTAGATTTAAATCGTATATTCACTGGGTCAGAAAGTTATTAATATAGAGAGTAAGAGGGAATAAGGAGGGAGAGGGCGGTCTGTTTCATAACTTTATCTTCTTTAATCCTCATCATATCAGTGTGATTTCGTTGTTTACATTGAACACATTCCTTACTTTGTTTTTATATGTTATGGCTGTTTCTAATATCAATAATAAACACATAAACTATTCATTTAAAATTATTTTTCTATGTACAGTCTCTTTTTTTTAATTTTTTTGTTTATATGTGTTGTCTTTTTGTTTGTGTGTTTGTTATTTCCTTTTTTTTCTTTTATTTTTCTTGTTTTTTTACTCGATGTATTCTTTATTGTGTTTTTTCTCTCTCTCTTCATTCATAAGCATATTTAAACTACAGATTGAAAGAGTAAGTGGTGGGATCAATCATTTCATGTTTTGTTTGTTTGTTTGTGTTCGTATGTGTACACTTAAAAGAGAGAAAGTGAGAGGGAAAGATGGGGGGGGGTAATTTTCACTATGCTCCCCATTTAATATGTTTTAGTTGCCAACGCTCTACATCTACCCATATATATATAATTATTGTCATTGTCATGATAGAATTTGTTGCGTAAGAGTTTATTCTGTCAGTTATTTCAATGAAATTTTATGTATTTTTTATTCACTCTATCAATATTATATCCAGATTTTATGTACACGAATTTATGTGTATTTACCAACTTATTTATAATTAATCTATCAATCATGATGATTTAGTCCTTTTTGTTTAATACTGATTGAATTATATCCACCAAGTTACAATGTGACTATTAGTCTAAATGACTTGACATCATATGAACCATGTTTTTATAACTTGTGGCCTTGTGTCCCATTAATATGTAATGTAATGATACCGCTAATAAGGAGAACAATGACTTATCGACTGGACCAATGACGTATAAACTCGTACGAACAATCTGAAGTCCTTATCGATCCTTCTTCCTGCCTAACCCTACCTGTTCGAGTCCAGAACACCGATCTCAGCCTCTGACATATGAATAATGGTTTTCAAACATACTGCGTTTATGTACAAACCAAACAAACCACTGATAAATCTTGCTAATTGAACACTATACTCGGTTCCTAAGCTATTCTCGTAACCCCCAAGCTAGAACTACACAGCGACCTGAACACGAGAGAAAAGTCGCAAAATATGCGAGAAGTACTTTACTCCAAAGGTTCTTTCTAGTATAGAAAATATGTGGAGATAGACCCGACAAGCTTATTTTGTAAATAAGCTTGCCAGGCCTATCTCCACGTTTATACATCGTCTGGTCCACCACAAATATAGGGTTTTTATCCTATTTTAGATGTCCTTGGGTTTCCCGAAAATTCTGGAATGCTACTAAACATAGTAGCGGTATAGTAATCAGCCAATCAGAAACTCTACATGTGACTTTTCACTTTCTTGATGTTTCTGGCTAAACTTCTAGTGAACGCTGATTAGATAAAATGCGTCTTAGTGATTGCTGAACCTTTCTTGTCTTTTGCGAAAAGTTTTCTGGACCACCCCATCAACCACATTACACCACAAAATAGAAAATACGCATTTGTACAAGATCCTGCCAAAGGTAGCTGTTAATGTAGGGGACTGTAATTAATAGACTGGGCATAACTCGATAATAGTAAATCGTATAATAATAGTTCATAAGTCAAAACAAAGCTTATGATAAGAGGAACCTGAATATGAATACTTTAGTTACTTAACAATTACACAATAATAATATATGTATATTATTAGTCCAGAAATACATTCCGACAGTTACCATTCATTATTCTCATTGGGATATAACACCATGTCAAGATGTCACGTGATTGGAGGTGGTGTATATCTAATCCTCTAAAGACGATAGGCTTCGTAGTGGCTGGTAGTAGTTGTTAAACTGTATCTGTAACCTTGAGGCAGTTCATATTACATGTCGGGTCTGAATCCTTGTCGCTTAGCCTCGCAGTCGGAGCTGTTACCACTGGTCTATTCGAATCGCTACTCACATTTAAAGTTGAAATATTTGCAATCGATTTATAAATAGGTACTGACTAGTGTGATATCTGTCTAATACTTCAGTGCTGGTTTGATTCTATCCTAATATCGTAAAATTTTTAATACACTTTGGATACTTTTCTAAGTTTAACGGTATTTATGGTCAATAGTCTGTACTAATCTGTGCATAATATTTAGGTCTTATAAAAAACATACTGGTGCGCTGTCATGAGTTATTGACATGTCTTAGACCCGACTGTGATAACTTCTCGCCTAGATTTTATTCTGTCAGTCTTAAACAAACCAGAATCGAACATGCATGTACATCCATTTAATTTGTCATATCACATTAGTTCAACTCAATGAAATTATCGAGACGCGTGTTAGAGTAGTGGGAATGGTAATGGTATTATGCATAGACAATATGCCTTGGGAAAAAGTGTATTTGTGCAATAAAATCTTTGACTCAAATAGCAGGATGATATATTTCTCATTCTTGTTGTAATCCCGACTAATCCAAAAGACGGTTTTACAAGAAGAATTAGTTGGTAAACAGACGAAGAAGGCACGTTCTTGTGATAAATAGTCAGAAAAACTTTGAAACAAGGTAAAATTATTGTGTGCTAAGAGATTCCAAACGAATAATTGTTAAAGTTATACCTTAAGAAGAAGATTTTAAGTTTTCCCCGAGAAAACGAACATTGAGGCTTTAGAAAAATAATGACAAAAAATGTGGTTTCCTGTGAGGATTAAGTGTCATTATCAGTTATTCCTTTATTGTCGTGTGTTTTGAACTCTTTCTCAAGGCGTGCATTTATCAATCACTCTCTAATTAACAGTAAGCCCATCTAAAATATAACAAGTTAGAGACACTATATGAGTCTTCATGACAAACCAAACGATGTGGGCTAACTGAGTTCTGTCAATCACAGTTATATGACAGTGTTTATACGTTTGTTCTTCATCTCTATATAGCTCAGTTACTCCTGTGTTTTACACTGTACTACTTACTCATACTCAGTAACTAACTTCATTTTGGATTGTTTTGAGTATGTGGTTAGTGATACTATGCAGTGTATCAGAGCTAATGGCTGAAGACCTTTTTTATCAGCAAGCACAGTATCACTGAAATTCATGAGAAATCCTTCATGCCAATCTAATACACGAGAAGCATGCAAGCGCAGAACACTCCTGCTTTGTGAGCGAGGAAAATAATGATTGGTTTTTTGTATCGTCAGACTAATAGATAGTTTGACGCATATTAGGTTTTCTTGAACGCGTGAAAGTGATGTAACATCAATAGTTCAATTATAAACATTACCCTATTCGATGTGCATGAACACACTCTTCCTAGAATTAACTTCTAGGGCCCAACCTCTAGCTCATCTAACTAATTCATCTAAGTCAGCTTGGAGATCCAAATGATCAGCCTCACTTCATATTGTTCTCCAGATTTTTGCATCCACAAACAATAATGTCGACGACTTAAGCAACAGCGGTAATTCACTAGCGTAGAGAAAGAAAAGTAGGGGGCCCAAGTTGATGCCTTGGGGTACACCAATTTCGACCGGTTTCCATTCAGATATCGTTTCATTGATCCCCACCCTCTGTCTGCGGTCACATAAAAAGTTTCTTATCCATTCCTGTACACCTGTTATTCCGAAGCTCAAAGGTTTTTGCATAAGGCTAAAGTGTTAAACACTATCAAATACAGACAGACCGTTATCTAGGGTTGTTGTCCAATCCTCTCCCACAATAAGTGAGTTAGTCAAGCATGAACGCTTGTTACGAAACCCATGTTGCTCGTGAGTTAAGAGATTGTGCGAATCTATGTGATTTAGTGTCTTAACCCAAACTATCTTTTCAAGTAACTTAACGACTATGCTAGTTAAACTGACAGACCGGTAGTTAGATACGATCTGCCTCTGACCATTCTTAAATATGGAACTGACTATAGAGTCTTTCCAATCTTTGGAGAGTTGAGCGAGTGAAGGGGATTTGTTAAAGAGTGTCGCGAATCATTTCAAGCCAATGCGGGTTAGTCTTCGAGTATATTCTTTATGCGGCGGGACTTAAACGGGTACACATCTTATGGAACCACCTATTTCACTCGTCGCACTGCATTCCTCCCTCGACAGGGAACAAACAGTTTGATTGTCTACAACCAACCATTGCAATCAGACTAAGAATGTTTAGAACACAATATGAACACAAGTGTCAGTCAAAGAGAAAGAGGGTACCACAAGACAAAGTTTATCAAGACTTCAAACCTTAATCGAAATACTTTAGTTAAAGTGGACCAAGAATGCCGTTGATGCAACAAGTACACAAAACCAAAGCTAATCAAAGCAAGTACAAAATTACTGCCCTTTTTGAAACGCGCGTCAGGTATCCTACTTCACTTGACACAAAGCACTTGCAATCCTACGGAAATCTGCTCCTAATGGTCACTTTAGCGCATGATCCTGAGCTAGTAGCCTGGACAGCACTTCAAATTGTAAAGTGGATGTGTATGAGGTAAACTCAATTATTAAACTTACGCGAATACTTATCGGCGCAATCACCCTGGAATTTCTGCTAGATCTTTTGAAAAATACTCACGGCCGTACCTTGAAGTGCACAACCCTTGCGCACCTCATATCTTTGAAAGAGACTAATCTTTCAGACCAAGTATAGAGACGGGCAACAAAGTGGATGATAGCGCTGATACAAATCTTATGATGAAAGTCTCCAGCACCTAGGATTATTGTCAATGAGCTTTATAAGAATGATAGGTCTTCAGTCTTCAGTAATAAGGATAGTAGGTTGATGAACCTGTGTTAATCCTGACACATTGCTTTCCAGTGAAGGTCCAGCTTTTCCTTGAAAGTATTCACTGATGGGGATGATACCACTTGTTCGGGTAAGGCGTTCCAATGATTGACTACTCGATGAGAAAAACGGGATCCCACTTTAAGTTTATTAGATCGTGGTTTATGAACCTTCTTGCTATGACCTCGGAGATTATTAGTGCTGGAGAGAGCATAAAGATAAGACATATTAACACCCAAATCATAATTAAAGATACGAAATGCCAGTTTAAGGTCACCTCGTGTCCTACGATACGACAAGGGGAAAAGATTTAGGCGTTTTAAGCGCTCGTCGTAAGGGAGACTAGAAAGACCCTTCACTAATTTCGTTCCCACACTCTGGACACGCTCAAGGGAGTTAGTATCCTTTACTAGACACGGGCTAGCTGCTTGTATACAGTACTCTAAATGTGGTCTAACATATATGGGATATAAAATTCGAAACGTTTCCTCGTCAAAAGATTTGAACGCTCGGCGAAGTGACCATAACGCACGAAAAACTTTGACAGCGGCTGCTTTGCAATGCGCAGTTGTTTTAAAGTCATGACTTAATATTACTCCTAAGTCCTTATGCTCTTGAACGCATGGAAGAGGTTTACCCTCAATAGTGTAACGGTAACTATTACCGTGACCGACGTGCATTAGTACACTCTTCCTAGCATTAATTTCTAAGCCCCACTCTCGAGCCCATCTAACTAAATCGTCTAAATCAGCTTGAAGATCTGTAGTGGCATTGGACAATAGCCACACAATCCACAAAGCTGTGAACACGAGACTGCTCAGAAAATAGATATTCAATATTTAACGCAGAGAAATACCTAACAATGGAAAAGGCGCGAACAATGAATTGAATGGACTGGAGTTGATCGGTTGGCATGGCTCGGCCATGCAGGCGTGGTCCATCTGAATATTACCTTATATCTTCTATTCATATTAAATATATTGTTCCTTCTCTAGCCTAACCTTGTTCTACATCATGTATTGGTAATTGATACGATACAGTGAGTTGGTGTAGTCGATGATGTGACTTCCACGTAAGATCTTATAGATTAGGCAGTTATATCATGACAAATCTACAATTTTAGGATTAGGTCTATTATTAGAGCAGTACTAATATCATAGTAGACCATAGTTCTACAGATCCACATGATCAGCCGCACTTTTTATTGTTCTCCAGATTTTTACATCATCTGCAAACAATAATGTCGACGACCTAAGTAACAGTGGTAACTCATTAACGTAGAGAAGGAAGAGCAGAGGGCCTAAGATGGTGCCTTGGGGTACACCACTTTTGACCGGCTTCCAATCGGATAGCGTTCCATTGACCCTAACTCTCTGTCTGCGGTCACATAAGAAATTTCCTATCCACGCATGTACAGTACCTATTATTCCGAAGCTCGTGAGCTTCTGCATAAGACCTACGTGTGAAACCCTGTCAAATGCTTTGCTAAAATCTACGAATATCACGTCGACAGACAGACCGTGATCTAGGGCTGCTGTCCAATCCTCCCTCGCAATAAGCAAGTTAGTCAAGCATGAACGCTTGTTACGAAATCCGTGTTGCTCAGGAGCTAACAGATTGTGTAAATCTATGTGGCTTAGCAACCTAACCCGAATTATCTTTTCGAGTAACTTAACGACTATGCTAGTTAGACTGACAGGCCGGTAGTTATATACTATCTGTCGCTTACCGTCCTTAAATATAGGACTAACTATAGCGTCCTTCCAATCTCTAGGGAGTTGGGCGAGTGAGAGGGACATGTTGAAGAGTGTCGCAAGCGGTTTTGAAATAATGTCCGCAAGAGATGACAGCAACCGTGGATGTAACCCGTCAGGGCCCGGTATCTTACCAGGTTTGAGGTTAGTTATCAACGGAAGGACAGTTTCCTCAGTCACCTGTACGGATTCAATGGTTGGTATCTCGGTGTGAGTGGGACAAGTACTTGTTACAATAAACGTAGAGAAGACTTCGCTAAAATAATCTGAAAAAGTCTCAGCTTTTGCTCGATCTGATTCAGCTAGTAATTCTGAATTTTCGTGTAACAGCAACGGGGGAATACCATCACTACGTTTCATTTGCCGTTTAACATACGAAAACAATCGTTTCGGACAAGTACGGCTATCATATACTAACTGTCGTTCGTAAGTGGTACGGGATTTCGCTATGGTTTTCTTACAGATATTACGGTATTTTTGATACTCACGCTTAAATGGTGCATGACCTGTCAACAAGAATAAGTCCCAGAAATGTTTCTACGCTTTAACACCTTCCGGGTTTCCTTATTAATCCATGGAGGGCAATGTGATAGCTTACGTGCTGACCATGGGATAAACGGCGACGTTACGGACTCAAATGTAGCCTTTAACTTATTCCATTCATTTTCGATCAATCCATCCGCGTCGACCGACCAATCGGTCGAGATAGCACGGTTTCTGATTTCCGGAATATTAGCTCGCCAGATATTGGGACGGGGTGGAGCAGATACGAATTGTATAACTGGTAACGGCATTCAGCATATTGAGTACGCCGAGCCTCACCGAAACGAGGGTCTTCCCCAGATAGCAATCGGTTTATACAAGCTCGTGGCGAAATATTGAATATCTGAAGGTCGATGAAACCGGCGCGCTGTAGGGATCGCGCGGCATGACTTCTAAAGTTAGTAGACTATCATCGCTTGTTATTAACTCGGATCCTGTATATCTGAAAAGCGAGAGGTAATATAAACCATTGAAATACATTTTTTTCTAGTCGCATTGTTTACTCCTCTGACAAGTTTGTCGTTGTTCTTGATACACGCACAGGAGTCTCTCAGTTCTTACACGGACATAGAGACTCAGTGGTTTGGATTGTCCCTGGAATCGACAAACCCCATCATGTATGTCTCTAAGTGGTTTTCTAATGTTTCAGGTGATTTCTGGTGGTCTAGATGGAAAGCTAATCGTTTGGGATACTAAAACATTTGAGAAGGTCCAGGTAAGTTTTTGATCCATTGTACAATATCGTAAAGATTTTGAATACCAGGTTCCCAATAGACTTCTGCTTCCCTACTGCCACTGGCTACATTTTTAGCCATACTTGCAAAAACAAACGTAGATGAGTGGTAATTACGTATATTCTTTTGTAGATGTCGTGAAGTCATATGACCGCTCTACAGGAAGTTATGTAGACTACGTAGAATTCCCTCAGAATGCTATTATGGCGTATAAAGTATAAGATTTATGTTCTTAATCAGTTGTAGGATTCTGATTTTGTAGCATGTATAGTCGACTCCATCCTTATCGTATACTGGATTAACTTAAATGTCTCAGTGAGGTAATTCTTTAACTTTTAATATTAAGGTACTTATTTCCTCATAGTATTCTTCGGTTTGAATTGACTTTCGCCGTTTAAAAATAAACTCATAAAGGTCTTGTTTTCTCCAAACAATTTGGTTTTCATAAAACTAAGTTATCGTGAAGTTCATGCGACTGGATCTCTTCATAAATTTGAATGAACGAAAGAGAATATTACTCTCAGAATATGACAGATTCACTATATGTTACTCAAGAGTAAATAATAAAAGTCTGTAGACTTGTCTTTTATATCGTAAACTTGAATAGTAGATGCTAATGTTGATAAAATCTAGTGGCAAAAATCTATTAGCTTGAGCTGCCATTTACTAAATTTTATGTAACGCTTCATTTTGGGTACATTCACAAATTGCATTTCTCTATCTAAACAGTCGTAATTTAATCGAAAGTGTAAAGTGACTCTACTTGCTGGTGCACCGGATTTATTGGGCTCAAAATCGTTTGCAATGGCGCAGGTGCATACACTCTTTGTGTTCTCCCAAATTTTGATCTCCTTGTCTCTTTTTTTTCTCCTCTCAAATTTATTTCACTGTATTATACTCTTTAAGTAACATCTCCAAACACTAATCTTCCCGATTACTGCTTATACTCTTATTACCTCTACTACTGCGGGATTTGAATCGACCACTGCATCTCTATGCTAATGTGGTGTGGCAACTCGAACTGATGTACGTACGTACGAAGTTCTAAGTTGTTACTGACTGACTGATCGGATTTATTGGTTTCTTACTTATCTGTCCAGTGTATTCTATACATAAATACATCAAAGAATGAAATAAGTTTATCCTATCATCCTTAATTGGTCTTTATGATGACAAGCTTTTGTGTGCGCTCTTGTGATTATCATGAACTGTCACTAATGAACATAAAGCATAACTTATTGGTTTATTAACAATGGATACATTCATTCTTTCACTGCTTGGAAACATCCGTTCAGTCTTAGTAGTCCGTCTAACAGTACATCTTGTTAGCAGTCAAAGCAGCGTTAAACCTGCCATATATTTGCATCTGTTTCAGTTGCCATACCACAATTTTACGATGTCGTTGAGCAAATGAATATATACATTTCTTCCCACCATTCGGTTACCTAATTAAGTCAGTACTAACACTCATGCTTACTGGACGGCTGAATTTATCTCTATTAAAGTATCATTATTCGTGGCAGCCTTCTTCGTCTTGAAGTCATGGGATATCTTCCTTTTTACGAAGTAAAACTTTTTCATTCCAGGCAACCTCTGGGTTTTTTTGATCATATTGGCGTGTTTTATATCTAACATATCCTTACTAAGGTTTGTTTTTAGTGGATAGACTACATTCAGTCAGTTAATTTATTTTAGTCCAGTCTGATAAAAAGGTTGACTTGAGCTTTAAAATTCGATGTCTTTATGGTTGAGTCATTTGTTTTCTTTCGAGTAACGTTAATATGGCTTACATCAAATTGCAAATGTTTAATAAGGTTGAAGCCATACTATCTCAAACTTGACAACTAATACAGTATTATACGAATAGTTGGCCATGTTTTCCGAGTAGCAGTCATAGTAGTTGGACATACCTTTTGTGATGATTCGGTCGAACTTAAACACTTGTTTACTGAATTTCTAACATTTTAACTAAATGGCAGTATTCATTCTCTTTAAGGATGTTTATGTAAATGTCGCTTCGGTTTGGGCGCGCGGGCAATATTCCAGCCCTCACACAAATCGAATGACAAAGTGTAACACATATATCTGGTGCCTCCTTGTACCAATGTTAATGTAATCAAAGTAAATTTTACCCCTTTTCATAGGTACTCGGTTCCCAATAATGAAAGGCATTCAGAACAAAAGAATTACACATGCGTCGCAGCACATCCAAACGACTGCATCGTTGCTACAGGAAATGGTCTTGGTGAAATATTCATTTGGTGGAATTTATGTGCTCAAACTGATGATCATTTAAACATGCTAAACCCTGTTTCTGACGAGTGGACTGGGAATGAAAATTGCGCAGAAAATGATACTTTCGATGATGTCAAAAAAGCTATCAAAAAACATTTTGCAGAAGGTCGTTTATTCACTTATTACCCAGTTCATCCTTCTCATGTTAAAAGGTCTTTACTTCATTGGCATTCTGTACAAGTGACAAGTCTTTGCTTTACGTCATGCGGTTAGTTACAAATGTAATGTTTTTACGTCTGTCATATTATGTGTTAGGAAACTTGTTCGGTTATTTTTTAACTGAATGATATTTTTGTGACCTATAACATCTTTAAAAACTGTTTGATGATGGTGATAACAACCAAACGATATTTCGCGAGCTATATGGTTCATAATTTCCCCTAGATTCCTACATCACATGTATTGATTTCGTTCTTGTACCCTTATATCGTCTTCTGTCTCACTCTCTAATACTTATTCATACTTTTCATCGCGGAACATATTGTATGTATTATGCTCCCAAGGAATCGAATCGTGGAGTCAATTATTTTTATTAATAACATGTTCGGTAATTTTAGTATTTTGTTAGTTAACATGTATTATTTCAGAGAGCTACTTTTCATTCTCATTCATCCAATATAAGCACTTATTGGAGCCTGTTAAGAATTGAAAATGTGCTAAAATTTATTTTGTTTTACCAAAAGTTGTCTCGTGTGTTAAAATGAGCGTACTACGAGTTTGAAGCATGCAGTAATCAAAAGTCTTCTCAACTTACAGGCACTCATCTTCTCTCTGGTGGTTTGGAAGGTGTGTTGGTCAAATGGGATGTGACTGACTGTTTTGGAGGTCCACAACAGCGTCGTTTTCTACCTCATTTTGGCTATCCAGTATCTTCTGTTCGAAGTCATGGTGGTTTATGTGAAGATATGATATCTGTCAATTTGGAGAATAATTGTAAGTATTTGCTTACTATATATATTTTTGAAAATAATTATTGTCATCATTATCGGATTAAACTGTTTTTGGGAAATGATTTTGGTGACTTTTACTAATTTTGCTTACGGCATCCCCGGGTTCTTCATAGCAGTCACTGTCATAAGGCCAAAATTACTGTGGGATACAACTAATCAATGCTTCATATGGTACTCTGTTCGCTCTATTTTGGCATGGTTGTCAGTTGCACATTAATTTGAATATCATGCTTCTAGAAATTCTATTCTGTTTATATTTCGTCGAGCCGAATTTTGGTAATTTATGCACTTAAATCAGTTTTTTGTCATGCTCAAACGTTTGTGTAAAAGCGGTGATATCGCTCAGTTACTCTAAACCAACGATAGTAGTTTTGATCGATATCGTAAAAAATCTCGCCATACATATCCCACTATATTTCATTTACTTTGCGTTTACTATTCCGTCTTTGGCTTGTCGTTCCTAGTTTTGACTAATGTACTCCTCGAGTGATAAGAATAACCGTAAGTTAAGTTCGAGGTCATCCTAATTCCTATTTATGTACTGATAAACGCCCCAGCTAAGTTTCTATTATTCTTGTTCAAAAATGAACAAGAATTGGATGGAATTAGAAAAGAAGGCCCAGGACAGAGTGGGTTGGAGAATGCTGGTCAGCGGCCTATGCTCCATTGGGAGTAACAGGCGTAAGTAAGTAAATAAGTAATAACCACAGTTAAGAGGTCCAACAAAAACTTAAAATAATGGGAATATAGGAAGCCTAGTTACTTAATAATTGTACGATATGAGTATATATAACAATAATGGTAATAATAATCCAGAAAAAAGCAGATTCACATCATTAAGAAAACTTTTGTTTCTTTTTTTCAATTTATTTAAACTCATCAGCATTTCATATTATGGATGGAGCTTTCACAATAATCTACTCAAAACAAGGTTTTATGCAATTACCTAAACACTGGTTTCCTGTTACATTAACGATGCCCGAAAATTTAATGACTTTACAAAGTAAACTTCCACATAGAGATGATGAATTGTCTTCGACTTATCTCTTGACAAATGGTGGCTGTGGTAAAATACAACTAATGAATGTAAATGACCGTGAACATTGTGTTCAAACGGTAATCAATTATTATTGTGTGGATGCAGTGTTGATTAAAAACTTTATGATAATTTACTTTATTTATTTGTTTAAACACATAAACAATGGTACAAGGAGGCACCACACTTTGTCATTCGATTTATGTGAGGGTTGAAATACTGTCCGGGCGCCCAAACCGAAGCAGGTTATGGTAATAAATTCACATTGATTCCAGTGGAGTTCATCTGTATCGGGTGTGAGGAAGGTACCCACTGATCATAATGGAAGATGCTCGCGCAATATCGCGGATCAATTGAATTTAGACATTAACACGGACGAGTTCTTACTAAGTGGCATGCGAAATCGATAGTCCTGGCTTCGATCCCCGGTGATCACTTTGTCGGTGCCCACTGATAAGTAGTTCCAAATGAGGATGAAACAGCTATCCAGTCTTTCAAGATCAATTCATGATTTCTATGAAATTCGACAATCCTCACATCCCCATACAAATAATTGCAATAAGGCGGATGATATTTTACAGAAAGCGTTTATTCTTTTATCTAACAAACTTTTGCTTAGTCTTGGTTTGGTGATAAATACATTCAGCTTTCAGTTACTAAGTTCCAAGCACTGACCACGTCCCACTTACTTCGGTTTAAGTAACCAGTTAGTATTGGTCCTATTGCTACAATAAATTCAATTTTATCCAAAGTTCAACATTGTTGTGCCTTGATGTGGTATGATGTAGTGAATTTTCCCATAGTATTTCAATAAACGCCAACTAACTTTCAACTGCTGATTGAATTATAACGATAATTTTTCATCAATTGTCACTCATGTTGTAAATAACTTCAACGTCTGTCAACATCTTCATATGACTGCCCTATCTGTGACAGTTCAACAGTATTTCGGTCCACCATACAACAGCTTCCTTATCTCATGAGTTCCCACTCCTACAAAATATAAATCTCACAACGAAGATTTATTCATGATACAGTCAAATTAATTGGAATTACTGTCGAGTTTACTCGGTCTTGTATCGACTAAATTGAGTGATTATTCGTCGTAAAAATTATAAATTAAAGTAATCATCATTTGAACACCTAAACTACAAAGAGTCGATTAAAATCGATAATGTACACTGTGAGTACATTTCCACTCTACTCCTGTATTCAACTATCAATTAGATTTGGGTAAAAGGAAACGACTATTTAAATGAGATAATAGGTTGAACATTGACAAATTCTATTTACAAACAATTGGGAATTTTTTAATATGAACGAGAACACATATGAAGAACATAGAAGAACCCTTCCATAGTGTGGGCAACCGGGAAGTGAAGACCGCCCTCATACCTCTAACAGCACTCAAGACCACTGTATTCATAATCACTTTCCGTCTTTGATTCCTATTATTTCCCCTACCTCGAATTTCAACTCTAGACTCCCTCTTTTGACTTTCTTCTCAAGTGTCACCATGGCCAACGATTCTAGTGCTCGAAACACTGTCTCAAGTCTATACACATTAGAGCCTTCAACGTACGCACCGTATGTCAAATCAGTCAGCAGGCCTCCTTGGCTAAAACCCTGGAATCTCGTACCATTGATGTACGGTGTATCTCTGAAACACAAATACAGGATCCTAGTGTGGTCATTCACTTGACATCACCTCGCCGAAACGGAAACCCAACGAGACACACCCTCCGTGTATCTGGCGACCCGATGGTTCTCGTGGACCGGCGTGTGTAGACAGCACTGAGTACGAGGGCAGAACAAACACTATCATAGTGGGTCCCCGTTAACAGTTGCCTATGTGCTGTTCGGCTAAGAACTCGGGAGGATAGGGACACACTTCATTGCCTTTTCGTCATTTCTGTCTACGCGCACATTGACCGCAGCCCGGATAAAGCGAAAGATGACTTTTGCAGAAGGCTTTTTGAACTTCTTCAAAAACCTAAACGCCCAGACATAGTACTCGTAGCAGGTGACTATAATGCCCAAGTAGGTAGCTTAAACCAAACAGAAAGACATTTAGGTGGGTAATTTAGTATCCCGGCTCAGTGAACAGATAATGGTGATCGTCTGTTGCAACTGTGCTCAGTCAATCGTTTTTTTAGTAAGCACTAATTTTAAGCATAAGGAGAGACATCATATAACATGGTGACCCCCTGCACCAAACCAACGATCGACTCAAATAGATCATATTGCCATCAGTCACCATTGAAAAGGGTCGATAGAAGACTTTCTCGTTCTGGAATGCTTGCTTGGACTCCGACTATTCCCTAATACGAGCACGCATCTGATTGGGCCTCACGACTCAGAAAGTCCACACAAAAAGACCCATTAGAATTGAATTGATTGACGAGAAGGCCGAAAGTAGATTCCAGGAACAACTGAGGTCACACTTAGGTAGTTCTAAAAACGAGATGTTGCTTGGAAGGATATGCAAACAGCTGTGGAATTAGCAGCGACACCTGTTAGTTACTTGAACTAAATTGTTATCCAAAAGTCTACGGAACGATCTTGAGCAGTGGTGAGCAACGAACACATAAGAGATGGAGAAGGTAGTTTCTGTAGGTAACACCAGACAGCTTTTCAAACTAATAAAAGAAACTGGAATTAAGAAGTCATGTGTAAGTGAGACGGTTTCAGAGAAAGTGACATTTCCTCTTTTTTCTCTCACTATAGATTGATATTACTCACCAAAATCTTGTTGTCAGAAGTACGGATTCAAAACATCCAATTATACATGCTGAAGTATTACTAATGACCCAGTTGTGCACTGAAGTTGCATTTACGTGGTTTGTGACTTATGAATGTGTAAAAAAGTTAGCTGATCATGAACAAGGATTACCAATTGATGATCAGTCACGTTTAACTTGGTGGCAGTGCCGTGAATCAGAAAAAGAGAATGAGAATAAAGATCTGTCTTCATCATCAGTCGATGGAATTCATGATTTTGTTAAGTAAGGAAGCGTTTCGTTTTTATTAGTGAATACATTTCGTAATTTATATCTTAGATCGTTTTACTTATCATGATTATCTATGCATTTTTGTTCATTCGCTAAGCTTGCTCTCTTTGCTACTTCAAAAAATGACTTCTTAGACATCTAACTTCTACTATCGCGAAATCATCCTCGAAAGTCAGTGATCAGTATCGTTTTCGCCTGCATGAAAACAACTAGTTCTGAATTAATTCATTAGAATAGATTGATTATGTTTTTGTAGAATAATTTTTAAATAAAATATCACTTTGCAATTATCGTTTGTATTACATATTGGACAATGTAATTTGATATTTTGATGTGGTAATGCTAAGGACAGCTTAGGTTATCTAGTTATTTCTTCAAAAGATAACACCTCTAATATCTATTTCTGAAATAACACTTGGCGTTACATTATTGATTGTTATCGCTTCTAGTTCACTACCTTTATTATTTATAGATTTCTAGGTCATTAAACGTTTCTATATAAACAGAGTTGTACCTTTCCAACGTTTGATTTTTGTACAGAATACAAAACTCTTCTGAAAGTCCCGTGTTCTCTAACTATTATCATCACCATGTGGATCGGTAACTCTGAAGTATTGTTATGTATCAGTTTATTTATTCGTTTAAACACATAAATATTGGTACAAAGGGGCACCGAATACATATACACCACGCAAGTCACTTGATTTGTGTGAGGACTGTGATACTTCCCGAGTGTCCAACCGAAGCAGGTGGTTTTCGTAGGAGGCCACACCCGGAGCCTTCGACCTAAAGGTCCAATCCACACGGCAGTGGAGCATCGTAAGGAGATGCAGTCTCATGGTAGCCGGTCACCAACGATTGGTTCATACGCCATTTGTTCCCTCAGGGTACTGGAGCCCATGTACACCATTGGTTTTGAACCAGGGTTTTCAACTCCCGCAGGTGGACCCACCGTGTCCACCAACCCGGTCAAAGTGCCGGACATTCGCTTTTCGTCCTATCAATATCGTAAACACCCCCACCACGAGAAGGCAGTGATTGTATGCACGTGTCCATGTGAGAGCATTTGGAGAGGGAGAGCGGACTCTCCCCACTCTCGGCTGTACCAGGGCCTTTGGGGGCAGACGTCCGATTCTTTCGAGTTCATATGTGTTCTCGTTCATATTAAAAAATTCCCAATTGTTTGTAAATAGAATTTGTCAATGTTCAACCTATTATCTCATTTAAATAGTCGTTTCCTTTTACCCAAATCTAATTGATAGTTGAATACAGGAGTAGAGTGGAAATGTACTCACAGTGTACATTATCGATTTTAATCGACTCTTTGTAGTTTAGGTGTTCAAATGATGATTACTTTAATTTATAATTTTTACGACGAATAATCACTCAATTTAGTCGATACAAGACCGAGTAAACTCGACAGTAATTCCAATTAATTTGACTGTATCATGAATAAATCTTCGTTGTGAGATTTATATTTTGTAGGAGTGGGAACTCATGAGATAAGGAAGCTGTTGTATGGTGGACCGAAATACTGTTGAACTGTCACAGATAGGGCAGTCATATGAAGATGTTGACAGACGTTGAAGTTATTTACAACATGAGTGAAAATTGATGGATAAAAATTATTATTAGAAATTCGATCAGGAGTATTTCATGTTGATATTCTAATTACGTAATCATAGTTATCAAGACCTGACAGATATATAATAAACACTTTATTGAATGTTAAATTCTAGTTTCAATGATATAACATAAGTTCATCAGACCATTTTTATCAAATGTTCTCCAAATGCCCTGGTACGACTGAGATTGGGGATAGTCCGCTCTCCCTGTCGAAATGTTCTCACATGGCCACGCGTATACAGCCTCTCCCAGGGAAGTACTACTCACTGCCTTCTCGTGGCGGGGATGTCGTTTACGAAATTGAGAGGATGGAAGGCGATCGTCCCAAGCTTTAGCCGGGTTGGTGGACATGGACAGTTCACCTAGTGGATTTGGAAAACCCTGATTCCAAACCAATGGTGCGCATGGGCTTGTGGTGGTCAGTATTCGATATAATCCTTAACTTCGTATACAGTTCGTCTTGATAACCGTTCTATATAACGCCCAAACGGTATGTTAATCAGAAGTCAAATACGAAGTGTTGATTACGTTTATTGCGAGACCACACACATATATCCAAATGTACAGATGCGTTAAACAAGCATAGAAGAGTTGTGCCGAAAGGCAGGCAAGCAAGCGAAAGCCAGAGCAAGAGCGAGACAAGAGTGTGTGAGTTGAATATGAATAACATGGACATATATATACCATGTGAAATGAATGAGTAATCGAATCAAATAAGCGGTTAGTAGTAAGACTAGCAGAGTGAATAAATGCGTAGGCATTAAGCAATATTCAAACATACGTATTTCATACAAGCACAAAATAATAAGGGTACAATAAATTGTTATAGTGCGGATGACTTTGTCCGCTAAATGAGTTAGCAAAAGGGCTTAACTGAGTTAAATGAGAATAAACTCAATTGCACATGAGTCACTATAGGCTCCAGTACCCTGAGGGGAAAATGGCGTATGAACCCATCGTTGGTGACCGGCTACCGTGGGACTGCGTCTCCTTACGATGCTCCACTGCCGTGTGGATTGGACCTTTAGGTCGAAGGCTCCGGGTGTGGCCTCCTACGAAAACCACCTGTTTCGGTTTGGGCACCCGGGCAGTATCACAGCCCTCACACAAGTCGATTGATTTATGTGTCGCATATCTATTTGGTGTCTGTTTGTACCAATGTGTTCAAATAAATAAATAAATACTTAGATATCATTATTTGAATAATGCAACATTAAGATATCTAAGAGTATGATGATGTTTATTCATTTATGGTAATGTACCATTCGTCTATTAGTGTGAGTAATAAATATTCCATTGTTGAGATTATAAATCAATTGAAGCTAGACCACCATGGAAAACCTGGAAGCACTGGACGGCTGTTTCGTCTTATTGTGGGACTCCTCAGCAGTGTGCATCCACGATCCCTCCTTGCGGGATACGAGCCCAGGGCCTACTGGTCTCGCGCACGAGCACTTAACCACCAGACCACTGAGCCGGCATCCAATGGTGTTAATGTCTAACTTCAACTAATCCATTAAATTGAGCGACACATCCACCATCGTCATCAGTGAGTTACTATCTCACAACGGACGAAACGGCCTTCCAGTGCTGTTAGGTTTTCCATAGTGGTCTAGCTTCAATCGATTCATGATCTCAACAACTGAAATTACTAAAATCTCCACAAAACTCCCGTCTAATAAATATTCAACTGTTATGGAAGTACTTATTATTTGATTAGTATCATTGAAATACGAAGTAACATGTTTCAGCAGTTTAGTGGAAAGGAGTATGTAATTTGGTTCGAAGTAGTCTTGAAATTAGGTTTTTACTACTCTTTGGCTTTTGTTGGCAAGTTATATCTACGTTAATGAGATAGCTTTAGAATTGGTATTCACTTTAATTAGCTTTACAATTTGGAATGTTACCACCAATGAACCATTCGGGTCGCAATCGGACCGCCATCTGTAGGACTTATATTTAAAATAGCCTGCTTCTATGCCAGGTTGTGTGTTGAAGTGCTTTGTATAATGTAATGCGCAGTCAAGAGTATTTAGTGAAGCTAGATAAGATTCTCACACTCTAACTCAACCTTAAGTTTCTCAAGTTTGTAAACTAAAGAGCGACAAAACATTGTATTATAACTGATGTCGGTTGGTGATGAAAACGCTAATCCTAATTTGTAAATCCAACTGAAAATTCTGAATTAACTCAATACCCAACCCTTACGTTTTGCATTACAACTGATATCTATTGATGACGGAAGCTGTGGGGTAATAACCCTAACTCGTGACACTGACCCACCTCCTAATATGTAATATTGATTTTTTTTTCTTTACTACAAGGGATAATTTGACATGTGAATGTTAATTATTCACATGAAAGCTATTATTCCATTGATTTGTATTGTCAGTTCTAATATAAAACTAATCAGCGTTTCCTGACTGCAATAATCGGTTACCTAAGGTAGTCAGTATAGTATATATTTACTTCTGACTCCTCCATAGAAGCAGGTAAACTGAATATAATACACCTAAAATTGGTCTAATCTGAAATGTTATTCATTAAGTTTTTGTTAGAAATTAGTCTTATTCGTCTTTAGTGTTTTAATGTATCAATGAGTGTATCCCATTTTCTCCTTTAAACAAATCGTCATTATCAATAATTATGAACCGTATGTTATTTAGGTTACTAATTAGTAAGTAAGTGATTGTGTAACATTGATGTTTGAGGGAGCTTTTTTCAAATAGTATCAGTGTTTTCTTTATCAAAACTTCATTGAAGATTATTTATCGTTCAAATTATGTTTAATATTTTCGTGTGGGAATTTTCTTCAATCTTATTTAGATTCACTTCAGTGGATACTTATTCCATGTCACATTTTGGTTGTCCTGCTGTTAGTATGGAGTTTGTTCCATCAGAGAAAAATCAATTATATGTTCTGTTAATGGATTATCGACTGATGATATGGAATTATAATATTGAATACAGTAAGATTTATTGTTTTATTCATTTGTTTTAATTCAATCAGTCGATAACAACGTAGAACTTCGTACGTACGTACATCAGTTCAAGTTGCCATACCGCATTAGCACAGAGATGCAGTTGTCCATTCAAATCCCGTAGTGGTAGAGGTAGTAAGAGTATAAGCAGTAATTGGAAAGATTAAGGTTTCGAGATGTTATTCAAGGAGTATAATCTAGTGAAATAAATTTAGGAAGAGAAAAAAGAAGACATGAATTGACATGAAGAAATCAGAAGATTAGAATTTGGGAGAACAGAAAGAGTGGATGCATCTGCGCCATTGCAAATGATTTTGAGCCATGTCATTCAAGGTCTCTAACTATTGGTTGCTATCATCGCCCGGTCCTCAACCAGGTCGTCTACACCTACCAACATGATTCAATCCACTTATCAGTGACTTCATGGATTTGTGCCATATTTTGGTCTGGCCGCCCCTAGCTTTCTCCCAACCTACTTCTATACCACTGAACATCGCACGTCGGGGCAGTCGGTGGTTGGGCATACATAACACATATCCCAGCCATCTCAACTGATAAAGTATCACTACTTCAATTGATTTGCCATCCTTACCTAGTGCCCGTTTCCTAACAACTGCATTACTTACTCGATGGTCCCAGGTTATACGAGCAATGTTTCGAAGACACCCATGATCGAATACTAGTAACCTACGAATATTCTTTACTCTTACCGGCCATGTTTCACTGCCATAAAGTAGGATGGAACGAACCGCTGATCAGTAAACACGTCCTTTGGTTGATAGGCGAATATCTCGCTTACGCCATAAAGGACACAAGTTGGCAAAAGCTAGTCGAGCCTTCTGTATCCGTGCTGAGATTTCGTCAGACACCAGACCACAAGGGCTGATGAGACTCCTAAGATAAGCGAAGCGATCAACACGCTCAAATACTACTTGTTTTAATTATTTAACTCTCAACCTGTTTAGATGAAACAAATATGCTGGAACATAGCACATAGTATTCTATTTAATAATATATTCACACAACGAGATGAGATTACCATGGAAAATTTTAGAGTAGTTAGAGTGTTATTAGCAGTAAAAACGATTAGATATGAACGATACTATTCAATAAGAAAGTATGAATTTATAAAATAAAGAAACATAGGATCATTAAGAAAATTCGGAAACATAAAACAGTGGATACACCTCAACCAAGTCTGAGTCTTGTTTTCCAGCTATAGTAATTACAAGAATCTAAACCAGGCCGAGAGTGGGGAGAGTTCGCTCTCCCTCTCGAAATGCTCTCACATGGCCACGCGTATATAGCCTCTGCTAGGGAAGTCCTACTCACTGGCTTCTCGTGGCGGGGGTGTCGTTTACAAAAATGAGAGGACGACAAGCGAATGTCCGGAGCTTTAACCGGATTCTATACCAATGGTGCACATGGGCTCCAGTATCCTGCGGGAACAAATGGCGTATGAACCAGTCGTTGGTCACCGGCTTCCATGGGACTGCATCTCCTGACGATGCTCCACTGCCTTGTGGACCAGACCTTCAGGTCGAAGGCTCGGAGTGTGGGCCCCTACGAAAACCACCTGTTTCGGTTTGGGCACCAGGGCAGTATCACAGCCCTCACACATATCGAATGAGATTTGTGTGGCGCATATATATTTGGTGCCTCTTTGTACCATTATCTATGTGTTGAAATAAAATAAAATAAACCAGGTAACTTATACCTAACAACATGACTCAGTTCAATGGTTAATCATTTTATGGGCTGATTTCATATCTTGGTTTGGCTACAGGTTTCAGCTATTCACTTTCAGATAAGGGACAATAAGACTGTAAACTACGCTTTTTTAGATCAATTACGTTTCACTCGAGTTGATATTTTAAGAAGCCGAAACATTAACGTTTTTTACTTTTACAGCGAAAGATCCCATATACTCCCCATGGATTCCAGCTTCATGTCATCTTTTATCGTATTGTAATCAAAACTCTTCGATCCTACCACCTGGCTCTCTAATTATTCCCTTCAATGTACAATCTAATGTAAATCAGTTCAGTACATTGACAAGTTTTTTAGTGTATTCTGGTCTTAATCTGACTATTTTGAACTGGAATCAAATTTTACTCGAAAGTAAGTTCAGATTACCCTATTGTAGTATAATCATTATTAACTCATTTGTCAAGTACATATTGATGTATTCACCTTTGATTAAGCGATACTACTACCCGTTTACCCAAACCGAAGTGGGTGTAGTGGGTTTCGAACCTGTGACTTAGTGTCACCAAATAAGCGGCCATCTGTTTTGTTACTCAGTCATTTATAAACGTTTTCTCTCTCTCGCTCTACAAAATGCAATCCGTTCAAGGCCTGTGTTGATTTCGTTATCAATATGTAGTGGGGTTTGACATCCTCCATTTTATGCAGACGTGTTTACCTTGCTATTGTTGTAACTCTGACATGGTTGTATGTTTGTATGCTGTATCATATCGCCTGTTTAATATTTCCAATCACCAATGTTTTTTGAAAGTGATTTGATCGTATACCAGAACGGAATACAAAACGGTGAGAAACATTCAGTCGGACTATGTTTGTGCCAACGAGAGTATGTCTTCACTTCTCCGTTTATTTTGCACTCTTCTTACTGAACATTATAGTTGATAAGTAAACTAATCTAGCCGATTGCAGCTCCTTAGACAGTGGATAGTGGCAGTTGTTTGTTCCAAAAGACACAATTATTGCAATCATGTATGTATCATTTAGTCAATCATGGTCAATGTAGATCCTGCTACACATGTTCACTAACTCAAGTTGCCATACCACAGTGGCATGACGCAACTAAATTAACAGATGGATAGGAAAGGAATCGAAACAATGTAGTGACGATGTTAATTGTCAAGAATGAACACTGAGGATATACTAAGAGAAGATAGGAAAGCTGTAGGTGTGGATGAATACTACAACCGGAGATGTAGAGGAGGATAAAGAGTGGATAGATCCACATCATTGTGACTGATTCTGATCCATTTCACTCATCGTCCCCAATTATCGTTTGTGATTATTACTCGAACTTCAATGGCTAATGATTTCATAGACTAACGGGACGTTTTGATTTGATCTTCATGCCTAACATTCAACTAATCTACCACAATTATTGGATGTATTGCACAACATTTCCAAGTTTGGGTGGGTGGTTAGCTAGCTATCCATTATTCTAACATTCCTTCAATAATTCATCACATCTGTCTGTTTAGTTTAGATTGATTAATGTTCTGTTCAAATCATTCTCGTTTTCAGGCAATCCAAAAGTTGCTGCCAGCATTTGTCTACGAGATAATCTATTGAATCTGTGGCCAGATTCAAAGAAGAATAATATTGATAAATGTGTTATTGTCTCTTATACGGATAATGACGATGATAATGTTACACGTTACCTGGCTATCACGGTTCGTGGTCATGCTCCTAGATCAGTGAGTGAGCGTACTTCACTTGGAGCTTTGTGCCTGCTAAAATGTACACCTTCCAGTGTTGAAATGATGTCAGTTGTTCCAGATGTACTAGCGACGTGTTTAACTTCACATCCGAGTAAACCTTGGTTAGCTGTGGGATTGAAGGATGGAACAGGTTGGTTTGTGTTATAAATAAAAACGATTTAATTTTAATTTCGTAATGCTGTTTTATGCAGTAAAGTACTTCCTGAAATCATCCGTTCGTAGTTTTGAGGTTACCTTTAGGAAAGTTACCACAACGTCGGTTAAAATGTGTTTTTAGTAGTTGTTGGTTGAACTGGTCTGTCGTAATGGCTGAGTTTATGCACATTGGTCGGAACACTCGTTCCTCCAGGTTTTATCGTATTGACCATGTCCGTTGAGCAGTGACGAAACGAAAATAGGAGAATCATGATTCGAGGGTGTAGTGATTCTGCTGACTGCACAAGAGTGTAGTGCTAGTAAGTTGTTTTCCTCAGACAACCAACATGTGTTGTGATGCTGGTTCTCATCACAGAAGGATGGGTTTAGAGAAGGTGGGGACTGAAAATAGTACACTTCATCTCATCCCACAGATTCCCGTAACCGGTTGTAGTTTTGAAGTGGGAAGCTAATATATCTAACACTGTTTAAAAAATGACAGTTTGTAACTCATGTCAAGCAGTCGTTCCTTGGACAGTATAGTCGCATTCCGAGGTTATCTAGACTTCAATATAGCTCAGAAATATAAATTAGAAATGGGATAAATGAAAGCACACTGCAATTCTACATCTTGAAGAAGATAAAGAGTGGACGAATGTGTCATTGTGATCGATTCTGAAGGATGTCACACAAAGTCACTAGCCACTGATTTCAAATATACTGAAACGTCGACTCTTTGAATCACTTAACTTGTAATAGCTTCTCACCTGAGACTTGTATTAGTTGGACGAGCTATCTAACTTGTGTTATAGGTAGTTTACCAGTATGAACTGATACTCAGGAATAAACCGAATGGCAAGAGGTATGTTTATGTTCACCAACATATATGATTTATCCAAATTTCAGATTAAGAATTCTTTATATTGCTCCCACTGTTAGGTTACGTAATTATGGAATCCGTTAATCAGCGTTTTAACTTATAAATGCTATATGCTGACTTCATAGGATTGTATATTGAGAACATTTGCTAAGAAGATTATAAATAACGAATATGGAGAAAGGCTACTACTGTTTAGAAGTAAACAAATTGTTGTTATGACTAAAGTTCGAGACTTGGTTTTCGTCGTGTATGTGACTTGACATTTGGATTTATTTGCGTTCCAGTGTTGATCTTTTTATTGAAACTAGAAGTCAGTGACTCAGCAGATAAAGCGTCGAGCATTTATAAGGCGAATGATACTGACTTCAGGTTCCGATATGAAAAATGCACACCGAGAGAGATTTGTCCAGTTGACAATTCTCGAATAGGATGAAACTCATATCCTACACTTCACTGCTAGTTATAACTCATCTTTTTTAAAGGTGAAACTTGTGACAGAATAGTTAATATCAAGGCAATTCACTCAGGATTCACATTCAGAATAAAACATAGCTCCATCAAATTTCAATAGTTGAGGATCAAGAGTTGAATAACTCAACTCGTTATTCATAATAATATAGATCATTTTTTTTAAATGTCGTCTATTCTGGTTTCATCAATTGTTTAGGATCACTTTCAATCAATTAACTTCTTCCTTTCTTCATTCTAGTTACCATTTATGAAGTTCAATTGAATTCAAATATAAAATTGAATATCATACAATCATTGGGAAATCTTGTTTCTCAACCATTATGCGATCGAACACGTAAAAGTGGAGTAAAGAATAAACATAAACAATCAAATGGAACAATGTTTGTATCCCTTTGTTTTATTCCATTGAATAATGATACAATGATAAAATCAATCAACGATAATCATAATCATGTTCAATTGATAGGATTAATGAAAACATTAATTGGAAGAGAGACAGGACGATATGATTTAGTTTATTATGGAACACGTAAACAAATACAGAAAAGCCTAGTAAGTCTATTTGTAATGTGATGGTTAGGTTTTCTTTTATCTAAGCAGGAAATTCGTTATTCATCCTAATAACGATTTGTATAACTTGTAGTTTTAACGAGATGTTTATCTATGATTTGAAGAACGATTATGATGCATAGCAGTCGACTCTGTATTACGTGATGGATGGGTGTGAAACTTGATCTGTAAGAGTAGCAGCAACAACCTCTGAAACAATAGACCTCAATATACACAAGGGGAAAAGCAGAGTCCTGAAATATTACATTGAGAACGCCAACCTAATCACACTTGATGGAGAAGCTATGGAAGATGCGGGAACTTCCACGTACCTGGTCAGTATCATCGATAAACAAGGAGGATCTGATCCAGATGTATAGGTAAGGATTGGCAATGCAAAGACCACATTCCTACAGTTGAAGAACATATGGAACTCAAAACAACTGTCTGCCAACCAATATTAAAGTTAGAATCTTCAATACGAACATCAACACAGTTCTACTACACGTAGCTGAGACTTAGAGAACTACCACAGCCATCATCAAAAAAGTATTTATTTATGGACAATTGTCTATGTAAGATACTCAAAGTTCGTTGACCGGATACCATTAGCAACAGACTATTGTAAGAGAGAGTACAAACCAACTTCCACTTTCAAGAGGAAATTAGAGAAAGGCGTTGCAAGTGAATAGGACACACATTGAGGAAGTCATCAAACTTTATCACAAGGCAAGGAAAAGGTAAAGAGGAAGACCAGGAAACACATCCTGTAGGGAAATGAAAGTAGATATCAAAAGAATAATTGCCAATTGTAAAGGATTGGATAGGACAGAGTTGGATGGAAAATGTTAGTGGGCCGCCTTTGCTCCTCTATGAGAGGTAACAGGCGTAAGTAGTTAAGTAACAAGGCAAAATAAACAACTTGTTTAATGAGGTTGTAAGTCTTCATTAATTGAGGCATGTGTTGCGAATGCTTCACTATTGCCTACATCGACGTCCGGTGTTAATTGCTGTTAGAGTAGGCTAGAAGAAAGATGGAGCAGCCGAACTTAAATGTCCCATTAGTCAAGAACTGTTGATCTAAGTCTTGTCGGTAAATGCACACTACCTGGTTACGGTCTTCTTAATTTCTGCGATCGTTGTTTGGAATGGTTATGTAACATTGCAGATTCAGCCTCTAGTTCTAATCTTTCTGTAGATGTCAAGTTCCACTCTTCCTTTATACATACCTTCTCGTGAGAACAAAGAGTATAAGAGCGAATCATAGTTTATGATAATTTCTTCTGCAAACTCTACAGTTATAAATCCAAAATTATTACAAAACAGTATTCAATTTGACTTAATATATGTTATAAGTTGAAAACGGTAAATCTCACGTTTATTGGGATTGGTATGGGTTTATGGTAATCACTAACTGCGTAATTGGGATTATTCCATTACGAACATAAGCGAATAGGAACCTGAATAGAATAGACATCTTTCACATACAACAATACTTCACCGTGAATAATCTACATCCTCATAAGAGGTAGAGAATACAGGATGTTCAGGATAGCTTAATATTCGAAGCAGAGGTCGAAAAATTAAATAGAAATACTCTGTTTATGCAATTACACCCGGTGACCTTGTAACACACAACAAGGTTAGCAAACCAAAGGTGTTGACAATCAATCAGGTAGCAGCATATTTTATTGCGTTAATATAATTTGGGAAAGTGTCGTTAAGAAGGTTGTCCCTTGTAGAAAGAATTAACATGCACACCTCGCCTTATCCCATGGATATCCGTCTCCGGCGGTAAGGTTTCGACAGCTACAGAGCTAACACGAAAATTACTCCTAAAAAGGTTGTATATGACTGACCTCAAGCAGTTGTCTCTTGGTCACTCCGGTCACGCTCTTAGGTCATTAAGACCACCTCTAGTCCAATCTCCTTTTCAGGTACCTCCAGAAGAACCCTTCCACGATGTAGGCAACCGAGAAGTGATAACCGCCCTCATACTTCTAACAACACTAAGGATGATCTACATCGTATCAATGAGTGTATATTGACTATTGTATAAATTTACTATTTTCCTTCATTAAACATCATTTCTCATTCAACCCATACTTTTACAGATGGAGACTACAGGGTTAAATATACCACCGAAACAACGAAGCTTACTACAATTGGTTGATACAGCAGCTCCTGTGAAATTCGACAATCATATACGAGCAAATAAACGAAAATTAAATTCTGATATTCAATTGGAAAATACTTTGAAACAAATAAGTGAATATCCTATTTATACAGCTCCACCACCTGATCAACTATTACACCAACTTATGCGAAAACAGTGAATTATCATTTTATATGTAAATAATTTGTTTACTACAAAAATAAAACGATGTAAATATATGTGTACAGTTGTTCTTATATTCCGGTAAATCAAGTTTCACTATTTCACTGGCCAATCATTTGTTAAATCACAGGTTATTCACGATCCGATTAGACCATTGGTAGTGACGTCTCAGATTGTGAAACTGAATGACTCGAGTTTGAATTCCACCATGGTGTATCAGTTCACTCGAGAATACAGACGAGGGCCAATTAACATGAGACCTAAAACATGCCAGAGTTTTTTGTTGATTATCCTCAATTATCTAACATCTTAAGATGGTACATTTGATGTTGATTCATTTCGACTAATGGTCACATTGTTACTTGCTCAACAGAACTCAGTCAATATAAAACAAAAGACTAGACAATCGTGATATTTATCGGTACAGATGTTTTAGCACTGAAGGAAAATGATGAAAGTCTGTTGTTATCATTTATGATTCCTCAGAACAATAGTCATATTTTCCTACATTCAAACCATTCAATATACAGAAGAAAAATATTATAAGAGAATGACAATGTCTTAGTTAATATAGCTGAGAACCTAAGCCATCGGCCAAGGTATCAAATAATTGCCTTCACTATACTTCATTATGACCTTGTACTGTTTATTATTCCTTGTATATTGTAATACACTTGACAATTCATAAATCAGAACAAGCTATGGAAGCGAACAAATATTCCAGTAGTCTGAACAACATCAGTGCTTGAAGTCACTAACTTGTAGTCTGAGCCATGTTGGTAGATGCAGACTACTTGGTTGGGGTCCGCGTGACTATCGTAACCAATGGTTGGAGACTTGGTGACATGGCTCAAAATCGATCACAATGGCGTCGGTGTATACACTCCCTGTCTTCCCTTAAACTAAGAGATTAAAATCGCTTCATATCTTTCTTTCTACGAACCAATTCTTTCTTCTTGTATTATATCTCTATATGCAATCTTTCTCTTATATATTATCACCTTTGACATAACCACTGGTATGAATCCGGTGTTCATCTTGTTGTGCTGATGCGGTATGGCAACCTGGACCGATGCACATATGTGCCTGGTCCTACGTTGTAGCTGACTGACTGAACAACAAAGAGTTTATTTAAAATTTTTTATGGGAATCTTCGAGTATCCTCTTTATATTCACGATAACGCTGACAAGTTAAAAGTGGAACAATCAGCGTACTCCCGTCTGATCCTAACTTAAGTATTCAATAGTCAGGACTTTGTCATGCTAATAACAGATTTCACTAACACTTAATAACTGATGATAATCCACAGATTAAGAAATATATACTATATTGGCTAGTTAGGTAGTGAAACACAACAGGGTTGATGGTATTTGGAACGATTAAGCATCCAAAGTAAGATCCAAGAAAATGTATATTAGTAAAATAAGGAATTTTGAAGCTTTAGGATCTAAAGTTATATGTAGTGAATACACTTGCACTATTGAAAACAATTTAAACCACATCATTTAGTCTTTAACCATTAGTTACGATAATCACATAACCCTAACCAGGTAATGTGTACCTACCTACATTGCTGGGCCTTAAAGTCAATGAACTGATGCCATATCTGAACTTTGCCCACCATAGCTTTTTTAAAAATCTACTACACCGACCATCGTCGCTGTTACGTCCTTGATTTGTCTACCCACTCTTGGTGCTGAGGATAACCTGTCTAATCTAGATTAAGACCTTGACGAGGTAGACTGACCGGCTGAACCTTGAGACTAGTACGCATGAGTTCGAAGTGGGGTATAGAGAAGAAAACTATTCTATCACCTGATTGGCTGACAGGCAAACAAGTGAGAGAAGACAAGACAACTGGAACACTACTCAACTTATTCCCGATTTCAGATTGGTGTAAAAGAGTACATGAATAAATAGATAACTGACCTGACCACAACGTACAGTATTTCGGAAAATACAATTATGTCCGAATTTGGGAAGTTGAGTACAAAATAATACGTTTAAATTACAATAGCTTTGGAACAAAAAAAAAGTATGGCAGTGAATCCCACACCAAACGAAAGCTTATGATCTTAAGAATAGATTAGGGGCAAATATAAATGTTACTGTTTTCCAATCTCTGAATTAAATGAAGTCCCGAAAAATATCTTTAGTAGTATGTCAAGGGTTTTTCTTTCTCTGTTCACATCAGTCGCCTGCTAAGGTGGTCGGTAAATGGGTACACCTAGTACATACATAAATATCCACTACCTCGTCAATTGATTTTCCATACTTACATAGTACTTAAAGAATAACCTCGGAATTATAGTTTGGGTCTTATACGATCAAAAGAAAACCCCCCAATGAACTTGATTTGTCACGATTTAATTCCTCATCGAATGTAAACTCCCTTTCTAATACTTTACAATATATATTTTATCAACCCAGATGTATTTCATGTCCTGTAAATGAAGTTTATTGATGCCCATTATAATTGTTTAACAGTACAAGTTGACATTGATGTTTCCGTTGTCAGACAAACAACTTTTGATAAAGCGCATAGAACTTATAGGGTTTTTTAAATGAAGTTAGCTAGAAGGGAATGTGTCTTTTTAAAAGATGTAAATTATCGTGGTGTGAATAGTGAAATTTCATTAACTATTAACTATAATATGTTGGTACTTTCTTAAAAACAAAAACAAAATGAAAATCACTATCTGAAAGCCTTAGAATTACACACTGAAATGTTTGTTACTTCAATTAGTTTAGGACTCTCTACACCATCAATATCAGAACATATGTTTTGTCTATAAGTACTGTCAGGCTTGAAAGAGTCCCCCAAATGCCCTAGTTCGACCGAGGGTGAGGAGAGCATTCTCTCCCTCACCATATGCTCTCACATGACCACACCTATGCAGCCTCTGTCAAGGAAGTCCTACTCACTACCTTCTCGCGGAATTACTGTTGTTTAGGAAATTGAGAGGATGAAAAGCGAACGTCCGGCGCTTTAAACGGGTTGGTAGATATGGAGGATCCACCTAGGGAAGTTGGAAAACGCTCATTCCAAACCAATGGTGCTCATGGGCTCCAGGATCCGGAAGGAAAAAAAAGGAGTATAAACCAATCGTTGGTGACCGGCTACCATGGGACCGCATCTCCTTTTGTTGCTGCACTGCCTTGTGGATTTAACCTCCAGGTCAGAAACTCCGGGTGTGGCCCTCGGTTTGGGAACCCGGGCAGTACCACACTCCTCATGCATATCAAACCACTTGTGTGGCGAATATCCATTTGCTGCCTCGTTGTTCCAATATTTATGTGTTCAAATAATTAAAGAGGCCTAAAAGGACAGATCATATTTCAGTGGACCGGTGATTGTTATCAGGATTTCACCTATCCGTTATAGAGTGTTTTTTGTAAAGAAGCTATTTGAGAGGGAACCTAATTTTAATTCATCTTTCAAAAGCGATAGTCAATTCTACCTAAAATGAGTCAAGTATTGTTTTTTTTAAATGCATTACATGATCCATGAGTTTGTTTATTTTTATTTAACTTGGTGTGTGGTAATGAGAGTAAAAGTGACTTATCCCTAGGTGTGAAGATACAGAAACTCCGATTACTGATTATTTGAATATGTGATTTCCTTTCTATTATTGATTTCTACTTCGAACTCATTGGAAGTGACCACCTGTAATTGTTTGAAATAAAGTATCGTCTAGCGTTACATTGGTTCTCTATTATTGGCGGTGAATCGGATATATGATATAACGTTGTCTAGTATCTGTATAGGGTGCCCCTTCGAGTATTCAATCTAACGATAGTATAAACTCGGTCACACAATGTAGTCTTATTATCATATTTTTTTAATAGCGTGGGAAGAGAAAAGTACTTAAATTCATCTGTTATATCACCACTAACATTATTACTACTTCTATGAGAGAGAACAAACCAGTTTCCAACTAAGGAGGAGATTAAGAAAAGATGCTGGAATTGGATAGGACACACATTTCGGAAATCATCAAACTGTATCACAAGGCAAGCGCTAACTTGGAATCCTGAAAGGAAACAAAAAAGAGGAAAGCCAAAGAATAAATGGCGCTGAGAATTGAAAGCGGACATGAAAAGGATGAATAGAAATTGGAAAGGATCGCATAAGACTGAGTTTGATGGGGAATGTCAATGGATGGTCTATGCTCCTCCATTAGGGGATAACAGGTGTAACTAAGTAAGCAAGTAATATTCTTACTACATCTACTTCTGTCAGATTTTCCCAAACTGTTGTATCTCGCTATGTTAATCCACTGTGACAATTTGAATCGATATACACACATATGTCAGTTTGTATTCTGGGTTCGTTATTGTCGATATAACTTGGATGGTTATTTTTCTCAGAAGGAAATTTCAAAGTAACATCATACGAAAACAATTTTCGGAATTCCCCTGAATGATCGATACTTAATGAGGATAAAGGTAACGACCGATTTGGAAATGATTCCAAAAAAAACAAAAACGAAAGAGTGAATAAGTTAATTATCGTCTCAATTAGATATAGCAAATTAAAATTAAATCGATATATATATTACAAACAACAAAATGATGTAAGTTAGTTAATGATATTGAACTGAGTTCCTGAGATTGTATCGGTTTATAGTTCTCTAAAATATACAAGAAAAAAAAATAATAAAAGAATTCAGTAAAGCAAGTGGGGGAGAAAACTCCACTTTCGTTCGCAATATTGATCTTACATCTAGTAACCAACTGAAATGAAACAGGATTTACTATCTACACGATTGTAATCCATGATGGGTGTGTGTGTGTGTATGTGCTTCCTTCTCTGTCATTTTTGCTGGCTTACATGAAAAATGTACAACGAAAATACCACTTCATCATATTATAGACGTGTCAAGTGTAGGGTAGTCAGTCATAATAAAAGTCATACTCTCAATTAATTCTGTGATAGGTGTTATTTCAAAATATCTAATCCCCGAATGCCCTGGTACGGCCGACAGTAGGGAGAGTCAGCCCCCTCTCTCGAAATGCTCTCGCATGGCCACGTGCATACAACTACTCATGCTAGTGAAGTCCTATTCACCGCCTTCTCGCACTATAGATGTTAGTCACAAAATTGAGCGGACAAAATGGAATGTCCGGCATTTTAAATGGGTTGGTGGATACGGAGGATCCATCTAGGAGAGTTGGGAAATCCTGATTCCAAAGCAATGGTAAACATGGGCTCTAGTATTCTGAAGGAACAAATGGAGTATGAACCAATCGTTGGTGACCGGCTACTATGGGACTGCTTCTCTATACGTTGCTCCACTGCCTTGTGGATCAGACATTTAAGTCGAAGGTTCCGGGTGTGGTCCCCTAAGAAAACCATCCCAGCTCTTACACAAATCGAATGGCTTATGTGGCGCATATCTATTCGGTGTCTCCTTGTACTAATATTTATGTTTAAATAAATATTCTACAATTAAGTGACTGAATAGACTGAATATTATACACTTAGATGAATTGATAAAGTGGATTTTATCCTCAGCTTGTTGTTTTTCACTACAAATCTACATTAACATACAGATTTTATATTTAAAGTATTTCTGGAGAAGATCATATGCTTTTGGAAGTGCATATTATCGACTGACTTCAGATAATAAAAAGACTATTGAAATCTAAGAAGTACTAGACAATTGTTTCATCGTATTATCCGAATCTTTAACAGTATCCATACACTACTGTATTGAAGATCGAATCTAGGACCTTTAGGTTTTACAGCGAACAGTTAACCTTTGTACCAATGGGCTGATAACCAATGGTTTACATTTGTAATTTTAATCAATCCTTGTTATTGTGCAACCGTCTTCATATTGTTGATGGAAGCTAATCACCACACATTTAACTCTGTGAATTACCTCTTGTAGTTAGTCACTACTAAGAACCATGATTATAAGCTAGTATAAAGCTTTGAATCTGACAATCCTCATGTCCCCTTCCATGAACAAAAACATAATATGAATTCATTCTATATGATATCAAGTATCATGATGAAAATGTTTTGATAGAATTCAACTCACTACAATTAAAAGTGATTCATTATTCTATTTTGAACGTTGTCTTAAACTTGAATCAGATAAATTTCTTGATCTTCGATCAGTAATATGAGGTGAATTATCATTTGGTGATATACCATCAATCAGTTTTGATGGACTTGACTTATATGGATCTATTTCATTTGGATCATTGAGTAGTCCACCATCAAAAAGTGATTGACGTAATTCCAATGATAATCGACGTCTATAAGCTTCAGGTTTATCTTGAGCAATACGATGTAAGATTGCTGCAGTATATGCAGCTAAAAAGAGAGGAATATAATTGATTTTAATCAAATATAAACTATATATCAAAATGTAATGAAGTTGAGTAGTGGCTAACAGTGGTATTAAGCTCGCATGTTTCGTCCCACCTGGTACTCATCAACTGGATATACCTTCATTCTGATGTTGATATCTTCATTGCGAGTCAAACTCAGTACCATTCACTACAAATATTAATGCATTACACACTGAATTACACCCACTACAATAGTAAACTGAAAATAAATATCAATGGCCCTCAAATGCCCTGGTATGGCCGAGAGTGGGGAGAGCACTTTCTCCCTCACCAAATGCTTTCACATGACCACGTGCATACAACCACTGCCAGGGAAGTCCTACCCACTGCCTTCTCGCGGCATTACTGTTGTCTACGAAATTGACAGGACAAAAAGCGAATGTCTGGCGTTTTAAATTGGTTGGTGGATATTGAGGATTGACCTAAGGGAGTTGAAAAACCCTGATCCAAACCAATGGTGCACATGGGTTCCAGGATCCCGACGGAACAAATGGCGTATGAACCAATCGTTGGTGACCGGCTACCATGTGACTGCATCTCCTTACGTTGCTCCACTGCCATGTGGATCAGACCTTTAGTTAGAAGGTTCCACGTGTGACCACCTAAGAAAACCACTTGCTTCGGTTTGGGCACCCGGGCAATATCACAGCCCTCACACAAGTCGAATGATTTATGTGGCGAGAATAAAATTTTATTTTGGTCACTTACCAATATATTCATTATTCGACTGAATTAGTTCAGTAAATCGTGGACAAGCTCCTTCATTTTCAATTGCTTGACATCCAGAACGAGATGTTGACAACTGACTTAAGAAAGCAGTTGAAGCACGTTGTAAACATACAGATGGAGAATATACTAACTAAATAATAAAAAAATAAATTAAACTAGATGTAACCCAATTTCATGACTAACTATTTAAATCTTACATTTGTTGATCTAATTGCAAAATGAAATACTAGTTTACGTGATTAGATATTATATGCACTATGTTGAGAAGCTAAGAGGTCAGCATTAAAGGATTAGACAAACATGAAATCGACCACTATTCAGTGATCAATTAGTTGTAAATATCTCGATTTGGTAGGACGTTGGTTGAGGCCTAAATACAGCAGTATTAATGTCTATAACTTGGAAAGTAGATGACATAGGATCGAATTCGCTAGACAGCAGTACTTTCCTCAAGATTACAGGCATACCTTGTTAAAAAGTTCCAAATATCATGGAACCACAATCCAGGGTTTTCTTTCCATTACCTTCAGCTATCTGATGTCAAGACATAGTGCACTGAATGTCATGTCACATAAACCAGTGGTCCTGTTGCAAATCTATCGGTCGGAAGTTGATAAGGACTAAGGACTAGAAAAGAGTGATATCACTGACTAGTCGGTGATTATGAATAGAAAATATCTGAAAAAGCATTGAAGGTCATGAATTACTCGGTAAATCGCTTTTTGATCTCAGTATTACAAATAGATTCCAAGTGAAAAGCGGTGTCAGACAAAGCAGATTATTCTAGCCCATTCTCTTCCCTTTAGTGGTCGGCTAGATTATAAAAACCTCTACATCTCAATGGGAGCGCGAAATACAGTGAGTGGCTCGGATCAGATAATATCAGCAACAAACTACTGTGGGAGAGGACAAACCATCCTCCAGCTGAAAATGAAATTAGGGAAAGACGTTGGAAGCGAATAGGATATATGTTACAAAATTCGACAGACGCATTCCAAGTGAGAACCGGAGTCAGAAAAAGATGCTTACTCTCCTCCTTTCTCTTTCATATGGTGTTTAACTGGATTATGAAGACCTCCATATGTCAGAGGAAGCACAGAATGCTATAGACAGCTTGAATGCGATTAGACGATTTGAACTTTGCAGATGGTATAACTATTCAATTTCATACACACCTGCAAATACGGGTCAAGACATTCAGTGTAGCAGCAACCTCTGCAGCATTAGGCCTCGACATACACAAGGGGAAAACAAGATCCTCAAATACAACACAGAGAACACTAACCTAATCGCGCTTGAAGGAGAAGCTCTGGAAGACGTTAAAACTTTCACGAACCTGGTCAGCATCATCGATAAACAAAGAGGATTTGATACAGACGTGAAGCGAGGGTGGCATTTCTACGAATGAAGAACATTTAGCACTCGAAACAACTATCAGTCAACCGATCTCAAAGTGAGAATTTTCAATATGAACGTCGACACAGTTCTACTGTGCAGAGACGGAACTTGGAGTACTACTGCAACCATCATCAACAAAGTACAAGTACTTATAAACAATTGTCTGCGCACGATAATCAATGAACGTCACCCAAATACCATCAGCATCAGCCTACTGTGGGAGAGAACAAACCAACTTCCAGCTGAAGAGGAAATTAGGAAACAATGATGGAAGTGGATAGGACACATATTGGGGAAATCATCAAACTGCATCACGACGAAAGTGCTTATTGGAATCCTGAAGGAAAAAGACATAGAGGAAAACGAAGAAACACACTGTGCCGGGAAATAGAAACAGACATGAATAGGATAAGTAACAAGTGAAAATAACTGGAAAGGATTCTCCAGGACAGAATCAGATGGAGAATGCTAGTGGGCGGTCTATCCTCCCCGATGAGGGGTGACGGACGTAATTAAGTAAATAGGCTTTTTGATTATCACAAATGATTACCAGTTAGTATCCCATTTGCTTCAAAATTATAGATATACACTCCTAGCTGATAGAAAATGTTTTATTTTATTCTAATTTATTTTAACACATAGATATTAGTACAAGAAAGTACCGAATACATATGCGTCACACAGATCTCACATGATATGTGTAAGGGCTGTGATACTGCCCGGGTGTCCAATAGAAGCAGGTGGTTTACTTAGGGGGTTACACCCGGTGCCTATGACCTAAAGGTTTGATCCACAGGGCAGTGGAGCATCGCAAGGAGATGCAGTCACATGGTAGCCGGTTACCAACGATTGGTTCATACGCTATTTGTTCCTTCAGGATACTGGAGCCCATGTACACCATTAGTTTGGAATCAGGGCTTTCCAACTCCCTCAGGTGGACTCTGCATGTCCACCAACTGGGTTAAAGCCCTGGACGTTCGCTTTTCATTCTCTCAATTTCGTAAACACCCCCGCCACGAGAAGGCAGTGAGTAGGGCTTCCCTGGCAGAGACTATATACGCGTGGCCATGTGAGGGCATTTGGAGAGGGAGAGCGGACTCTTCCCACTCTCGGCCTTACCAGGGCATTTTTCAATCAAAATATTGAAAATATTAATCAACTAGAATACTTTTTACCAAGATCAATGATATAATAAATTTACTTGTACAACAGATGAAACTAAACCTGCTGTATGAATGAATTCTTCTTGAATAGATTGATCTTTAGCCATAATCTGTAATGCGGCCAATGTTAATTCTAGCATATCTTCAAGATTTACACCTTCTAAATAATTATTCGATTCTTCTCCAGTGATACCATGATATTGTTGTCTATTGGTTTTATTCAATGAATTAAATGTTTGTAAGAAAATATTTGCTACCATTCCTGGTACATTTAAATCTCTGTTATGAAAGAAAATATGAATATTTTTATCAGTAAAATGTTGTGAAGATTGTTGAATTTCATTGAAATCATCAACCAATCAATATCAGATGACCATTGGAAACCTGGAAGAACTGGATAGTTATTTCATCCTAGTATGGGACTTCTTAGCAGTATGCATCCACAATCGTGTATGCTGGAATCGAACCCCCGACCTTCGACCTTGCACGCGAACGCCTACCGTCTGGACGATTGAGATGATAATCAACGGTGTTGATGTCTAACTTCAATCAATCCATGATTTCAGTGTAGGCCAACAATCTCCACAACCGTATACTGATAATTAACATTTGCTCACTGGTGACTAGCTTCGAAAGATAATTCTCAGAGCTTTAGAGAGAAGTAGTCACTAGTGGATTTCAACCGTATTAAGTGGGATGCAATTACCGATCAGAGACAGTAGAAGATGGTCACGCAGTACTGTGGATTGATTAAAGTCAGACATTAACACTGTTGGCTGCCGAGTCAGTCGTTCAAAGGTTAGGCGTTCGCGTGCAAAACCGAAGGTCGTGGGTTCGATCTCAGCATGCAGGGTTGTGGATACGTACTGCTAAGAAGTCCCATACTAGGATGAAATAACTATCCAGTTCTTCCAGGTTTTCAATGGTCACCTGATATTGATCAGCTCATGACTCCAGTAAAAATATTTTTCTCGACACGCGACTGTTCAATTCATAGTAATCATTTTATAGTTTTATATCACAGACTTACTTTAGTCAGACAACTGTTGAAAGTTAAAAAGCTGTTTTCTCCTGGTATGAGATTTTTCAGAGGTTTCCATCTATGACCCTATCAGGGATTGAATCTACAACCTTCAGGTTCACCGATGAAAGCTTAGACCATTAAATTAGCGTCTAAAGGTTAATATTTCTAACTTCAGCCAATTCTTGATATTGCGCAACTATCTCTCAATGTCACCGATGAGTAAGTACCTCAAATTCGATATTAATGGAATCAGCGGATGGTCGCTGTTTCTCATTTTCCCTTGAAATTAGTTATCAGTGTTTACATGGTGGTTTGTACTGAGGTTGATAAGGATTGTTAAATTTAGTAGTTTACATTCTAAGTATGTAGACCATTAGATGGCAACTTAATGGTCTATAATTTAATCATTCTTCATAAGAATTGAATGTACTGAATAAGATCCCCAGTGGTGGTCGTGAACGTGCAGTACTAAGGAATGTTATACTAGAACGAAATAGCTATCCAGTCTTTCCTCGTTTTTGATGCCCGTTCAACTAAGATCGAACCGTAATGTCAAACTATATAATTCATTTATCTCTACAAATAACCTCATACTTATACAGTACTTGCTTACTTACGCCTGTTACTCCTAATGGAGCATAGGCCGCCGACCAGCATTCTCCAACCCACGCCGTCCTGGGCAATCTTTTCCAGTTCCACCGAATTCTTGGTCATTTTTCTCATTACTTACTTACTTACTTACGCCTGTTACTCCTCGTGAAGGAGCATAGGCCACTCACCAGCATTCTCCATCCAACCCTATCCTAGACAATCCTTTCTAGCTCCGTCCAGTTGTAATTCATTCTTTTCATATCTGCTTCTATTATCCGACGCAATGTGTTCTTTGGCCTTCCTCTTTTTCGCTTCCCTTCAGGGTTCCAAGTTAGGGCTTGCCTCGTGATGCAGTTTGACGATTTGCGTAATGTATGTCCTATCCATTTCCATCGTCTTTTCCTAATTTCCTCTTCAGCTGGAAGTTGGTTTGTTCTCTCCCACAGAAGGCTATTGCTGATGGTATTCGGCCAGTGGATGTTGAGTATCTTGCGTAGGCAGCTATTTATAAATACTTGTACTTTCTTGATTGTGGTTGTTGTAGTTCTTCAAGTTTCAGCTCCATACAGTAGAACTGCCTTGACGTTCGTATTGAAGATTCTCACTTTGATATTGGTTGAAAGTTGTTTTGAGTTCCATATGTTCTTCAATTGTAGGAATGCGACTCTTGCTTTGCCGATCCTCGCCTTTACGTCTGCATCTGAACCTCCTTGTTCATCGATGATGCTTCCTAGGAATGTGAAGGACTCTACATCTTCCAGAGTTTCACCATCAAGAGTGATTGGATTGCTGTTCTCCGCCTTGAATTTGAGGACCTTGGTTTTCCCTTTGTGTATGCTGAGGCCTACTGATGCAGAGACTGCTGCTACACTGGCTGTCTTCATCTGCATCTGTTCGTGTGTACGTGATAGGAGGACTAGGTCGTCTGCGAAGTCCAAACCGTCTAATTGATTCTGAGTTGTCCATTGTATTCCGTGTTTTCCTTCAGATGTCGAGGTCTTCATAATCCAGTCGACCACCAGAAGAAAGAGGAAGGGAGAGAGTAAACAGCCTTGTCTGACTCCAGTCCTTACTTCGAATGCATCTGTCAGCTGTCCTCCATGCACTACTTTGCACTGTAGTCCGTCGTATGAGTTCCGGATAATGTTGACAATCTTCTCAGGAACTCCGTAGTGTCGAAGAAGTTTCCATAATGTCCTCCTATCTACACTGTCGAATGCCTTTTCATAATCAATGAAGTTGATGTATAGTGATGAGTTCCACTCAACTGATTGTTCGACAATGATCCGTAGTGTTGCAATTTGGTCTGTGCAAGACCGATCCTTACGAAATCCAGCTTGTTGATCTCGAAGTTGGGCGTCTAGTGCATCCTTCATCCGGTTCAGCAACACTCTGTTGAAGACTTTCCCTGGTATTGACAGTAGTGTAATGCCTCTGTAGTTTTCACATTTGCTCAGATCTGCTTTCTTTGGAATCTTGACGAGGTGTCCTTCTTTCCAGTCCATCGGCACTTGTTCCTCCTCCCAAATCTTTTTGAATAGAAGATAAAGCATGCTTGTGGTTGCTTCGATGTCTGATTTTAGTGCTTCAGCTGGTATGTTGTCGGGTCCTGCTGCTTTCCCGTTCTTGATTTGTCTGATGGCCATTCTGATTTCTCCCGTCGTTGGTGGGTTGACATCTATAGGAAGATCTATGTGTGCTGCTTCGATGTCCGGTGGATTCATTGGAGCCGGCCTATTCAGGAGTTCCTCGAAGTATTCCACCCATCTGTTACACTGTTGTTGAATTTCGGTGATTGGCCTGCCTTCTTTGTCTTTGACCGGCCTCTCTGGTTTACTGTATTTCCCTGCTAGTTTCTTCGTTGTATCGTAAAGCTGTTTCATATTTCATTCTCTAGCAGCTTTTTCTGCCGTCGTTGCTAGTTCTTCCACGTATTTCTTCTTGTCGGCTCTAATGCTCCTCTTCACTTGTTTGTTTGCTTCTATGTATTCAACTTATGCTTGGACTTTCTCTGTTCGTGTTCGGCTGTTGTTAATTGCTTCCTTCTTGTTCTTCCTTTCTTTGATCTTGTCCAGTGTTTCTATAGAGATCCATTCCTTATGATGGTGTTTCTTTAGGCCCAGAACCTCTTGACACGTTGAAGTTAATGCTTCCTTGATGCCTTTCCAGTTGTCCTCCATACTAGTTTCTTCTTCTTTCAGTAGATCTTGTAAGGCTTGGAACCTGTTGTTGAGAGCTATCTTGAATTCATTGAGTTTGTCAGTATCTCGAAGGAAGGCTGTATTGAACCTTTGTAGTGCTGTTCGTCCAGTTGTCCAGTTCTTTTTCAGCTTCAGTTTTAAATTGGCTACAACTAGGTGGTGATCTGAAGCTACGTCAGCACCTCTCCCGGTTCTCACATCTTCCATTGTCCTTCGAAATTTTTTGTTGATGCAAATATGATCTATTTGGTTCTCTGTAGTGTGGTCCGGTGAGATCCATGTAGCCTTGTGTATACGCTTGTGTGGAAATATTGTGCCTCCTATGACTAATTTGTTGAATGCACAGAAATTTGCAAATCTTTCTCCATTTTCGTTTCTTTCTCCCAGTCCATGTCGTCCCATAATATCTTCATATCCAGTGTTGTCTATTCCGACTTTGGCATTTAGATCTCCCATCAGAATAGTTAGGTCCTTTCTTGGGCATTTCTCTATGATTGACTGCAGCCGCTCGTAGAACTGATCTTTAATGTCGTCGTTGCTATCATTGGTGGGTGCATAACAGTGGATAATATTCATTAAGATCCCCTCCTTCTTTGTTTTGAATGATGCTTTGATGATTCTGGATCCGTGAGACTCCCATCCTACAAGTGCATTTCGTGCTACTTTGGACAGCATAAGAGCGACTCCCTGAGTGTGTGGAGCATTGTCCTCCTCGTGACCGGAGTATAGCAGCATCTCTCCCGTCGCTAGCCTTTTCTGTCCAGCTTGGGTCCAGTGGGTTTCGCTGATTCCCAGTACTGCTAAGTTGTATCTCCTCATTTCCATTACTATTTGACTGGTCTTCCCGGTTTCCCACATTGTTCGAACGTTCCATGTACCTATAAAAATTTTTGCTCTGGTTGTTAGAAGGGTCATCGGCCTCGTGGCTTCCGAAGGAACTCGGCTTTCACCATGAAGCGTCATAATTCTTCTAACTGAAGACCTTCTAATTCCCAGAGCAGAGTTTAAATGGTTTGGATTATTTTTTCTGGTAAGCGATTTTTTAGCGAGTTAGTTTTCTACGGGATGGGGACGCTAACCCCATGCCCAACCCTCCTCCTTTACCCGGGCTTGGGACCGGCAGTAACCCTATCAGAGCTACAGGCGGAGTCATTTTTCTCATGTCTATTTCCATTTCCCGGCGTAATGTGTTCTTTGGTCGTCCTTCTCTCCTTTGACCTTGAGGATTCCATGTGAGGGCTTGTCTTGTGGCGCAGTTGGGTGCTTTCCTCAATGTGTGTCCTATCCACTTCCAGCGCTTCTTCCTGATTTCTTCCTCCGCTGGGATCTAGTTTGTTCTCTCCCACAGTAGGTTGTTGCTAATAGTGTCCGGGCAACGGATCCGAAGTATTTTGCGTAGACAACTGTTAATAAACACCTGTATTTTCTGGATGATGGCCTTTGTAGTTCTCCAGGTTTCTGCCCCATACAGTAGAACTATCTTGACATTTGTATTGAAAATCCTGACCTTGGTGTTGGTTGACAGTTGTTTTGAGTTCGAGATGTTCCTCAGTTGTAAATATGCTGCTCTTGCTTTGCCGATCCGTGCCTTCACATCTGCATCAGATCCACCCTGTTCATCAATGATGCTGCCCAGATATGTAAAGGTTTTTACATCTTCCAAATCTTCTCCGTCAATTGTGATTTGGTTGGTGCATGCTGTGTTGTATCGAAGAATCCTGCTTTTCCCTTGCGTATATTGAGACCTACTGCTGCTGAGGCTGCTGCCACACTGTGCGTCTTCTCCAGCATTTGTTGTTGCGTTTGAGATAGAAGGGCCAGATCATCTGCGAAGTCTAGATCGTCCAACTGCATCCTAGATGTTCATTGTATTCCGTGCTTCCCTTCAGATGTTGACGTCTTCATGATCCAGTCGATCACCAGGAGAAAGAGAAAGGGTGAGAGTAAGCAACCTTGCCTGACACCGGTCTTTACCTCGAACGAGTCTGTCAGTTGTCCTCCATGTACAACTTCGCAGTTTAATCCATCATAGGAATTCCATATGATATTGACTAACTCCACCTGGAGTCCCTCCGGGGGCTACTGCCGGTCCCATGCCCGGATAAAGGAGGAGGGTTAGGCATGGCGTTAGCAACCCCATCCCGTAGAAAACTAACCAAAAAAACGATAACTAGGAAAATAGACTATTCAAACCTTTTAAACTCATACTTATATAGTAGTTTGCTAATAATCTCCAATCGACGATGTTATCGTTTACAGATGAATAAAATTGGTCAAAATTAGAATTTCTTCAAGACCTACGTTATGAACATAAAGATATGAGTAGCTTTGATTGAAATTTTTCTCCATGATTAAACATTCAGCTATTCACTGATTATTTACAATGAGATAATTAAACATAACTAACTCACTTAAGTTCATGACGTGTCACTTCCACAGTAGATAAATTTCGAATAAGACCAACAACAGATTTTAATAAAGGTAAGGCGGATACAAATTGATATTTCAGGAATAAGGAAGCAATAGTTGACAAAGTGTCACTGGTACGAACCTAATTTAAAAGAGGGAAATAAACAGAGTTTAACAACATCTGTCTTGTAGACTGATTTGCATAGAGCTTTAACTGAAGATTCAAGCGCCTATATAGTCAAGAGGCGTATATCTTTGAAGATAGTTTGTTTCTTTAGCACTCTATAGTTCTCAGTGGTGCTGTAGTGAACAAGAACATGAGTGTGAGGGGGACAATCGAATGTATTTGAACACGAAATTACAGAATATCTCACTAAAATCTGAGAACCAAACAGTAAATAGTTAATTTGCAAAATATCAATCAATCGTCTCAAACTTGACTGTCCTCTTTGTAAATATCAGTTCATCGTCTCAGATTTCATTGTTCCTGGATTATTATACCAATTGCTTCCCGTTCTCGTCCTTTCCTTCTCGATCTTGTACTGAAATACATTCTATTCGTGACCATCGTTATATACTACTTATGTGGACATAAGTAGCTCACACCACAGTATTTCAAAATGTATTGATCAGAGATTGAAAGAAAACTACCTTCTGTAAAGATTTCTCCATCTGAGGAAAAAAACTTGCTTTTAATGGAATAACTGCCAGAAACAAACCATAATAATAACAATCGTAATAATAATCCTGGAGAGATCATCAACTTTGGGATGAAGGTACATCCAAGTAAAAAAACGAGTCCCAAATAGGACGAAACGCGCGTTCTGGATTCCACTACTAGTCAGTGCCCAACTCTGTTTTTCAAATAACTGATCATTGGTTAGTAATCAATATCAATAATACCAGTGACTTGATATCAAGATGTAATCTGATTGATCTAAGTTGGTAACTTCTCGTCTGACTATCAATCTAGATGGTAACATATTGAATCCCGAAAATAACATCAGCAAGATTATCGATTCATAAGAAAAGATGGATAATAGCTAGCACTGTAGTCCAGGACGCGTGTTTCGTCCTATTTCGAACTCGTCGTCTGGATGTACCTACATCGCAGAGGTGATGTTCACTCCAGGACTCCAACCCAGTACCGTTCGCTTCAAACGCCATCGCGTTATCCACTTAGCTACTTAGTCCTGATAGCCAATTGCTTCTGCAATGGGGCGAAGTTTAAATTCAATTGATATTGTTTATTTGAATCTTCTCATTGATGTTTAAGACTGAAACGGATCAGTCTCTTATTGGCATACTGTGCGTATTGCCTCGACATTGCTTTAATCCACAAACATCAATGGGAAGATTCAAGTAAACAATACCAAGTGAATTTATTATCGATTCATGTTATTGATGAGAACTAACTTGGACAAAGTCTGATGAAAGGGCTTACTATTGACTGTGATGTAAAGTTATTTAGAGTTGTTTGATAGACTTAAACCAGCACTAAAGACTAGACAATCGTGATATAATTTAATATTTAGCGGTTAATTAATATAAAAAATAATCAATTCTTCAGTTTTTGGCACATATATTCCATTTACTGACCGTTGACAAGAATAACAAGTTAGTTCATTTAATTACATATGAACGTATCAGTTGATCGTTTCATATTAATCAATCAATAAACACTGTAAGTGAACGAACGGCACTGAGTTCGAGTCCCACTGTAAACATCAACTCTGGGATACAGGTACATTCAATTAAAAATGTGTCCCAAATACGACGAAACGTGCGTTCTAGATTACGATGCTAGCTATCATTCATCTCTGTTTATAATACTTATCAATTAATGCAACATCGAGGCAACCCGTAACGGATATGCCAATAAGAGACTGATCAATTACAGTCTTAAACATCAGTAGGAAGATTCAAACAACCAGTAACAAAAATGAATTAAATTCTGAGACTTCTTAAAGAATGATGTATCATCCATATGACAATGAATAAAGGTACCGAAATATATTAGGAATATTGAACGTTAACTATAACGTGGAGAAAGAAGAAACAGGAAGAACTTACCTCATAAATTGCTGAATTAGAATGAGGATTTCGATGAGTTACATGCCTTAAAGCTGAACAAATTGGTTCTGCAATCTCTTGACGATCTGAATTTAAACATAAAAGTCTACAGAGCACTTTTACACCACCTGGATGAATAAATAATAAAAAAGGTATAAAAACGTGTCATTAGTTGCTACAATTCAGATTGAAAATTGTAGTGTAGAAAGTAAAACTGTATACAGTTTAATCTAGATAGTTACCACAGAATAGTTTATATTACGGAATAGGACACTTCAACAGTAAGCATATATAGTTTCAATGGTTAAGATCATGAGTCAGTTGAAGCTAGACCACCATGGAAAGCCTGGAAGTACTGGACGGCCGTTTCGTCCTAGTATGGGGCTCCTCAGCAGTGCGCATCCACGGACCCGCCCCCCGGGATTCGAACCCAGGACCTACTGGTTCCGTGTGTGAGCACTTAACCATTAGACCACTGAGCCGGCATCCAACGGTGTTAATGTCTAACTTCAACCAATCCACGAAGTTGCGCCACCGTACACCATTGTCTTCAGTGAGTTCCTATCTCACAACAGACCTGGTTGAACTCCACTGGTAATGACTTCTCACTAGGACTCCAGGAGCGTCTCCTGAAGTCAGTCACTGGTGAGCAGGTGATTATTATTATCAGAATGGGTTTTGTGGAGATTTTAGAAATTTCACTGGTTGAAATCATGAGTTAATTGAAGCTAGAACACCATGGAAAACCTGGAAGTACTGGACGGCCGTTTCGTCCTAGTATGGGACTCCACAGCAGTGCGCATCCACTACCTCTCCCCCCCGGGATTCGAACCCAGGACCTACTGGCTTCGTGCGCGAGCACTTAACCACTAGACCACTGAGCCGGCATCCAACGGTGTTAATGTCTAACTTCAACTAATCCACGAAATTGAGCGACACATTCACCATTGTCTTCAGTGAGTTACTACCTCACAACAGACCTAGTTGAACTCCACTGGTCACTACTTCATACAGACTAAAATTGAATACCTCCAAGTTTTTGTAATAGAAACGATGCCTCTAATCCACTGACCTCGAGTCCAATGACATTATAGAGAAGAAAAAAAAGAAAACAAAAACTACACAAACTATCTATCTTAGTAGTATAAAGGATGCGCGTTTCATCCTATTTGGGACTCGCCTTTTTTCAGCTGGATGTAACTGAATCCCAGAGTTGATGTTCATAGTGAGACTCAAACCTAGTACTGTTCTCTTCAAACACCATCGTATCAACCATCTATCTAGGACGAAACGTACGTCCTAGGTCCCACTGCTAGCTACAATCCATTTCTGCTTATAATGTTTGTAGCTTAACGTAATATAAAAACAATCCGCAAAGGACACATACATGTTGATAAGATACTGATCCATTGCAGTCTTAAAAGTCAATAAAAAGATTCAAACAATCAATTTATTTTTATTTATTTCAACACATAAATATTGGTACAAGAGGGCACCAAATATATATGCGCCACACTTTGTGTGAGGGCTGTGATACTGCCTGGTTGCCCAAACCGAAACAGGTGGCTTTATTAGGGGCCACACCCCGAGTCTTTGACTTAAAGGTCTAACCCACAAGGTAGTGGAGCATCGTAAGGAGGTGCAATCCCATGGAAGCCAGTGACCAACAATTGGTTCATACGCCATTTGTTCCCTCAGGATACTGGAGTCCATGTGCACCATTGGTTTGGGATCCGGTTAAAGCACCGGATATTCGCTTTTCATCCTCTCATTTTCGTAAACAACACCCGCGCCACGAGAAGGCAGTGAGTATGACTTCCCTGGCAGAGGCTATATACGCGTGGCCATGTGAGAGCATTTCGAGAGGGAGAGCGGACTCTTCCCACTCTCGGCCGTACCAGGGCATTTAGGGGCAAAACTACCAATAGAAAAATATCTAACAGAACAACTATTTTCTCCTCATTACTAACTAACTAATTCTTAACTTTTTTGAAGTTCAATTGAAAAACCGGTAACGGTTAATCTCAATTATGTCGAAAGTGATTCACTTATCATTGATAGTTAGTAGTAGTAGTATTACTATATGAAAGTTCCTTTATGTATGCTGAATTGACTAAATTCGAAAATGTAGACTGTTGGGTTTTTTTACTACAATGTAAAATGCTTATCGCGAGACTTTGAAGATCATAAGTTCAGTTTCATGGGAGATTATAAGTGAACTCTGTAAAGAGAAGTTCGTGAAAGGGACGAGAAATTCAACCATAGTTTATTGGTACAGTGGATCAGTCGAAAATTCTAGGTCCATTCAAATATATAAGGATTCATTTATCCCTTAAATTGAACACATTTATCATATACATATCTATGTAGCTATGAGTATATGTTGTTTGTTTAACACATTTAGATCAACCGAGTAAAATCTCACGATTTATGTGGACAATATAATGATAATACAGGAATCTGTCAATACTAACGTGAATAATTTGGATTAAAGACACCGTACCTATTTGATTAGTTATCCCTACATAATTACTGGGTAATTTCAGTATAAATCAGCTATTGAAATACAGAACTTTGTTAAATCTTCCAATTTAACTCTTGATTAGTTTTATTAAGTTCTGTACACTAAATCTACACAGTAACTTGAACACGCAGGAAAAGGTGAAAAATATGGAAAGAACTCTTTACTCTAAAGGTTCGTTCGTATACAAAAAAAATCTAGGGTATTTATAGCATTTTAGATGGCCTTTGGTTTCTGGAAAGTTCTGGAACGCTACTAAACATAATAGTAGGATAGGTAATTATCCAATCATAAATGTGACATTTGACTTTTCACTTTCTAAATGTTTCTGATAAAACTTCTATTGAGTGCTGATTGGATAAGATATTTTCTCAGCATTTTCAGAGTCCTTTTTGGTTTTCTTCAATGAATTTTCTGGGTATCTCCAACAGATTGCCTTGATCCAGATCATTATACATTATGCTGTCATATAAAGGATTTCACTGGTTGAAATCATGAGTCAATTGAAGCTAGACCACCATGGAAAACCTGGAACCAGTGAAATTTCTAAAATCTCCACAAAACCCATTCTGATATTAATCATCTGCTCACTAGTGACTGACTTCAAGAGATACTCCTGGAGTTCTAGTGAGAAGCCGTTACCAGTGAAGTTCAACTAGGTCTGTTATGAGATATCAACTCACTGAAGACAATGGTGTACGGTGGCGCAACTTCGTGGATTGGTTGAAGTTAGACATTAACACCGTTGAATGCCTGCTCAGTGGTCTAGTTGGTTAAGCCCTTGGCGCGAGACTGATTGGTTCTGGGTTCGAATCTCGGGGGGGGGGTGCGGGATCATGAGTGCGCACTGCTGAGGAGTCCCACAATAGGACGAAACGGCCGTCCAGTGATTACGGGTTTTCCATAGTGGTCTAGTTTCAATCGACTCATGATTTCAATCAGTGAAATTCCTAAAATCTCCACAAAACCCCTTCTGATATAAAGGATTGTTAAAGATTACTCGAAACTATAAAGGGGAAATATCAAATTATAAACCCCCAAAAGTTTGTTTGTTTACATTCAACTGTCTAACTGATTAATTTACAACCTCATTGAGGACATTCATGGAACTAAAATAAATCAATAGTACAAAATTCGGTTGTTATTACCATTTTGTAATTAACAATAATAATCATAATAACATTAGTATTTTGATTGGTATAAAGAATAACTATGAGCAGAGTGCCTTTTAATGGATTATTCACTGAGTATTGAATATTCAATAAAAAGGTGTATATTTACAATTTAATAGAAAGAAAACAATAAATGGTAGTTGGAAATAAAGTACAACAGTTGCTTAGTGATCGAGACTCTCGACTTTCATTTACTAAGTCTCAGGTTCAAAATCTGTCCTACCTAATTTAGTTTAAGCAACGGGTTAGTATCACACACTAGACTGGTCATATTTAGAGTGTGGTTTGAGAAGCAACGTATATTAATCTGTATGACACGTCATGTTACCCCTAAATGCCCTGGTACAGCCGGGGTTGCGGAGAGTCATCTATCCCTCTTCATATACTCTCACATCCCCACGCATATACAGCCTCTGTCAGGGAAATCTTATTATCTGCCTTCTCGCATCAGACGTGTTGTTCACAAAATTGAGAGGGCGAAAAGCGAGTGTTCGAAGCCTAAACCAGGTTGTTGGATATGGGGGATCCACCTAGGGAAGTTGGAAAACCTTCATTCCAAACCAGTGGTACTCATGGGCTCTAAGAACCTGAGAGAACAAAAAGCGTATAAACGTATTGTTAGCCACCGACTACCATGGGACTGTACCTCCTGACGTTACTCTACTGCACTGTGGACTAGACCTCTGAATCAAACGCTCAGAGTTTGGCCCCATAAGAAAAGCACTTGCTTAGGTTTTGCCGTTCGGGCAGTATATCAGCCTTCACACAAATCAAATGATTTTTGACGCAAATATATTTAATGCCTCCTTGTACCAATGTTTATGTGTTTAAATAAACAAATCACTCAGCCATGTCAAATATGAAACACCATTAATATTGAAGTTATTTCTCTATCATTATGTACAGACTGATTGCATTGTGTTAAATAAACTATTTTCCTGATTGTCGATTTTTCATTCGAAAATTATGTATTCAGTGTATCCAGGTCTAGTGATTGCCTAATCTCGTACTTAAGTCGTAGAATAGCAACGTTTTTCATATTGTAACAGAGAGAAATCATTTTCATTTTATTGTTATATAACTTTACCAGAAGTAAATCAATTGAATAAGTTTGAAAAGAGTGAGAATTAAAAGATTCCTAGCAGAATAGCATGAATTCATTTGTATTTCGTCTGGTTCTCGTCAGTTGTTTACAATCTGTGATCTTTAAAAACATCATCATTACATTATGGGTTTAAATGACTTACATGAAAGGGTTTGGTTGGAAGTTCATATTGACGACATATTAGTATAGTATAGCAAGGGTATAAATAAATATAACAGACTGAATATTGTAAATATATACACTGCAATCCTTCAAGATGATTAGTAAGCAGCCAAACTCCAGTCTTTTGAAGTTTACTAAAACCGTTGCCATCAGACGTCATAAACCTGACGGTTATTAATCTTTCCTTACCTTGGTGACAAATATTCCTTCACTATATTCCTACTCATTATGTAATCACTTGTTTCTGGCTGTTCCAACTGCTGTCACAATCAATGTTGTAAAATATTCTTCTACATAAAGGTTATATTTACTATATTCAGTCTATTACATTTATTTATACCCTTGCTATACTATACGAATATGTCTTCGATATAACTTCCAATCAAACCCTTTCATATAAGTAATTTAAACCCATTATGTAATGATGATTTTTTTTAATTATCATAGGTTGTAACCAACTTTTTTATTTATCACAAGTTGAAATCATGAATCACTTGAAGCTAGACCACCATGGAAAACCTGCAAGCACTGGACGGCCGTTTCGTCCTAGTATGGAACTCCTCAGCAGTGCGCATCCACGATCCCGCACCCAGCAGGACCTACTGGCTTCGCGCGCGAGCACTTAACCATTAGACCACTGAGCCGGCATCCAACGGTGTTAATGTCTAACTTCAACCAATCCACGAAGTTGCGCCACCGTACACCATTGTCTTCAGTGAGTTCCTATCTCACAACAGACCTGGTTGAACTCCACTGGTAATGACTTCTCACTAGGACTCCAGGAGCGTCTCCTGAAGTCAGTCACTGGTGAGCAGGTGATTATTATTATCAGAATGGGTTATGTGGAGATTTTTAGAAATTTCACTGGTTGAAATCATGAGTTAATTGAAGCTAGAACACCATGGAAAACCTGGAAGTACTGGACGGCCGTTTCGTCCTAGTATGGGACTCCTCAGCAGTGCGCATCCACGATCCCGCACCCAGCAGGACACATAGATATTGGTACAAAGAGGCACCAAATACATATGCGCCACACAAATCTCATTTGATATGTGTGAGGGCTGTGATACCGCCCGGGTACCCAAACCGAAACAGGTGGTTTTCTTAGGGGGTCACATCCCGAGTCTTTGACCTAAAGGTCTGACCCGCAAGGTAGTGGAGCATCGTAAGGAGATGCAGTCCCATGGAAGCCCGTGACCAACGATTGGTTCATACGCCATTTGTTCCCTCAGGATACTGGGGCCCATGTGCACCATTGGTTTGGTTTGGGATCCGGTTAAAGCGCCGGACATTCGCTTTTCATCCTCTCATTTTCGTAAACAACACCCGCGCCACGAGAAGGCAGTGAGTATGACTTCCCTGGCAGAGGCTATATACGCGTGGCCGTGTGAGAGCATTTTGAGAGGGAGAGTGGACTCTTCCCACTCTCGACCGTACCAAGGCATTTTTGGGCCAACTGACCAACTGACGAGAACCAGACGAAATATAAATGAATGCACGCTAGTCTGCTGCGAGGAATCTTTTAGTTCTTACTCTTTTCAAAATGATTAAAAGGGGAACTCGATGTGTATGAAATGGAATCATTAAAAATAAAAACAAAAAACAAAAAAACGGATTTTACCTTTTTCAACAAGTAAACTTTTATTTTGTACATTTTGACAAGTTAAATTACATAAACAACCAGCGGAACATATAGAGATATGTTCATTTTTACTAGCTAATAAATTAATCAATATTGGGATAAGATTTTTTGTAGCCAATAAATGATAAGCTTGATCACTAATATTACGTAATCCCCATAATGTTTCTAATTGTAATATTTCATTAGTACAATTTAATAATGGAGTTAATGCCTAAAATTTAAAATAATAATACAATAAAATGGGAAAAGATTAGGATTTAATTGTGAATTGAATTGAATTGAAGGTATTCTCCCCTTAACGACACACTTTCAATATCAATGTCAACAATTGATTAATCATTAAATAGTGATCAATGTAGTGTTTGTTTAGTCCCTTTAGTTTGAATGAATTTTGTCGATCAAATCACAGGATGAACACGAGTCTAAATGATTCGAGATCGTGTATATTGTGTTAAGATGATTGAAAGTAATCGATAGGGAATGCTAAAACTAAAACAGAAGATTGTGCTTATAATTTTGAGAGAATTGATACTCCTTAGTAGGCTTAAACTCACATTAACCAGCTTTATAGTTGAAGATGTTACAAATGAGGTATAGGAGGTCAATAGAGATCCGAATAGCTAAGTGCTAACGTATCACACTGTGAAGCTGGGGTAAGACGGGGTCGAGTCCGCTAGTCAGTACAGTATCTTTAAGATTCAAGGTATACCTACCTGTTATTTTATTTATTATTTATTTGAACAAATAAATATTTGTACAAAGGGGCACAGAATAAATGTGCGCCACACAATTCAGTTGATTTGTGTGTGGGCTGTCATACTGCCCGGGTGCCCAGACCGAAACAGGTAGTTTTCTTAGGGGCCCACATCTGAAGCGTTTGACCTAAATGTCTGATCCACAAGACAGTGGAGCAACGTCAGGAGATTCAGTTCCATGGTAGCCGGTCACTGACAATGGGCTAATACGCCTTCTGTTTTCTCAGCTTTCTGCAGCCCATATGCATCATTGATTCGGAATGAAGGTTTTCCAACTCCCCTAGGTGGACTCTCCGTATCCAATAACTCCGTTAAAACTCCAAACATTCGATTTTATTCCTCTCAACTTCGTTAACACCATCCCTGGTGCGAGAAGGCTGTGAGTACGCTTTCCCTGATAGTGGCTATATACGCAAGGCTATATGAAAGCATTTCGTGAAAGAATAAGTGGACTCTCCTCTCTATCGACCGTACCAGAATATAATTCATAAATTGATTATCACTATTCTCAAAATAGTATTTTATCTATTTATTTAAACACATAAAGATTGGTATAAGGAGGCACCAAATAGATATGCGCCACATAAATCATTCGATTTCTGTAAGGGCTGGGGTTCTGCCCGGATGCCCAGACCGAAACAGGTGGTTATCTTAGGGAGCCACACGCCGAGCCTTGAACCTAAAGGTCTGACTCATAAGGCAATGGAGCATCGTGAGGAGATACAGTCCCATGGTAGCCGGTGACCAATATACATCAAATAAATACTAAAATATTCTTCGATTTGAACATTCAATATTCAATAAACCCTTTATTCATTCAATAAACTGTATATAGTTGTGAATAGTAATAATGATAGTTTGTTTGTTTGTTTTTCAATTTTGTAAAACGCAAACTTACTTCTACAGTGCCAGCTTCAACTAATTTTAGTTTATTTTCATTGCATACACTTAAAACTTTGATTAATCTTGCTATATTATAAGCTATTTTCATATTAGTTGGATATGTTCTCAAAAGATGTACAATAATTTGATAGATATTAGTTGATGTAATAGAAAGCTATAAGATATAAAACAACAATACTAATAATAATAGAGTATCAAATAAGTATAAACAGCGTTATGTAGTAGTTAATGGAAGTCAACAAGAAACCCTAAACCTGAATCATATGCTACTTGTCATTGATTAGTGCTAAAAAGTACGACCAAGGCAGCCTGCTTGAATATCGGGGCTACTTGTTCCTTACCATCTAGATATTTCAATAAGTTATCTGTTTTTTTATTTGTTTGTTTTAATACATCATTATGTCTATGAATCGCATAATCTATTCAGGTGGGTTTGTAAAAAGTTTACGACATTTCACTGTACAAGTTACAAAAGAGCTCAATGAGAGACATCGTGGTGGTTAGCAATATGCATCGAAAAGAATATAAATTAACTAGATGTCGATTCATGGACTGCTAACATCTAACTGGCGACCACTCAATATTTATCGCAAGAGTCGACCAAGAAATAAGAAAAGGAAACTTGTTCAAATACCTTGTGCTGAGAATTCTATATTTTACCAAAAATATAATATTGAATAAAGCTACTAATAATAATAGATAGATAGATAAACATGATCTTGGTCACTAGTACTCTGTGATTATTCAGTTGTAAATATCTCAGTCCTATAGAAGGTCAGTCATTGCCTGAATAATCCAGTGATAACGTCTCACACTGTTGGCTTGAGTAATGTAAGTTCAAATCCATTAGGGAGCGACTGTTCCCTTGACGTTGTGGGTACACTATGTTGACGAGTGCTTGGTAACACAGAACGTAAGTCAAACCGAGTTTTTTATTGGTTATCTTCAAATAATTAACATCACATTATAGAGTGTGCAATGTCAAGTCATTTAGACCAGCGACTGGATTGCAAATTAATCAACAGAAATCGATCAGCACTAAAAAGGATTATATAAATATGATACTGGCCATTACTAAGTGATCAATCAAAAACATGTTATGAATTCATGAAATCAATGACTGTTGGTCTGAGTTATGTCGATGTAAACTTTCGATCTATTTGATCGCATTCATTTCTTTCCACAATTATATTTGATGTTGATGTTACTCTTCCTCCTCCTCCCTCTCTCTCTCTTTCTCAATTGTTGATCATCGTCTTACTTTCCTTTAACAATCCCTGTATTGATCATAAGTAATGTAGTAACTTGAACTTGTCAGACTAGAGTGAATATTTCAGGAAGATGAAACTATCAAACAATAACATGGTAAATTATAAAGCCTATTTTACTGTGTAAGTATTAATCAATTGGTTTGTAATTTTAACCTTTCATTGAACTTATTGATTATTGATATGGATTATCACTAATTCATCATTATTCACCTAGTAACCGGTTTTATACTACTCATGACTTGGTAATGTATAAATCACAATTTATTTTTTATGATGCTATGCGATCATGTAATCAGTGTTAGCTTAATATGTTTATCTTCTGATTGGCTGTTGGGGATAGTAAAAGCTGATTGGTTCAATAAAATGTCAGATTTCGTAGTCATTATGTTATTGGTCAAAACGAAGGTCAGCAGTAATCTGATAGGTCTAAAACGAACCCGTAATTGGTAGAATCGATGACCTTGTGATTCGATGAAGTGAACATATAAACAGTTAAGTATCATAACGAAAGTAATACACATTCATGCTAGATTCTCTATGTTTACGATGACTGTCTGTGGGCCTACAGATAGCTTTAGATAATTAAAATCAAGTCCCCAATGAAAATTGATACTCTTACATTCAACAGTCACAAACTAAACGTGAACGAAAAGTGGTTGTAAACTCTGGGTAGCACCCTGAACTTAACCTGGCATCAGTGATATATTATCCGGAGTTGTGTATCCTTAGAATTATAGCATCACCCTTAACTTCCAATTTGTTCAGTTGACTTATTACTACTTTTGATATATATATATATATATATATATATATATATATATATATATATATATACCTTAACATCCTTACTTACTTACGCCTGTTAATCCCAATGGAACATAGGCTGCCAGCCGCCATTCTACAACCCACGCCGTCCTGGGCCTTTCCTTTTAGTTCTATCCAATTTCTGTTCATTTTTCTCATGTCTGTCTCCATTTCTCAGCGTAATGTGTTCTTTAGTCGTCCTCCTCTCCTTTGACCTTGAGGATTCCATATGAGGGCTTGTCTTGTGATGCGGTTTGGTGCTTTCCTCAATATGTGTTCTACCCCTTCCAGCACTTCTTCCTGATTTCCTCCTCCACTGGAATCTGGTCTTTTCTCTGTCATAGTAGCTTGTTGCTGATAGTGTCCGGCGGACGGAAAAGAAGTATTTTGCATAGACAGCTGTTAATAAACATTTGTATTTTCTGGATGATGGCTTTCGTAGTTCTCCAAGTTTCCACCCCATACAGTAGAACTGACTTTAAATTTGTATTGAAAATCCTGATCTTGGTGTTGGTTGACAGTTGTTTTGAGTTCCAGATGTTCTTCAGTTGTAGATATGCTGCTCTTGCTTTGTCGATCGGTGCCTTCACATGTGCATCAGATCCTTCATGTTCATCAATGATTCTGCACAGATATGTAAAGGTTTTTACATTCTCCATATCTTCTCCGTCAAGTGTGATTCGATTGTTGCATGTTGTGTTGTATCGGAGAATCTTGCTATTCCCTTTGTGTATGTTGAGAACTACTGCTGCTACACTGGTCGTCTTCTCCTGCATTTGTTGTTGCGTGTGCGATAGAAGAGCCAGATCATCTCTATTAATTTCCTTTAACTAATCGATTGTTAGGTCATTCTCTTTAAACAAAGTAATTTTGGAATGTTTTATAATGTAATTCACTTTCTACATCGTCCTAAAAAGTACTTCATTCGTTAAATCACTATAAATACAATTGTACAACTTTCTGTGAATAATACTGTTGAAATGAGAGAATATTCTTTGCTAAATTGTCTGTATTTTCTATTCAATGAATTATAAGTTCCTTTTGTTGCATATAACACTATCTTGTAAACATAGTCTCTTCTATTTAAACCTAATGATTTGTTTAAGGTAGCCTGTGGACTAAAATCCTTTAAGCATACATTTGTACTGACATAGTTTATTCAAAGTGATACAAAATTATTGGTGAAATTCGGGTAAACAACACTGAGAAACCTGTTGAATGCGCTTCTAATGAGGACACTACAATGAAGGTATTTAAAAAGCTCTTTTTTTAATAGTTGAGATCATGAGTCAATTGAAGCTAGACTACTATAGAAAACCTGGAAGCACTGGACGGCTATTTTGTCCCATTGTGGGACTTTTCAGCAGTGCGCATCCACGATCCTACCCGGGGAATTCGAACCCAGAGCCTACTGGTTTGGCGCGCGAGCGCTTAACCACTAGACCACTGATCTGGTGGGACTAAAGGCCCTGGGCTCGAATCCCGTGGGCGGGATGGTGAATGCACACCGCTGAGGAGTCTCACAATGGGACGAAACGGCCATTCAATGCTTCCAGGTTTTCAATGGTGGTCTAACATCAACCGGTTCATGATCTCAATCAAAAACGTCGTAATCTGCACAACCCTATACCGATAAAACAAGTCAACTTAAGAGTACAATTTCGACAAGTTTTAAAGTTGTTTAGAACAACGAAATTGTTGATGCTACAAAGTGGATTATCTCAAAAATAGAAATTATTTTGAAATGAATAAGATTGATATTGTTATCAAACACAGTTTTCATTGAACAAACTCATTGAATGGATCCAACTGATGGTAATTCAAAATGACTCCACTATAAAAGGTAAACTATACTACTAATGTTATGTGGGCTTCTGATATCCATATAAGTAGTATATAACGATGGTCACGAATAGAATGTATTTCAATAGAAAATCGAGAAGGAAAGAACGGAAACGGAAGGTAATTGGTATGACAATGCAGGAACAATAAAATCTGAGACGATCAACTGATACCTGCAAATGGAACAGCCAAGTTCGAGACAATGGATTGATATTTTGCCGACTAAGTATTTACTGTATGATTCTTAGATTTTAATGAGATATTCTGTAATTTCGTCTTCAAATACATTCGATTGTCCCCCCCACACTCATGTTCTTGTTCACTATACTACTACTACTACTACTTATAAAGAGGACAATAATAATAGCAATCTATAATTGATATCTACCTTTGTTTCACTACTTTCATAAACTGCCATACGTAGTGTATCTAAACAAATTAATAACCAATTTGAATCATCCAAACGATTTGCTTCAAGTAAATAAATAAGATTTAGTTGACCATTACAATGTCGAAATTCTGGACGTGAATAATTTGGTAAATGCCATAATAATTGATTTAATACATAAAGAGCAGTTGTATACATCACTTCGGATGGATGCCTTAAAGTTGAAATGAGGAAAAAAAACAAAGATAGTATGTTTAAATAATCCACTTTCATATATTTAAGATGTTTGTTTATTGTTAAATTAGTAAGGAACTCATTTGAATTTATTTATTTATTTACCGTCAGGGTGTTGAGATCGAAGCAGGTGGTGTTCTTAGGAAGCCACAATCGGAGCCTTCGATCTAAAGATCTAATCCACAAGGCAGTGGAGAAAAGTCAGAAGATGCAGTCCCATGATAGCCGGTCACCAACGATTGATTCATACGTTATTTGTTCCATCAGGATCCTGGAGCCCATGTGCACCATTCGTTTGTGATCAGAGTTTTCCAACTCCCTTAGGTGGGTCCTCCATATCAATCAACCCGGTTAAAATTCCGGACATTCTCTTTTTGTCCTCGCAATTTCGTAAACAAAAGTAATGTCGCGAGAAGGCAGTAAGTAGGATTTCCCTGACAGTGGCTGTACACGTGTGGTCATCCGAGAGTATTTTGAGAGGGAAAACTGACTCTCCCCACTCTGTCGTACCAGGGCATTTTGGGGAAAATAGGGTATGCCGGATAGGTTTATCTATCTGTCATTCTACCTATTTAACGGATTCATTTATTACATCTACTTAAATCAAATAAGGCATACTATAACATTGGATCCATTAGTCTTTGAATCGGTAGGTAAATTACATTGAAATGACCATCTTCTTGATATCACATTATTTTATTATTAGTTCACAACACATCTTTAATTACAGACACTGGAACATATCCAAAGACGTATTCAATAATTGATCGAAAATGAGATATTTCTTTTTCATAATTAGATACTACTGATGAAAATAATTTATGTCGATTAATTAAAAAGTCGATCAAAAAATAAACTATGAATATTATAACGGTTGAATTCATGAGTCGATCTGGGTTAGATCACCGCTGAAAACCTAGAAGTACTAGACGGCTACTCATTTATTGTACGAAATTAATTTTACGTTTTTTTTATGGACCATCTAATTAAATGTAACATTTAGATATAAATTACACTAAACATATCCCCAAATGCCCTAGTATGGTGGAAGGTGGAAAGGCTCATCATTCTCTCTCGAAATGCTTTCACATGGCTACGTGCATACAACCACTGCCAGGGAAGTTATACTCACTGACATCTCGCACTACGGGTGTAGTTCACAAAATTGAGAGGACGAAAAGCGAATGTCCAGTACTTTAACAGGGTTGGTGGATACGGAGGGTCCACTAAGAGGAGTTGAAAAACCCTCATTCCAAGCCAATGGTGAACATGGATTCCAGGATCCTGAGGGAACAAATGGCGTATTAACCTATTGTCGGTGACCGGTTACCATGGAACTGCATCTCCTGACGCTGCTCCACTGCCTTGTGGATCCGACATTTAGGTCACAGGCTTCAGGTGTGGGCCCCTAAGAAAACCACCTGTTTCAGTCTAGGCACCCGGTCAGCATCCCAGCCCTCTCACAAATCAATGATTACTGTTACTGGCCTCATTGTTATTGTGTGGCGCATATCAATTTGGTGCCTCCTTATACCAATGTTTGTGTGTTTAAATAAATAATTAGTATGAAATGATACAATTTGAATTAACTATTCACAATAACATTTACTAGTCAATCATAATTTCTTTTATTATATCTGATTATCATCACCCTTGCTGCTACCTTGACGTGGTGGTCGGGCTTGCCTATTTTGATGAACCAGTTGGGCTCAATGTCCTGCTATGTCAAGCAGGTTGGTTGTAGAGCGATAAAACTAAAAGCAACAAACCCAAGGTCCGAGGGCGAAGTCGTACTGCTGACTTTACAGAGCTGTGACGGGAGTAACGTGTTTCTCTCATACAACCAGCATATCAACGATGCTGCTTCCCCATAAAGAAAGGGTGGGGTTAGAAAAGGTCGACCCTAAAAATGGGCACCTCGACGTATCCCACAGATTCCCGTCTCCGGTGGTGAGGTCCAAACAAGTACGGAGCTAATACGAAAATTATAATGAAATGGTCGTGTGTGACCGGCCGCAAGCAGTTGCCCCTTGGGCACTGTGGTCGCTAAGACCACCTTCAATCCAATTACCTTTCCAGGTACCTCTAGAAGAACCCTTCCACAGTGTGGGCAACCGGGAAGTGAATACCGCCCTCATACTTCCAACAGCACTGAAGACGACTATATTCATAATCAATCTCCCTCTTCAATTCCTATTATTCCTCCTATGTAGGCTTTTAACTCTAAACTTCCTCCTCAAGTATCATCATGGTCAACGATTCTAGAGCGTGAATATCATAATTCACATTATAAATTAATCTTAGTTATAAAACTATTGAAAACCAGGAAGCATTAGACAGTTACATCGTCCTAGTATAGGACTCTCGTTTAACATTACCTATGTCATCAATCCCTCAAGAACTGAATCGAAGATTTGTAGGTCTTGTGAAGATGTCTCTCCCTAATCTATACACAGTGTTAATGAATGGATTCTAATAGTCGAAATACAAGGATTAAGTTGACGAAGACAATGTGAAATACAGGGAATAATTAAGAACAAACTAGTTCAACCGTATATTTCGTGTAATAAAATGAAGGTCAATAGAAATAATATGGTAGCTATAAGCCTTTATGATGACAACTATTTCAGACCAAACCAAAAATGTTTATGTAGGTCTAATAAAATATAAGCAAGGATGGATAGTGGCTAGTAGTGGAATCCAGGACGCGCGTTTTGTCCTATTTCGGACTCGTCATCTGGATGTACCTGCATCGCAGAGGTGATGTTCACTCCGGGACTCCAAACGCAGTACCGTTTGCTTCAAACGCCATCGCGTTATCCACTTAGCTACTGAGTCCTGATAACCACTTGCTTGCGCAATGAGGTGAAGTTTAAATACACTTGATGTTGTTTTACTTGTATCTTCCTATTGTTATTTAGGACTGCAATTGATCAGTCTCATGTTGGCATATGTACATTTTGTGCGGATTGCCTCGATATAGCCTGGGGTGGAGGTACATCCAGTTAAAGAGTCCCAAATAGAATGAAACACGCATCCTGGATCCCACTACTAGCTACTATCCATATTTACTTGAAAGGCTATATTGAAGGGATCCGCACAGGATGTACATATGCCAACATGAGACTGATCACTTACAGTCCTAAATAACAATGGGAAGATGCAAGTAAACAAAAACACCAAGTGAATCGAATCTTTAAAAAAAAATCCGTACCTTAACATTTCAACTAATTGTGGAATACCAATCTCTTCACAGGCTAATTTAGCACCAGTTAAAGCTTTAGTTAACAATTGGAGTGTCAATGCAGCTTCAGATTGTAGGTCAACATTTTTAGTTGTTTGAAGAATGTGAATAATAGCTCGAACAAGCTATAAAAGAAAAGACATCTGGACATTGAATAATTGTAGTTATATTGGTTAATGTTATCAGCAATTTGAACGAACTATATAAAAGGAATTAAATAGTAGAAATACATACTTAGTAAAGGTAGTCATCTATAGAGATTAAGCCAAGTTCAAGATCATTTTCATCACTGATTGATATCTCATCTAAAGAATCTCTAAAAATCAGAAAACACATTGAAGTTAGATGGTGTTTGGAGGTAGTCGACAGGAAACGCTGGTCCCGGGTTTCGTGCTACTTGGCACTCGTCAGCAAGGTGTACCTGTAATCTTGAGGGAACTGGTGCTCCCTGGAGGATTCGATCCGGTATCACACAGCTTCACAGTCAAAGACGTTACCACTGAGCTATCTAGCCCGCGGCTGACATCCTATGGGACTGAGATGTAATCACAATTGATTGATCACTGGGTGATCAATGGCATGTGCATCAAGTCCTTATTTAATGCAGATCGAATGCTATCGACCATGTTGCAATGTGGCCACCAGTCTAGGTGACTCGACACTGCGGGCACTATATATTGAGATTAGATGGGGTCGAATCCGCCAGGGAGCACCAGTTCCCTCAAGATTACAGGTACACCTTGCTGACGAGTGCCAAGTAGCACGAAACCCGGGTCCAGGGTTTCCTGTCGACTACCTCCAACCACCATCTAATCTCAATATATAGTGCATGCAGTGTCGAGTCACCTAGACTGGTGGCCACATTGCAACATGGTCGATAGCATTCGATCTGCACTAAATAAGGACTTGACACACATATGACATTGATCACCACCCATTGATCAATCAACTGTGATTACATTGAAGAAGTGTTTTATTCTAGTTTTGTAAGGATTTGAATCTAATTATGAACTAATGACTTAGCGGTTCAATGATATTTTGCCTATCACAAATACCTGAAACGCCTCAAGTTTAACTTTATACATGAAATAACGTGTGTAAACTACTGATGAACAGTACCAAACAAGAATGAAATATCTATTCAATACTATCCAGTTTCCAATGGTCATTTACTTGATAATAGTTTACGATAAAAACTGTAGTCAAGTAGAGTTTAATCAAATCATTTATTGCAGTAACACTGTCTATAAACTACTGGACTTATACATGAAAAACACTAAATTATATGTAAGGCAATAATAGTGTATGATAAACCCGTATAAATGTTGAATTGAAAAGTAAGTAGAATAATAATATGGTCTAAAGGTTAAGCGTTCACATGCGAGAGTGAAAGCCCTAGGTTCGATTCGCGCGAGCGGGATCGTGAATGAGCACTGCTGAGGAGTCCCACAGTGGGACGAAAAGGCCTTCCAGGGCTTCCAGGTTTTCAATGGCAGTCAAACATCAATCGATTGACGATCTCAATCAAAAACTTAATAATTTCCACAACCCTATACTGACAATATTGTTATAATGGGATGATGATTGTAAGAATTGAAACTTTGGGAACTGATTGCCATGAATTATTATTACTTACAATTTTGTTGCATAATTACTGAGTAATCGAAATTATTAAGTCTACATATACCGTTTATCGTAAGCTTTCGTTTAACCCATTAACTATTTTTTTACGACTTAATATTTCCTAGCCCCGAATGCCCTGGTACGGCCGAGAGTCGGGAGAGTCCGCTCTCCCTCCCTAAATACTCTCACACGGCCACGTGTATATAGCCTCTGCCAGGGAAGTCATACTCACTGCCTTTTCACACCACGGGGGTGTTGTTTACGAAAATGAGAGGACGAAAAGCGAATATCCGGCGCTTTAACCGGATCCCAAACGAAATCAATGGTGCACATGGACTCCAGTATCCTGAGGGAACAAATGGCGTATGAACCAATCGTTGGTCACCGGCTACCATGGGATTGCATCTCCTTACGATGTTCCACTTCCTTGTGGGTTAGACCTTTAGGTCAAAGGCTCGGGGAGTAGCCCCCTAATAAAACCACCTGCTTCGGTATGGGCACCCGGGCAGTATCACAGCCCACACACAAATATGATGAACTGCCTATAACTATGGAAACTACCTTACTTGCTTCAACTAACAATCAAATTATTATTATTATTGTTATTATTATTATTATTATTATTATTATTATTATTATTATTATTATTATTTACCACATTATTCACCCTCTTTTATACTTATACAGCGGCTCGTCTTTGGTGGAAATTCGACTGTATCTAAATGTTCTCGAGTCACTGTCCGGTTGAAAATTGTATGTTACCACCGAATACGAGGACTGAAGCAGTCTTCCTGAAACCACGTGCACCATTCAAACTGGCTGCCTTCAACGTTCGCACATTTATGCAGGTCGGACAACAGATAGGGCTGGCTATGTCTTTGGAAAGTCTTAATATTGATGTTTGTTGTCTATCCGAGACCCGTATTCAAGACTCTGGCGAAGTACTACAAATTCGATCTCCATCTGTCGCTTCGAAAAGCTTGTTTTACGTGCGCTTATCCGGGGACCCTGTGACATCCTCGTCTGGTGTTGCTGGCGTTGGTGTCGCACTAAACGCTAGAGCTGAGGCAGCACTAATCGATTGGATCCCCATTAACAGTCGGTTATGTGCTGTTAGATTTGAGGGTTCCATCAAAGTGAGAAGAAATCGGCGTGAGAAACGATGTCTTTTCGTCATCTCCGCCTATGCCCCGACAGATTGCAGCCCGGATGCAGTCAAGGATGAGTTTTACCACCAGTTATCTGTTCCTCTCAAGAAAGTGCGTTCGATAGATATTGTAGTACTAGCTGGAGACTTGAATGCTCAGGTCGGGCGTCTAGGCACAGAAGAGAGTCGTTAAGGTGGCCGATGGGGACTTGTTAGTCGCAGGACAGGTAACGGGAACCGTCTACTGCAACTGTGCGCAGACCACAACCTGTTTCTCGCTAGCACTAACTTTCGGCACAGTCATCGCCGATGTGCCACTTGGCGTCCTCCCTCTGCATCCCAAGCCTGGACTCAGATTGATCACATCGCGATCAGCTACCGCTGGCGTGGTTGTGTACAAGACTGCCACTCCTTTTGCAGTACCTTTCTGGACTCTGACCATGCCTTGGTCTGCGCCAATCTTACCTTACTTTTCAGTGGACAACGAAGTGACCGCCACCAACGGATTGATGTTAGCATGTCGGTTTCAACTTTTGTTGCTAGTAAGTATCGAACTAAGCTAGTTTCTAGGTTAGCTACCATTCCACCGAAAAGTATAAATGAGCATTGGTTGCAATTGCATGACGCCATAAAAATGGCGGGTACAGTCAGTTGTGGGTTCGCGAAACGTCCCGCTTTTAAGCACTGGGTTTCTTCTGGTTCCTTACAACTCATTGAAGCCCGTCGGTCTACTCCGGGTGACCGTGAGTTTGACCATAAACGAAGGATGTTACGTAAGGAAATTGGGCAAAGCTTGCGTAAGGACCGAGAAGCCTGGTGGTCGAAGCGTGCTAATGAGCTGGAAGCAGCAGCTGCATCTGGTAATTACCGGAAGCTAACATCCATCGACGTCTTGGACGATGGACAGAATTTTCGAAGGGCAGTTCAACTGGCCTGCCGCTCGGGCAACATCGGTCAGACTGTCCTGCCCTCCATGGCCGGTGGCGACTGATCCACCAAATAAGGGGGAAGCCCGCAAGGAACTCCAACTCTTGAAACGCTACAAATCACCTGGCCCAGATGACTTACCTCCGGCTCTTTTTAAAGATGGTGGTGACTTTCTAACTAAGGAACTGACGACGTTGTTTACAAAGGTCTGGGAGTTAGAGAGTGTACCAACGGCATGGAATGAGTCGATAGTTGTCCCTATCTTTAAAAAGGGTTCACGTCGTTCCTGTAACAACTATCGGGGGATAAGTCTACTTCCGATTGCGTCCAAGCTATTGGCTTCCGTCATACTTCGTAGGTTGTTCAAAACCCGAGAAAGATTGACTCGCAAGGAGCAGGCTGGGTTTCGTTCTGGTCGAGGATGTATTGATCATATATTCACCCTCCGCCAAATGTTAGAACACCGCCATACTTATCAAAGGCCAACAATCGTAGTGTTTCTTGACATCAGGGCTGCCTTCGATTCGTTGGACAGAACTGTTCTCTGGGATTGTCTATTGAAGAAGGGAGTGCCTGAGAAGTTTATTAACATTATTATTTTATTATATTATTTTATTTGAACACATGAATATTGGTACAAGAGAGCGCCAATATATATGCGCCTTTCTCGCTTTGAAAAACAAACAATTGGTTCAGTTTATTAACATCCTAAAAGCCCTATATAAAAACACCTCAGGCAGAGTGAGGGAATACAACCACCTCTCTCCATTGTTCCATTCGAGCAGTGGGGTTAGGCAGGGTTGCCCAATCTCACCATTCCTCTTCAACTTTGCCATCGATGACATTCTGGAAACAGCTCTGATGAATGTAAGTAATGGTGGTGTGGATCTGTTGCCTGGAGAAAGACTTCTCGACCTTGAGTATGCGGACGATATTGTCTTACTGAGTGATAATGCCCAAGCCATGCAATCCGCACTTAATCAGTTGGCAATCAGTGTCCGTAGGTATGGTATGTGCTACGCACCTTCGAAGTGCAAAGTACTTCTACAAGACTGGCAGGATTCTAGTCCTGTACTCACCCTGGATAGTGAGCAGATAGACGTAGTCGAGAAGTTCGTGTACCCGGGTAGCTGCATAAGTGCTGGTGAGGGTGTGAGTGATGAGATCAATGCACGAATAGCGAAATCCAGAGCGGCTTATGCCAATCTGAGCCACCTTTGGCGCCTTCGTGATGTTAGTCTGGCTGTAAAAGGTCGGATCTACAACGCGTCAATGACAGCAGTTTTGCTCTATGCTTGTGAAACCTGGCCTCTCCGAGTTGAGGACGTTAGACAACTCTCTGTGTTCGATCATCGCTGTCTCCGAAGGATTGCTGAAATTCAGTGCCAACACCATGTCAGTAATGCAGAGGTTCGGCATCGTGTGTTCGGTCACAGAGACGATAATGCAATTGGTGTCACCATCTTGAAACACCGACTTCGGTGGCTTGGACATGTTCTACGAATGTCGTCCCAGAGAATTCCACGTCGTGCATTATTTGCCGACTCTGGGACTGGTTGGAAGAAGCGGAGAGGTGGTCAGTGCATGACATGGTGTCGTGGTATGAAAGAAAGCTGCAAAGGACTGGCTTCTGTTGGTCCTTCACGACTCCCTGGTTGGGGTCTGAGAGATGGTGCTACACAGTGGCTAGAGAAGTTATCAGATATGGCTCAGAATAGAAGCCAGTGGCGATCCTGCTGTAACCTTCTTTTACTTTCTTCATAAAAAGTGGTTGTGTCTCCCTTACCTGAAAGATTTCTTCTGATTGTACCTTTCCGTTCTCTCGTTAATACCACACTACCTTACACCAATCTCTTCGTTATTGTTCTCTTTTTCTTTTACGCTCCTTACCTTTTTTTTCTATTCGAATTCTCATTGTTTTGTGTGGCGCATATATATTGGCGCTCTCTTGTACTAATATTTATGTGTTCAAATAAATAGAAAAAGAAATATTTCCTAAGTTGTTGCTTGACCACCTATTCATAGTCACTTTTAGCTCGTTTATGTATAGTTGTCGTTTTTCAAACTATGAAGTGATGTGGTCCAGTATGTCTATATATAAACCCTATGTGTGCCTGAAATATGAGTATAATAGGGACTAGCTTCCTTATAGACTCAAAGTAGGAGATATAGAAGGGGTTCCAGATAACGGATAAATAAGAGTTCAGCTTGCGTCGCCCCAACGTGAATGATACAGATTGGACATGTATAATAGGTCAAGTTTAATAAACATAATTTCCTTTATCATCTTGAAGAGAGCGGAAACAAAGATTTGAGCAGAATAGCATGAACTCACTTCATTTCGTTTGGTTCTTGTCGGTTGTTTACAACCTGTGATATTTAAGAATATAATTACAAAATGGGTTTAAATCACCTACATGAAAGTGTTTAGTTGGAAGCTATGTTGAAAACACATCAATATAGCAGAGCAAGGGTGACGATAAACTTAATAGACTGAATGAGATATTGTAAATATAAACTTTATATAAAAAGGCACTCTATAATATTGTTAGTATCAAAAGTCTTAGAGACAAGTGGTTACGTAACGAGTAAACGCTGATAACAAGTAAAGTTTAGTTGACTAAAATAAGATTATTAATCTAGAAGATAGTCGAAATAAAAAGATTTAATCATGTAACTAACTAAGAAAAAGGAACTGAACAGAATTTTATAGTATAATCAAAGAATATTTGTCACAAAGGCAAAGAAAGACTAGAAACCATCTCCTTTTGAACACATAAATCAGGCTTCAGAATACTGGAGCTTGTCTGTTTATTGATCAGGATTCCAGGATATCGACCTGGTGTTCCGTATATATGAGATATTTTGTAATTGAGTTGTTTAAAATTAAAATAGTACTATTTCTTGTTCGAAGATTTTCTGGAACATATTCAAAAGATCTAAGATATGCCCTTCTTTGTGTTGGGTCAATATAGCTGGTTTGGCAATGTACTCGTAAATTTATAAACACAGTTGATGGTAACATGTAACGAGTCCTTATTGACCTTTGATTAGGTCATTGAACATGGACTTGCCAGTAACATTGTTACTATTTAGTCGATCAGCAAAATGGGATGAATTTCTTAACCTATATGTTCCTAATACGATCATATCGTATGCTAAGAACCTACCAACAAAGTTGTGAAAGGTGATTGCTAAATCACACAACTTTTTTTGAGTATTGGAAAAGTAGATTTGTGTTCTCGAGAAATGTGGAATTAGTCTATGAATACTCCCATGATATAGGTGTGATGGAATAATCGTTGCCAACAACAGAAAACAAACTTATCATTTAATAAACAATCTAGGTAAATAAAAAGAAATCGGAATCCACTACCCTTATAACACAAACAATTTTCTAGCCTCTTTGTGAATACTTTAATTTGATTAACTAATGGATGATACTTAATCATTAAAAGCAATTAGTATTGTTGGAGGTAAGAGGGTATTTGCAAATTGCCGGTTGTCAAAACTTAGTAGAAGGTTGGTTTTTCTTGAGGGACTTAAACAGGAAACCAACTAAGGTAAGGTATTGGCCACTTTAGAGTATGACCGCAGAATCCAGGTGACAACTCCTTGGAGCTGATTACAAACGGTCTTTTGATGGATAGTTTTGAACCTACGCGCTCCATACTTTAAAGATCTTATCGTCAAAAACAAAAACCCGTAGTTCAAGTAACATCTTGTTGCTAACTGTTTAAGGAAAACTCCTTACTGCTGTTGTGGCCCTGTAACCTCGACAATACAGCTTTACACTAGGACCATAGGTTTTCTACTTTAACTGTTGCCAGTTTCTAATCGGCTCTCTTGGCATGGGATGACCGAAGAAGATGGGTATTTCAAACAATACAGCTCAATTGAGTCATTATGATATGTTAAAACGATCACCATATCAATGTAGCAGTCACAGTGGGAGAAGTTATGGAGAACGAATTCGAATCTTATTGGAAACACAATTAAACAATAAGTTTTAAACAAGAAAACATTCAACCATTGAATTCCTCTAAGAAAGTTCATAGTGGAAGAAATTAATGCAAAGAACCTGATTTTCCCCATAAACACAAGTTTTCAACATACCTCAGAACAATTCACCAATCCACAACGCGCAGCTTGATAACGTGCAAATTTATGGATATATGATACAACTTGAAATGCTTCATCGGCAGATATGTTAGAGTGGAGACGTTTAGCCAAATCTGAAGCAGTCATAGCCGCAAATTCAGCATCGTTCTTTGTAATGACAAAATATAGTAAAAACAATATATACCTAGTGATAATATAAAAAATAGGCCCTGTGTGAAAAATACCTATTCACATATAAACTAAACGCAATGGTCTGAGTTTTATATCGAATAAAGTGGCACTGTTTGTATATATTAGAAAAAGATTAACTACACTAAACTTTTAAACGAGTCAGTAAAAAGTAATTAACATAATTTTCATGGAATAGATTTTCTACTTGCAGTGGGATTCAGGACTCGGATTTTGTCGTGTTTTGGACGCGTTAGTTAAACATACCTGCGGAAGATGCTGCGTTCAAGACCTGTTATGAACATCAACACTAGGATGCAGATAAATCCGCTTGAAGTGTCCGAAAAAGGACTTCGCGTACCTGCTGAATTTCGCTACTAACCATATTCCATTTATTTTATGTAAAACGTGTAACATGGTGGTTAAGTTGAGGGAATCCGCATTGGATACATTCAACTGTCAAACTAAAGTTGATCAGGATTTAACCAAAAATATCAACAAGGTAATTCAAAAACCTTAAAACTTAAATTAAATAACTTAACTGAATTTGTAAGAATTCATACTTGAGTCCATACTTCAGCGGTTAAATTCAAAAAGATTGTAGTAATTCTACATAACTTGTAATATCCGATAAACTGAATTTCTGTAACAACTAATTTACAGTGATTCTGAAAGGAATCATGAAATAATATGCTTCTGATAGAATGAATATTGAGATGGTGGAGAATATTTGTAGCTCAGGTGGATGGTTTTGATGGAGTTTTGTTCTCTAAGCTGGATGGTTTGGTCAATCAACATTGCGCGTCGTGGTGAACGGTGTTCGGGCATACGTAACACGTGGCCCAACCATCTCAGTGGATGAGGAATGACAACCCCATAGACTGACTTACCATTATTCCCTAATACCCTGTGTCTAACCTCACTATTACTTACCCGGTGGTCACAACAGGTGCGAGCTATATTTCTAAGATAATTGAACAATTTAGTCCACATTATAATCTAATGTTTGATTTATGAAAGCTGAAGTAGCGGAAAATGTAGTTTAAAATAAAATTCAAATGTACCCATACCATAACCAGCCCACATTGATACAAATGGGTCTAGACTTAAACTGTTTTTATCCATTTGTGGTGTTGTAACTGAACTAATAATTAATAATGCACATAAGCCTTCTGAAGTAAACTTATAACAGGATGTCCGACCAAATATCTTTTAAATCTTTTTATGATGAAAACCAATAATCTGTATATTAGAATTCAAAGTTATAACCTTTCACACAGCATTAAGAAGGTTAAATTGAGTCAGCTGTGTATATATCCCTTGATAGTTTTTAAGGTTTATTGCTAAATATTAATTTTACAGGTTAGGATTACAAAAACATTTACTATAATATTTGATCTTACTTTCGAAAAGTATTTATTCACTGCAAATATTTCAGTAGTTCCATGCAAGCACGTACACAAAGTGCCTTACTAATCGATCTGAATAAAACGATAATCCTTCATTTTTAAAAGCAACTAAAACATATTAGGCACTTTTTGAAATATTGGCTAAATAAAATATACTGCTTATAAATCCTAAACTTCGCATCAAGCACTAAGCCTACTGAGAATGTTCCATCCACAAATCTTACTTTATAGTCAATAAGGTCCTGAATTATTTCGTTCAGTTTAGATACAGGTCCAGACAGCTGTTCAACTGAAGAAAAACATTCATGAAATATTGGTGCAAATGAGTCAGATTTCGAAGAATTAACAGATACACTGTGTTGAAATTCTTTGGAGTTTTGTGAATCATATACATGTGAATGTTTCCTCATTTTAAGTTCTTTGAAGGCAGAAATTTTGTCCAAAGAATAAAATCTAGGAAATTTATGGACTAATAAGATTTAGCAGCATCTATCAAAACAAGAATAAAGGTAAACATTGGATTGAAAACAACTTAAAAGTAATCAGAATAATGAATGTAATGAGATTTCGAAAGTATCTTAGTTCGGTATCTTCCATCGATGGAACATATATAAGTCTGTTAGGCTGGTTTAAACATTTAAAATCTTTAACATAAAAGTGGAGAGTTGGTCAAGGGTCTTTTAAACAAACTTACAAATAAGAATCCATTTTATTATTGCATTCAAATCTTGAAACAATGTGCAAAATACTCCTTAGGGGTTACGTATAATGTTTTGAAATTAAATTATTGAGTGCTAATATTCTACTATAAAAACACTAACTCTATTCTATTTTTACCTAAATATGAAAAAAGTCCCACACTATTTATCCTATTCAGGTACTTAATTCATAGATTTATGTCATAATGTAGCTACCTATGGCCAATTTTACTCCAGCAGTCAATGGAGTAAAAAGGTAGTTCTGTGGCAGACCTTAAGTAATAAACTGTTACATTATCAGTGTAATTCACTAAAGTAGAACTAGTCCAACAATAATGACAGTAAACATGTGAAAAATTATTTATCTTATTAAATATAGGATATAACGTTAGTTTCTAGTTGATATTATAAAACAAAGGAAACTCATTCTCCAAACCATTTCTCGTAATGCCCAGAATTTATGAACAAACCTTAAATGAGATGATTAAAGGCACAGTTCCAAACTTGTTATCATTTATACCACATTACTCAAGAATTCTGTGGACAGTTTTAACATACCTACTAAAATAAAACTATAAGGTGTGGAAATTTAGGGCATATCTGTATCAACTGTTGGTCATACTAACCGGAAAAGGTTGTAAAGTGAGTAATACCTAACTGTATTTTTCTTTCGCAAGGTTCGCAAATTTGATTTCTCTGATTTTGACATTTTTTAGCGACCGGGTGTGGAGCGGAGCGTTTACAGATAATGAAAGCTTTCGCAATAAAATATTTAGTTTTTCTATCAAATGCGCGTAAATAAATTTAACATGACATTTACTGTAACAGTATTTATAAACCTTGTTACGTTTGTAACGTCACATTGGAATATACGTAAAAAGCACGAATTTAGAGAGGACTGTAATACCTAATATCGAAAGCTTCATGACGAGTTGATTAAGAACAGATAACTTATAAGCGTTCGTCTCTTTGCATTTTTGTAGAAATGGTAGTTCACATTCACCTCACTATTGTTTTAAGTTAGATAGATCAATCGAGACGAACAATTATGGGAAAAAATTAAAGACGACCCTTGACAACATGTTTCTGTATTCATTATTGCATATTATATGTGGTGTTCTTTTATTGCGTGTGCGTCATCCTGATTTTATTATTTTTCAAACTCTTAGTGTGCTTAAGATTATAATGGCAATTCACCTATAACTCAAAATGTTAAGAATTGGAAAGATCTGCATGATAGATAGTCTATTATGAAAACAATGTCACTATTCTACCAAGTGTTTAGGCAAATGTCAGAAACCTGGTGCCGAGAAATATAACCACAGTTGAGAGAAAATTATACGGTTTACAATTTCGTCCTGAAGTGGGGGATCGGAAGGAGCTACTAATCCATCCGGTACGTTTTTGTAAATATGAGAAACTTCTCACGTTTTCAGTGACTTTGTTTTTTTGAAGTGAACGATATGATCATGGGGCTTCCATTGTTTTTCTCAATAACATCATCACCAACTGCACTTAGAAGTGAAGTATCCGAACTTTTGAACTGCACGTGTCAAAACATTTCCAAATACGTGTTAAGCTGTCGCGAATATACACATTTGATATGCGTACATTCTATACATAAGTGCACGCAATCGCTATGTATGCGATAGAAACCTTAGTTTATGCTTTCAGAAAATTGTAGTATCACACAATCCTCTTTAACCAGATACGGATCGACAAATAATAGTACCATTTTTTAATCTTCAGGTGAGTTTCTGTTTGTTCTCCCCCACTAATTTCAGTAACCTGTCTAAAATAAAATTAGAACACTCCTTATTACATAGTCTTAGTAATTCTTGATTACCTGTACTCCATAATACTCTATTAGTGTCCGATTTTACAACTCTTGACCTATTTCATATTTTAAAACATCAGATAGGGCTCTCATTGCCTTTGTCATTATTAGTGTATCTGTCAACTCAATGCCAATCTGTACATTCAACCTATTGTATTTAGTTGTATAATCTGTTTTCATCCTATCACCGGCTCGTAAACTCCTGTGATTTATGTAACACCTCCACATATGCACATCAAAATTACTAAATCTAAAAGTTATGCCTCATAAAGATTTTAAGGAAAATAATTTTGTTCCATCAGATGTGTTGTACCAATATCTAGATAGTCAGCACTTCTGACACTCTAAATTTGTGAATCCTTACTTAATAATCCACAACCTATATGTTTATTTAAATAACTTTTGTGTGTGCTAAGAGTTGAAGACAAGAAAACTCAGGGTGTGACTTACAGATCACTTCCGGGTATTTTTAAATTAGCGTTGTTTATAAGTGACCTTAAGGAAGACGTTAGAGTGTAGATATAACTAACACAAACTTCTTTTTCAATGAGTTTATGATTTCGTTTACATTTATTATTCTTAATTTTGTTTAATTCGTACAGTGATAGTTATTGGCTTTGAAATTGTCCTTTACAAAAACTGGACTTTGATATTCCGTTCTCATTTTGTGCACTCATGTGATGACATCGATTATCGCTCACAAATACACTGTTGCACATATATACTCATTCTTACTTATCATCTGTCACAATAACATAACTCTTATATATTTGCTGTGTTTACAGATCACACTATATTTATCTGGATGCACGTCTTGGGTCTGTAAATCACCAGCGTAGATGATCTATGTCGAAATGATTGGAGGCCTACTCGAGTTAGACGTGAATGGTGTGATAAAGTAGCTAACGTCGAAGTCACACCTCGTGGTCAGCACCTTACGTGGACTACCCCATTGACGTATCAAGGTACCATAGATACTTTGAAGACTGTACAACACAGAGGACGTTATTACAGAAATATATTAGTTAAGGTAGATACAGGCGAAAGTAAGACCACTGCCGCATGGGCCAGTCCATGGCATATGATTAACTAATGCGCGTTGCTTGTACATGACCTTGGCAGGGAGCGATGATCTGTTCGACATTCAGTGATCCAACTGCCGGATGATTTGGCTAGGGCTCAGTGACATTTCACTGGCCCTACAATACTCCCCCACCAGATTCAATGGCCGTTTGAATCGGTACCAAACATGTTGGGAGCAGTCGCGCGCCAGAGAGTTCCAAACGAATATTATAAATCCTCCAGGTATTGCTTATCTGTAAAAGAAATGGAAAGGAGGCGGCAGAAACTGGTCGGGAAACAGCGAGTCATAATATGTTAGTAGAACGTTGGTTAAACGTAAAGCGATTAACCATAGAAATAATGAAAAGAACAAAGCGTTTAATTGTTCTATCAAGTCGCGCTGAAATATATAGCTTTGACAAGCAATTCAGTTCCTCCGATGACAAACGTTAAGTCCGTCGCAAGAGTAATGATGCTATAGCGATAGTAGGATAAGTGTATTATCAATCGATGTCCTTGTTTGTACTGTCATTAGTTTGAAGTTGTAAGTCGGACAGTGTCGTTGACAGCTATTAATTAGTGTCAAATTCTAGTTATATCTATATCTAACAGACTAACCGTAAGTACAGAAGTATAACCGTGAAGAGTGGTCGTGATTTCATTGTGCGAATCTATTGACCAACTTGTAGTCACAGTTTGAAAAGTCGATGACTGCTGCTACAGTTAGTAAGGGTTGAAGGCTACAAATCGACAGCAAAGGTGGCACGATGAAGTCTCTAAAAGATGATAAACGGTGAGTGCTGTGTGTTTGTTCGGTTAGTAAACAGAAAAATATCGAAAAGAACATAAGAAAACAAAAGTGTCACTCTGGACTCATGTCAATGATACCCTTGAAAAACGCTGTCAGTGTTGGGATAGAGGCGACAATATCGTTTTCATTTTGCAGGAGATTCGCTCGACTGCATAAACTGATGATTCGCGCGAATGATAATGTCGTCAGACCACCAATTGAACTGGACAGGTTGTAAATCGTCGAGTAGTTGAACAACCGATTGATGTACCGAAATCATCGGTGAGATAACAGCCACGAGGAAACAATACTTCATAAAATAAAGTACGACATCGAAGTAGAACAACTACAATAGTTCAGATGTGTTACAATGTCAAGTCTAAATAACATCGTTCTTACGTATATTGACAGTTGCACTGAACGTTCGCTTAGGTATGATTAGCGTAACAGTTGGATGTGTGAATAAAAACATATACGAAACTATGGTTGGGTTCGTGGAGAATTTTCGAGGACGTTTAGATATTTTCCAAACCCGTATCGCATGTAAATAAACCGAAAATAGAATTAAAATGACTGTCGTGTAATAAGGAAATCGAGCCATGATTTACCGTGTGAATTATTAGCAAATACAAGGGGTATAATAAACATTAATTAAAATGGTAACCACCAATGTAACTAAGGTTTAGAGGGTCCAGGTAACGTGGCCATTTCGTAAAAGGCTGATACAAAGAGCTTATTACCTAGCGTTAAGTGACATATTAAGTACGACAACATGTGTACTTGGGACATGGACTAAGCGTGCTCGTGTACATGCAATATGTTTTACCACAGTATGTCGACTAACGAGTCATAAATGTACATGATTTCGACTAAAACTTGACGGCAGTGACAGAATATATGACTAGTTTACATGAAAGCAACTACGAAATGTTATCACGCATCATAAATATAGTACGAAATAATCTAATGAAATTATGAAACTCGCCTGGGTTACTCTTGCCTTTAAGTAATGAAGTAGGCAATAGTTTGAATCTGGATTATGTACGAGGTACTGTTGATTAAATTTTTCGATTAACACAGCGTTGTAGACGTGAATTTCTAGCATTCGTATCCTCTGTTTGGCCATGGAACTCAGCAATTGGAAATTAGGCAGGCAGTGGTAAAAAAGCAGAACATTCTAGTGGATAGTGGTTAAGCAGAAAGATGAATTTATAGTCGATAGTTAATCTTGTCTTATTTATACCAGTGGATAAGGTACAAAGAGATATGCGTTCGTGTTGCCTTGTGGCTATACTCACGAGTGGTTGATATTTTAACAGACATATTACACAGGAGCATTTACATGCTGCTAATGCTTGTTAAAGAACCACGATAGCCGATTATAATCGTAGTTGATTGGTTAGTTTTGTCGATTGAACGAATTATTTAGGTTTAAATGCTAATCAACATTGACATGAAGCAACGAAAGTTCACAGTAACAGATTAACATAGGCGATGATAAAAATGAAAAAGAATAAGTATAGAATGCAAAAATAAAGATCATAGTGATAGACTGCGTTATTCGAAGTCTTGCTCACCAGTGTAGATCACCAACGTAGATGATCTATGTCGAAATGATTGGAGGCCTACTCGAGTTAGACGTGAATGGTGTGATAAAGTAGCTAACGTCGAAGTCACACCTCGTGGTCAGCACCTTACGTGGACTACCCCATTGACGTATCAAGGTACCATAGATACTTTGAAGACTGTACAACACAGAGGACGTTATTACAGAAATATATTAGTTAAGGTAGATACAGGCGAAAGTAAGACCACTGCCGCATGGGCCAGTCCATGGCATATGATTAACTAATGCGCGTTGCTTGTACATGACCTTGGCAGGGAGCGATGATCTGTTCGACATTCAGTGATCCAACTGCCGGATGATTTGGCTAGGGCTCAGTGACATTTCACTGGCCCTACAGGTCATACCAATTATGTTTGGAATCACTGACTGCTTGTAACCGTGGATTACGTGACCCGAACACAGCCCTTAACGATTTATTTTGAGTCCCGTATTCTCTTCGTGTACAGTTTACATTTCAGTATGTTAGTAAACTAAGCATTTTTGCAGTAATCTTATCAATATTTTGGAATTGACATATATGGTCCACCATAGGCGAAAAATTCAATGTTCCGTATCTGATATCTTCATCACAAACTTGTGTAAGTTGGTCGATTTCTTTTCCCTCCTTTCTCTATGTCTCGGTATGTGATAAGTCTTGCTAATTTGAACGCTTATTCGGTTCCTATGCTATTCTGGTAACCCACAAGCTAGAACTACGCAGAGACCTGAACATGAAACAAAAGGCACGAAATAAGCGAGAAACACTTTACTCTAAAGGTTCGTTTTTGTACAGAAAAACACGGGTATTTATAGATTATTAGCATTTGTCAAATCAACATTATATTTTGACCAGTCCGCTAAGAGACATATTATGCTACTGACCAATAGTATCATACCACGTTCATATTCTAGGAAGCTCTCACATGCACTGACTGGCTGAAACTCTTCGGCTCCTTTAGGACTTCTGGAAGCTCCGTTGTAGTTTTTCAAAGCTGACTCAACAGTATGGTTCCATAAATCTTTTATTAAACATCCGCTGTTAGTTTGGCCACTGGATTGCACTAATTCTACTCAGTTTGTGTAGTTGGTTGTGAGTTTTCATATCTTATAATTCGGGGGAATGCGTTTGTCTCATTGTAGTAAAGATCTTGGATACCAGCCTCTATTACATTACTAATCAGAACCTTGGTCGGTTGAAATGTGACAATAATAAAGTGACGATTCGGTTGTTTCGAGAAGCAAATATGTCAATAAAATGATATAGTAAGAGAAGATCGAAGTTTAGGAATAGAGAGGAGAAACGTTGATTATAATAAGCGAATTAGAAAGTGGCCAATGATATGTAATAATGACAACTGTAGTAAATTATTAGACACGCATCAGATACAGCTAGTCCCAGATTGAATCGCCAACCCGTGGGTAAATACGTCTTTGTCAAATCTCCTCTTTAAGTTATCCACTGAGAGGATTGGAGTCATTTCCGCTTAGAGATCATCCCAAGTGGGAGCGACTCCCACGGAACGTATCTGAGTGTGCGCCTCAATATGCAGTCTTTCAGGGGTTACCCCGATCAATGTGGTAGTGATGTTCTGGGAAGGAAACTCAAGTTGATGTGGATTGGAACACTTGATTTGCCGACTGACATTATCAGTTCACCCTCCATTCATCTATAGCTCATTAAGACAGTTCCACGGTGCTAGAGGATTTTCCCCAAAAGATTTATGTCAGAAGTACCGCTCACTTTGTTCCTCGTCTTCTCACTTAATAATACTAATAATAATATATTTCTGCCAAAACAAATATACACCATTTTTACAGACATGACCAACAAATTACAATGCTAATTTGCCTACAGTATGCTTCACAAGTAGGGTCGTTAAATAGATAAAACGAATAAAAGTGAGTAACATTACATTCATGCAGATGTCTTGGAGCGTTAATGATTAGGTTTATGCCTTAGTATTACACTGAGTACAGTCTTCGAAATATTTTCCAAAGCGGCGTCGTGTTCACGTTACACATCAGATCCAACATTAGCAGAATTGTGTTAGAATTGTGGTCGTGCTAAGTAATTATGCAATACAACTTTTTAAGTTCATAAACGTTACAAAGTAGATTTGTAGAGCGCTTGGTATGACCTTGAGAGGACGCGTACGTTAGGTTTGTTTCACACGTCAGAAGTTCCATAACCGTGCCCTCAAAGCAGGGTTCTGAAGAAAGAGAAACAAAATAGCAGCAAGGCACTTAAATATGAACGCTAAATAATGCTTAACACTTTTATCTAATTATTATTATTATTATTATTATTATTATTATTATTATTATTATTATTATTATTATTCACAAACATCTTATGGGTACATAAGTGTTGTGAAGAAACCATTTCGGGTTTCTTCAAAAAAATGCAATAATACACAATTTTCAATAATGTCAGCATTATACTTGCCATTTAAAAAAAATTTAGAGCAATAATAGTAGAATATTAATAATAATAAATCGGGTCTGTGCAATTGAGAAGAATATTGAATTGAGTTTAAAGAAGGAAATGGAGAAAATAAGGGAATAGAAATAAAGGAGACGTGAAATACGCAAACAGTCTAATAGGCGTGGTTACGAACACAGAACAAGAATAAACGACTGCGTGTATCGTTAAATTAGTAACAAAAAATAATTAAGAAAAAACCACTTATTATTGCAGGAAGATATGACACTAGAATAAATGTTTGTGCAGTCATAGTTTGGAGTGATGCAATGAAAGTCTCAACTGAGTGAAAAGGATAATGAAGTATCAATATGTATGAGACATATATGCATAGTGAAGATAAAACGGGTCTGAGAAGTTAATTTAAGTGTAACACAAGTTATTGTCTTAATTACAAACTTCGTAATCTTAAGAGTAATATTTATTTAGAGGGAAAGAAGAGAGAAAAGAAGTGAACAGACAGAGGTATTATAAATTATTAGACCAAACTAATACTAGCTCTTGTTGCTGGAGTGGAATGTGATTATAGCCTCCAGATGAGAGAATGCAGTAATAAAGAACAATGAATTGTGATATTTAACAAGGTGGAGTAGGTTCAAATGAAGGAACAGAAGTGGAAGTTGGAATCGAGAAGGATGTTTATTAGAACAGAAAGTGCATCAAGAGAGTAAAGTGTTAGGAAGACTAATAACTATATCTTCTGCCTTACAAGTATGGATGGATTGAAGTCATTGCTCTTAACATCAGTGCTCGCTGGTCAGTAACTCCACCCCTACTGTTTTTGTGGTTTTAAGCTAATTTAAGCATATTTTTGAATAAATATTTTACCTCACGCGATGCTCTGTGTTTCACATACTGTTAGAAAACAATTTCTGTAAGTTCTAATTTACAAGGTTTTCAGGCAGTTACAAATTATGGACTGTGGCTACATCATCCCCGTCTAATTCAAATAGGCCCACAATCATCCAACACCGATCATTCACGTTATAAATGTTCACACTAATCCGAGTAAGTTCGATAGTTGGTCAAGTTTTCAGATTCAAGTGCATCATCTAATGGCTGGAGTATTGACGTCGTTAGTGCACAGAGGTTGTTTGTAATTTGTAGATAATCAGGAGTGGGGTGTTACTATGCCAAACATATCTACTCCTAGGTTGGTTCATGCACAGAAAATCAAGGGTATTTACGGGATTTTGGATAGTTCCGCATTTCAGAAAGTTTCTGGAAACACACCTAATATAATAGCATATTTGGTGATTGTCTGATCGGCAAAGTGTCACGTGAATACCCACTATCTGAATATCATTGAAGAACCTCTAGTGAATGCTAATTGTATAAAATGTTTTCCACCGTTTTCAAGGCTCCTCTGAACTTCTAGGATTTCTTTGAATCGCTACAACACCATTCCCCTTTCACAACATCAGACTTCCTCATTCAGTTTACTCGATATATCATGTTCTCTCGATTCTAGTGCCCTATTACTGCGTCTTGATCAAAGTTTATAATTGTTAGTTAATTTACTGGTAAATTTTTCAATACTCAGTCGAAGCTGCAGAACTCGTTTTCTTTGTGTATCCCTTCCAAATGTTGGAACAGGCTGATTCATCTACTTACCAGTCCTTATCAAAACTAAAGGTGAATGAGATGGTTACTTCTCTCTGTAGATGGCAATTTATATATTATGAGTGGAAGAGTGGATTATCTCATGTCTCTCTGGAACTCTAATGTGCTGGACTAAATCAGGGGCGAACTACTTTTATGGATCTATTCAGCATTAAACGTTGATTATAGTCCCTGACAATTAGGTATGGAAAGATATTTTCGGCTGCTTTATCTCTGGGTATACTCACTTTATAAGGGGTGTACTGAAGTCGCTCACCACCTGACTTCTTCTCGACCAGGATTGTATGTTCTTCACGAGGAATTCATCTGTTACTACGACGTACTCGATGTCTCGCATTTTGTGTTTCACCTAGTACTAAACACCCTGTGAGAACAGAATGACGTCACTTACACCATGATTTGTATTTTCTACGCTACAGAGCAAAACAATAAACAGCTGAGTTCCCTCAACATGCAAGTCTGACGTTAGCCACGTTTCTGAGATGGGAAGCACATAAAGATTAACCGCACTCACTAAGTCTTCAAACACTGTCATTTAATTCAACAAAACGTCTTTGCTCATGGCCCAGAGTGACTTGATTGCTGTTTGGTTGTGAGCACTGGCAATGAATAAAACCACTCGTGTACAAGCCTTTTTTGCCGTTTCTATCGCCACCAATTAACTCTACTTTTACAGATCGTCTCTTAGTTCCAACGGAAATTTTGGTTTCAGGTCGAACAACGATTCTAGATCCATTCAGTCTGCGTAAATTTTTCGATAGAAGATTTAATTCCTCACAGAGAGCAAAAGCAACTTTAAAGAGGTAATCTAACTGGCAACTTTCGGCGTTCTATTACTGTCCATGATGGTGGCTCAATTCTGATCTAAGACTGACGACTGATGACAAAACTCAGTACGTCCTCTAGATCTGACGGTAGTTCAATTTAATTCCAAGTTGTTGTTCGTCTGAAGGAAGCCTACCAGCAAGTTTCAACAGCTCAGTTGCTTCGAGACTCAACAGAGGTCTTGTAAAGCAGCATTCTTGGAGCAGCTAGTGTGACTGCGAATACCAACACCTTTGACAAGTGTATGTTGTGACTTTGGTGCACGCGTCGTGTTGACACTTGGTTCGATAAACGAGTCATGTTTTATTTTTGACCTTAAAGAAGCTTGCGGTTTAGTAGTTTCATTGATTCCACACGACATTTGGGGATTAACAAAATACTATTGGGCAGTGGGTGAGGCTCAGTAAAGTTTAATGCGTGAATGGCTAATCGAGAGAGTCACCATCGAGTCCAGTTGGCGGCCAGCCATTGGTGACGTACTTCATCTCTTTCTTTATGATGGAGTCGTTCTTGGATGCAGATTGTATTTCAGCTGCTGAGACTGGCAAAGCACGAATAGCTGTTTTCAGGTAACACTGCGCGTAGTCCTCTGTCATTAGGGAGGCAATAACTGCATCTTCATCGGCCGTGGGGTGTTCACTGATAAGTCGTGGCAAGGCGTCAGCCTGACAAAACTGTTGGGTGCGCCGATACTGAATGTCAAAATCATAACCCGGAAGTATCAAAGCCCATCGTTGGAGACGGTTTGCAGAATGGGCTGGAACACCAGATTTCGAACCGAAAATTGTGAGAAGAGGCTTAGGATCAGTGAGAAGAGTAAATTTTCGACCGTACAAGAATTTGTGGAAACGGCGTACTGCAAACACAAGGGCGAGAGCCTCTTTCTCTATTTGACTGTGCTTTCTTTCCGCTGAATTTAATGTTCGCGATGCGTGCATAATAGCTTTCTCTGTTGCATTCGCGAACTGATGTGAGATGACAGCACCGAGTCCAAAAGCTGAAGCGTCTGCAGCGACAATGATAGGCATGGACGGATCGTAGTTTGTCAATAATAGTTCAGAGCTTATAGTTGTTTTCAGCTTGTAAAATGCAGCTTCACATTCTTTTGTCCAGTTCCAGCTGGTGTTCTTATTCAGAAGATGATTTAGTGGGGCGCGTATGTCATGCATCGACGGAACAAAAGCTGAGTAGTAGCTAATTAATCCCAGGGATGATCGTGGCTCAGAGACACTAGTGGGAGTCAGCATCTGTTTTATAGCTCGGATGTTTTCAGTATCTGATCTGCGACCTGCGGTATCAAGGATGACTCCCAAGTATTTAACTGACTTCAAGAGGGGCTGGGCGTAATCGGAATCCGTTATCGCTGATGCGTTGTAGTACACCTGCCGTACGTTCTCTAAGCTGTTCTAACGATGTGGCAACAATTAAGATATCATCGAGATAAGTTGCGACCTCCGGGATACCCGATAGAATGGTATCCATTACTTGCTGAAAAATAAATGGAGCCGTTTTAACACCAAATGGTAGGCGATTGTACTGAAACAAGCCACGATGAGTATTTATGGTAGGTAACTCTCTCGAATCTTCAGCCACTCCCACTTGTAGATAGGCATCAGCGAGATCCAGCTTTGCAAAGAACTTCCCACCATTTAACATCGTGAACTAATCTGCAGGGACTGGCAGTGGGTAGTGATGCTGTTCGATGGCTGCGTTAAGACCTGGGAAAAATCCGCGCATATTCGGGTTGTGCCATTAGCCTTCTTAATAACCACAATAGGTGCTGCCCAGGCAGAATAAGAAACAGGTGTAATAACTCCCTGTAGTTGAAGGCGGTTAAGTTCTTCGTCAACTTTCGATAATGCTGCGTACGGTACTGGTCTCTTTGGATGGAAGACAGGGTTAGCTCGAGGTTTCAGCCGAAGTGTTACTTTCATAGCACTGCACTGACCCAATACAGGCTGGAAAATAGTTGAAAACTCCGTCATTAGTTCTTTCGAATATGCTTCAGGTTCATAAGGTTGTTCCACCAGATGGCATACGGTGCTTAAAGGAACGTCAGCTAAATGTAGCCGGTCAAACCAGTCTAATCCAAGTAGATTAAGATCAGCTGGTGTGATGTAACATACCCCGGTAAACGTCGAATCATGAAAAGACACTTTACAATCTAGTTATCCCAACAAACGTGGGTGTCACGTTGTAGATTGATTAGGCGTTGATATTCGTTTGCAATATCATTAAGGGTTAGTGTTGGGTCTTGGTCCAATCGACTTAACAAACGGGTTCTAATGTCTCTGAACTTCTGCGATTGAAGGCTGCAGATGAAAATGAGGGCTTTAAATTAGTCTTCAGTAAGCGGCTTCAACCGGAAGCGTTCGCATTCTCGGTTAACGATACCCACATGTGTGAGAAAATCAGCATCTTCGTTCGTAGTGAGCCTCAAACATCGATAACGCGCATTGAATAGTGAGGAGTTGTCTCTGAATTGTTGACTCAATGACTGGACAGTGGCCGAGAATGAACGATCGCGTGGGTTTAGAGGCAGAATTAGGTTACAATGCCTGTCTAGTTCACTAGGACCCAACTTTCGAAGCAGCTAGCGGACCTTCCAAGCATCATCCTGGTTGGCAAAGTCAAATTTGAATAAATCTTCGTAACCTTGAAACCACATATAAAACGTGACATTGGATTCCGGATCGTAATAAAACTCGGAGATACTGTTAGCGATACCATCAACTGATGATGCGGTAGTAGTGGGGTTAGAACTGCTTGGTTGAGTATTAGACGTAAGCTTTGTATCTGCTAACATCTGAATAAGTTTCATCTGCTGCTCGAGTAATAGTTCACGTTTGGAAGAATCCATATTTCCGAAACCACCGTCGCCAAATTGTTAGGGTTGAAGCTTCACGAGTTCACTTAATCTGAGAACGAGAACAAGACTCAGTGACCAAAGACCAGTAATCTAGCTATTGATGCGTTCCAGCCCCGCTATCTAGAAGGAGAAGTCCAAGCTTGGTATGGAAAATATATTCTGCAAACAGCCAGAAAACGAGCGAGCCCACAAACACAATTTAAAACGTATGTATACAAATATATATATAATCGATATTGTCTTGGGAAATTTTTAAACATTGATCAGTGAGTTCATCAATTGACTACTACTTAAACATTTAAACGATAAGTTCATAAATTGACCTGTTTGCACATTTAATCGATAAGTCAATCGATAAGATGAAATTACAAAATATGAGTTTTGGGGATCTATCGTCCCCAACACCCTCGTTAAACAATTTATTTCCTAGCTCAACAATTGAATCGCCACCGTCTAGTGTCGGGTGATAAGAATTACACCAAGCGTAAACAGTCGCGATGGAAAATCACCAACCGAATAATTATTTTTTCGACCACTTAGGACGTTTCTTGATGTTTTGAGTCCGAGGAATAAAACTCATGAACTACAAAAAATAGAGAACAGAATTGTCGGAAATTTTCGATTATTTAAAACAAGTTACCTAGTTTATGCAAGTGATTTCCACGTAGGCAAGCAAAAATGGATATTTGAATGGATAAATAAAAACGCTGGAAGGTATTGTATGAATTGAAGTTTGTAAATACGCTAATTACCAGACATGTAAATCAACTGCGAGGTTGAAAAAAACAACTTTGAGTCATCTAAAGCTTAATCTTTGCCGATGATGATACTATGTGAGACGCATGAAATTTAGCAACCACCACCGTCATCAAAATTGAACTGAGAGAAAATAAATTGAAATCGGAGGCAAGCAGATCACCAACTTGACGGTAACAAACAAGTTTTCTTCATGTGAACCCATAGGCAAATTCATACGAACTTTGCGAGATCGGTTGTGTGAATGCAAGGAAAAAATGATTGGTTATTAGGTTAGCCAGACTAGTAGACAGTCTCACAGGTATCAGATGACTTGTATATTTTTCTACCCCAATTATAATTATGTTTGATGTCAGTTGCTAGCGTAGAAATATGCTTAGATTCTAGTCAGACTAGACACGTATTGTTGAACCGAGATGTTTTAAAGGCTTGTAAAGTATACTCTAGAAGAGTATTTAGTGTAGACACTCGACTAAGGCAAATTAAGGTTCAATTCGTCTGAAGAAAACCTATTAATATTTCAATATATAGGTCTAATCTTGCATCCAAAGTTTACTTAATTAATTGCAACTGTACTACTCTTCAGTGCACTTGCATAGATGTGTTATAACGTGAAAATAATATACTGCTGATTAAGGGTAGGTAGCGAATTATTGATCGGACCTAAGACGCACAAACACGTGGAACAGCCTAGGGTTCTGATTGGCCCCGCTTCCTGTCTAACCCAGCCAGTTGAGTCCAGAACACAAGTCACAGCCTCGGAGATATGAATCGTTATATTTCAAACATACTTTGTTTATATACCAATCAAGCAGGCCACAACGTACCATAAAATAGAAAATAAAATTGTACAATATTGGCCAACAGGAAAATGACACGTTAAATAAATATTGGCCAATAAGATTATACCATTTCATGTCCAAGGATAGCATTAGGCTTAACAGGATAATTTTTGGGATATTTTCCTGAATATCCCAACAAGATGAAAATAAACACACAGTAGAGATATTATATGCAGTAAGAATAAGGGAAAAGTAAAGATAACTGTACAGAAAGCATTAGAAAATATCAAATGAAGAGATCTCATAATATGAAATGAATAAGAAATTCTCTAATCGATCATTTTAATTCCATATTTGTGGATTGTTAGTGAGCCTTTCAATGGGTAAAGAAAACATGCTCAGTAATATCGTTTCACGGAAATCATTATGAAGACATATACCCATTTCCTGAGAGACTGTTGGTATCGTTCATTGTTTGATCCTTAAATATTGGTGAACCGCAGTTTATACGCTTCACTAGCAATAATTCGAACTACAGAGTTCTCTGAAACAGCCATCGATTTCTTCCAAATTGTTACTTCACCTTAAACTCAAGTATGTGTAACAATAATACATAAGTCTACAGAATCCCCTTACTTCCTTCAAACTACATACTGTCACATACAATAAATCGGATTAATTACATTAGTAGTCACATAAATACATTCACACGCACGCACACACACACACACAACAAGTAATCGATAGAATTGTGTGTGTGAAACTGTTCACTAAACAATTACTGAACGGTGCAAACAAATCAGATGCATCAAACAATCAGTGAAGTAACTAGTCGATAAGTAGAATAGCACAAATGACATCAACAATTAGAAGAATCTAAGAATATCATATGGCGAAGTTTTCACTTGAAGCTCATCACAAAAATCATTTATACAGTTACCAACTCATTTATTTCTTTTGAAATGAACAACTAATTTACACCATACACTGAACATCATTGTTCTTCACATAGTGAATAGTTTTGTTTACCATTTGTTTCTATCGTCGACATGACAACAATAACTAAGTTTGGTATGAACTTCTATGCATAAGAATAGGTCATGTTTGAATTCAAAGCAAATTTATTCTCATTGTTTATGAGACACAGAGAGAGTGAAGTTCTAAAAACATTGAAAATTTACAAGGATACATGATTAACCAACTACATTTGTATATCCATTAGATTTTAGAGATTTGATTACGTTTGTTCTCAGCATTCTCATTGTTATTTCACCATTATAAAACATCTTTGATTTCATTTCAGTATATTTAGTCAATAAGTAAAGAGTACACTTAGTTGCCGTGACTTCATTCAAATTGATAGTTAATGAATGCTGAGAATTGTGCCGTTATGTTTGGATTAGTTTTGAATTTCCAAAGTAGCACGTTCGTCAGTGTAGCGGTAAATAAATCCTCAAAATAAATAACTCTGTATGTCTCCGACATTTGATGATGGCCGCATTAGTTTCACTATATGCACCTAGCTGAAGGCGCTCGGTCATGCTTCGAAACCAGATAACGACTGAGTATACCGTGCTACACACCCGTTGCAACTGTTAGCCAACTTAGACCAGACGCATCACGAACTGACCTACGCGGTGGTGGTCGCATTCTCTTTCTTGTAAATACTCTTACTAATATATTTCTGTATTAACATAATTTGTATCATTAGATCATCAAACAACTACTGACACCACATACTACTTATGTCAACAGATATTAGTAGCATACTACACCACTAGATAGATACTATTACACAATGGTTTAGGTGAATTTCAGCATTGAAGTTTCAAAATATATATATCACTTAATTAATATTACATAATATCATGTCAACCAATCAATAATTCATAAAATACTCTCCAATTCATTCTGTCCTGAATTAGTTCACTTCATCATTACTGGTTACATTAATGTTCTGTTCTTATTCAACATTTTCTGCATAATTTAAATACCTGAAATGATCATCTACATTGAATATGGACTAGATTTCTGTATACAGTGTCATTACTCTGATTGACATGAAACATCATCACTGGTTCGATTAACACTCTGGTTAAACAAGGCAAGCGTAATGACCTTGACGGTAGTAGTAGTTGTTGTTGTCGGTATCACTCAAGGGAAGATCGATAAATACAATTGATTTTCATATGTATCATAGTGCCAATGATTAGTTGATCGATCGATCGATCATGTCGATTAATTGATGTGCTCAACAAAGATAATACTAAACTATTTGTGTGTATACATGTACCATCTATTGTGATTGTATGTGCTTCTTTCTAATAATATTGACATGATCTACACAATGACAAATTTGTTTCCAAGAGAATTTTGTGAATGACTATTGAATTTTATGAAGTGATCAACCATATTACTTACAGTTTATAGTCGTGGTTACAATTGTGTGAATAATGGTGAGCAAATGTTAGTTATCAATCATTTACTTTCGCCTGTTACTCCTCGTGAAGGAGCATAGGCCGCTCACCAACATTCTCCATTCAACCCTGCCCTGAGCAAATTATCAACAAACCATGGTAAGTAGATAGAATATTATGGTTGGTTGGAAACTGTACGGAATAGTCATAGTAGTAGTAAGGATTACATATGGAAAGCACAGGATACTTTACTTGAATAGTTCAGTAGTGGTGATGACTACTGGATTGAATTTACGTTGTGTGTTGCTGTTCAATCCAGTTAATAACATACACTTCTATACTTAACCAACCTAACTATTCAGAGTAATAGAAGACAGAAAACTAAGTGGGAATATTGTGTTACTTTCTACTGCAGCATTGATGCATACAAGTAAATACAACTCCATCACTTATCATAGCCTGACTGTATTCGCCTATCACTGACAGAATGTCAGATGTCCGGACTTGACCTACTCATAGAACACATTCTGATATTAATATACATTCAAAGAATGGAACTTCTCATGCATAAAGATAATAGCGATAGAATTTAATTCTATAAAACTATGAGAAAAGTTAAACCACTTCGAGACTGGTTCATGAATGATTACTGAAAACAAATAGATCATAATGGAGGCAATCGGTTGTCAAATGGCGGAAAAATACACATTTGGTCAGTAGCAAATGTCAAGGATGGATAGATCTTTCGTGGATAATAAAGTGTATTAATACATCAAAAAATAAAACTGTATCTAAGATGCACCGAGAACGTGGCGTTTAAATCCGACCTACCACAAGTTTGTATACTTCTCTTCCTATTATTCAAATACTCAATGTTTTACAATGACCTGTCATTTAATTAATCCAAATTCTATCTACTATTAATTAACCACTCTATTGTTGATCAATTCTCGATTGACCACTTTGCATGAATGTCACATAACTCATAGTCTGTTAGCTGAGTTCCTGTTTGTCCATCTTCATTGACCAGTCACATTGGCTTTCAATAGCACACATAGGGAAGAGACAATATAGATGACCATGAACGAATTACAACACTCACTTAAATACCGGTTATAGTCGGCAAATCAACAAACCACTTACAGAATATCAGAGAAAAAAGTAAACACCGTCGAGACTCATGTTAAACTGCACTTCCTTACACAACTACACTGATGTTGATAGAAATGAATCATCGGGAAATTAGTTGCACAAAATGTTTCCGGTCAATCACAAAAGAACAACACCAAGTTACTTCAGGATCGTATATGTCACAATGAATTTTAAGGGATCACATGAAACTTTGATAAAATACAAGGCGATAGTTTTCTACGTGTCTCACTTGTGTGTGATAATCAACTAATTATAAATGACATGTGACAAATGCATAGAAAGAAATCAACGTATATCTGTGAGAAACTGATCAGGCCTCTAGGAAAAGACATCAGGAACTATTAGTGGACCGATCTGTGGACAATTTGTGAGACCAAAAATGTTTTCATGAACGGACAGTAAGTTTTCAAATCTCAGTGGGTTCCTGTTTCAAGAAATTCACACAGCTTCCGATTTTACTATCAATAACTGATAATCATCACATAACTAGACTACATCAATCTATAAAGTGAGTGATTTAAGTTCAGTTGTGTCAGGGAATAGAATTTCACCTTTTTGGAGTCAACGGAACCATAGCACTCATTAGATGTTTCTTACACGATTCAGAAATCTTGCAACTACGACTCTCCAGTAACTCTAACACAAATACTCATAAGTAGACTATTCAAGGTAGGCACTAGAAAGATGAGTTCGCACTGAAATGCAAAACGCAAAAACATTGAATAGTCTCACTATCTACATGACGGAAGTCCAACAAATGCAAGTCAATTGCTGTTTCATACCACAATGGAAACTTCAAGTCGTCAACCATACACATCAACAGTAAGATTTATTTTTATTCTTTAGGCAGATGATTACCTTCAATAGTTATTTTAACAGAAATACTTAAGAACCACCTTGCAAAAGTCTAAACACCCTGCAAACAGTTGTTGAAAATCCACTTTTATAACAAATCCACAAATATATTGCAGAATCTCGAAATCAAGAAGACTAGTTCGCGATTTCTACGTGGTTCAGTGTGAGTCAGTTATTTCTTCGTTACAAATGAACCCATGTGTCATAACTATGTCAATAATCATATAGATTTTCATGCCTGTGATTCCCTGATAACTGACAGTTCGACACATCATCATGAAAGATAGGGGCACACAAATCATAATGTTGAAAAGAGCTGTATCGGTAGACGCAGACTAATGGCCTTCAGTCATCGTGATAACCACGACCAGTGGGCGCACATTTCGGGTGATATGACTCACAATTGGCAGCAATCATGCTGACGTATCCATCCTGTCTTCCCTGGGGTCTTCAATTTCAAAATTATTTTATACTATCTTATCCAACTGATCGGTGCATTTTTCGCCACTCATTCTCCATACTTCACTTTCACAACTACCATTGATACTAACACCATTTCTGTCAATCTGATTTCTCGCTATACTCATGAGATGTGACAACTTCCACCAATACAAAATCGTGTTACGTCCTGCTCTGCGCATGACTCACTAACACTATCAAAAGAACCTTATGCACATTCACTTCCCGTGTTTAACACTGCACAGTCATCTAATAAATTCATAGGCAGCAAAATCACGACGAAACACCTAAACTGAATTTCACATTAGGATGAATTGTGCAGTTCTTCCTTAGTCTGCTTACTAACATCGTATTGCCGAAAACTTCTATCCCACCACATGACAACAGCAAAAACTACAAAACACACCGACTCTAGGTAGAAAAATCAATTTATGTTGATAAGAAGAGAAAAATTAGTTCATTTGCAAACACAGTTCACATCATAATACATATAATACAAATTTGTTTGTTTGTTTTTGTTTAAAAGAGATAAAACTGGAAAAATTGACTTTCTACTGAAGATCCAGTTCCTTCTCATCTATTACTAGTATTTTCACTAAAAATATAGTGTGTCAGCTTATTTATCATCTGGCATAGTTCAATAACAATACAGTTAGTATAAAATGAAATTCACAGTAAGGAGAAACACAGTTTACAGCGTCATACAAAACAATCTGTTCTGCACATATTAACAAAACAAACAAGTATTCATTTCGTGAAAATACAATAGTGATAGACAATGAACAAAAGAATAGTGCCGTGGAAATGTGTGTACGTGTATAAGTCAGTATGCATGTCTATGTCATCAATTAGAATTATTCTTGTTAATAGATACTATACAGTTCACTAGAAAGTTATCAATTAAGTAATGAACTGGGAAGAACACAGCTGTACACATGCACAAACAATAAATTGTAGTGATGATGATGATGATTGCAATGTCATTGTAGTGTGGTCTCCCACTTAGCTCATTAACAACTTACTCAATCGTCACCATTCATGACTGTATCAGATCACTTCTCTCATATGATGCACACAACAAAGATTCAGTGTTCACTTTGCTCATTCACATTTTACACTGGTGTAAAATAAGTTAAAACTGCTATGGAAGGGGCAGGGAAGGAAAGCATTTGAAACACTGCTCCATTACTACTACAACAACAACAACAACTCGCCTTCACTTCTTCATTCTCTCCTTTGAATTCACAAACACACACGCACACACAACCGAACACGTGAAAAGTGAAAATGTGCACAAAACAAAAGTCAATGCAAATGATTTCATCCACACAAAATAAATAATGAATAAGTAGAGACAGTGGCGACCGAATCAGTAATCGTTAACGTCAAAAACAAGAAAGACAACAGCAACCACCACTAATTTACATTTATCATAAACATTCTATCCATCGATTTGTTGTCGATTTACTGATATCAATCAATCAATCAATCAATTTATTAACAATAATAGTTTACAGAAAAATAATTAATCAATTCTCTTCATGCAAAATGGAAACAAATTATTTGATTATTCCCTTGTTTCTAACTACAACACCGTCGTCCACTGTTTGAATTGTCTGTGTTCGATGAAACAATGGGTTGATTATATGGAGACATTTTCATGTCGACATTACTCACTGGAGGATGTGAACGGACAGCTTCGAAAATGGCTGGACACAATGTAAATGATAAAAAGAATAGTAAGACTACAAATCAAATGTTTGGCAGTTTTACACAAAATTCAATGAGCGACTATTGAACACTTGATTGGTAGAATTCAAACAGTAGCACAAAAAGACCAGACAAACACAACATTGGTCACTGCCACTACTCCACTGATCAGTCATTTGTAAACAACTGACTCCTACGAAAAGTCGGTTATGGTTCGAATAGCTCGGTGATAACCTCTTATATTGTGACGTTGGGCAACGCAAATCAGTTCCGATCCACTGGGAAGCATCAGTTCTCTCCCAAAGGTGAAGGCACACATTAGCGACAAGTATCAACTAGCAAGAACTAGGGTTTCAACTTCTAAGGAAGTTGTTTATTACCTGCTTGGAGGGTGCTACATTAGCATTGAAGTGGTGAAACAGTATAACCCACATTCAATTACTGATACTTCAAAATACTAACCTTCATGCCACGGAGAACTGGAAACAACAAAATCCTGATAAACCTCCATCAACATATCAGCACTCCTTGGTCATCATAAAATCTCTTATACATTCAAAACTCTCATCCTTGTGTTCTTTTCATATTCATAGAAACAATCCGCTCTGGGAGACAGTAAGAACAACTCATTCATATTAACAAAATGCTAGCATTACTATACTTATCACTAAATCACTGTAGAGAAGTTGGGCTAGACTAATGTGCCTAGGTAGTACTTTATCGACAAATACATGGATGGAAAAGTATTTATATTCAACTCTTAGACCGATGTGTTCACCAACACTAACCGAATGTTCACGTAATTAATTTAAAAACAATTACATTTATTCAGATACATACTTCGAATTAAATCGTACATCGCAATACCGTGTGATGGCTTTTCATTTACTAATTCTTACCATTCAATATTTGCTTCACCACACATTTTGTACGGTGCATATCTCGTACATGAAACTGAAGGCACAGATTTGACGTTTTTGTGTCTAAATATGTCCATAAACCGTAAACATCAAGTCGTTACATCATCATATTGACAAAGTAAGGACATATACAAGAGGTGTGACGAATAATAACACTGACATTTACCCTGATGTGTCACATTCAATCTTTTATCAAGTCACAAAAACCAATAACAATAAAGTAAGTTAGCCTTATATTTTTAACTCACTCACCGGATGCGTGGGCACGAGACACTAAGTGTGAAGATTAATGATGCTACACAGTTGCTTAAACCAAAGTAAGTTGAGCGAGGTCTGAACTTGAGACTTGATGGCTGGAAGTCGAACGCTTTGACCATTGAGCCACAGCTCCATAAGTAAATACTCACTTCCTACTTTTACTGTTACAGACGCAGTGAATATGCTTGTACAGTAAAGTAGAGTTTGCCAACATGAAATTCACTAAGAAACGAAGACAGACCATCTTGCAACCAGATTCATACTATACTTTGATGGGGTAACAAAGATGAAGCACTATCATCCTAGAAAAATATTTGTCCTCAAACGTAGTCTGTTGATGCGAACCAACGAGCTTCCTTAAATATTAAAGCCTTAAAGATTTACAGTTGAGTGGTGAGCCAATGTAATCTATGCAAATGATAAACCAAAGAGCATCGAAACAACAAAATCTATTTTACCCAGTTAACTTCATCTTTTCAATCAAAACTTAAATCATCATATGATTTGAAATATAAAACTAACTTTTAAGAATCGAGTAAAAAGCATTCTCAACGCCGGTGGATTCCAGAGCCGACGTTTCCATGAAGAATAGTCCATGCCTTTCAGCCCAAAGCTTCGCATCTTCCGTCAATATAGTTCGCAGATGTCTAAGGTCACATTTATTACCAACCAACATAATAACGATATCTGGTTCTGCATGGCCTCGTAACTCCAGTAACCAGTGTTCCAGATTGTTGAAAGTCTCTCTTTTTGTGATATCGTAAACCAACAGTGCACCGACAGCACCACGGTAATAGCTTCAAGAGAAAACGTTGAAATATGTCATAGTTTACATCTGATGATGCCTAGTGAAACCAATACTTTTTCCAAGTTAAACAACGAGAGTGAGCCAAAACGCAGTCAACAGTCTCGAACATACTATGCCAAATGACCTCCTGCGTACTACAATATGTAAAATAGCTTGGTCAATGGTATGCATGAAATTACTTAGCCAGACGGAGTGATGTGACTAGAATGCTGGAAAGAAATGAAGACCAGGATTTTCATGCTAATAATGACAACTCGTTTCTACCTGCATCAAGTTTCGTAATGTTAACTGAAGATCAGTAAAAAATCATGTCACTCTCTGACCACCGAGTCTAAGCACACTAAAGGGACATAAAACTCAGGAACTATGCGGACACTGGGCGAAATTTACAAAAATAAGAGAATTCAATAAAAACCAGTTTGGAACAACACATGTAAGCGAATAATTGTTTTCGATTAGATCGTCACCAGGCTTTACTCTAATATACATGAATATTTACATTTATTTATTTACAGGCGCATAAAACTAAGGAACTGTGCGGAAACTGGGCGAAGTTGACAACAAGTAGAGGATCTAATAAAACCATTTTGACATTTTATCAGACTGAGCATTATGAAAGAGACGTTTACATGTTAGAAGGTCTAAATAACCATCGACTAGTGATTAAATCATGACAAATATCTCGTGACTAATTTATCAGTTGGAATATTCAGCTTCTATCATCAAATCGCGTGTTTCAACGCTCTCCCACTCACTACAGTTTGTTCTATCCAGTAGTATCACTGGTTCTCGCAAAAATCACGACTGGAAGTTTAAAAACCCAAGTATGGTTACCAAGCCAAACTAAACCATTTCGAGTTATTCACTTACGACAGCTATTTTGAAACTCTCTATGACTGCTTTTGTCCACTCTACCAAATTGGATAGAACGGCATCTTTAGTTCAAAACCGACACCAAGTGGATAGACGCTTAAGTCGTATTACATTTACCATCTCACAGACTTACAAACTTTAAGCAGATCCAGGACGCATAGGAATATCATCTTAAGTCCGTACAGCGAAGCAGGATATTTGTCTAGACATCTGTCCATTTATAGATATAAGCTAACCTAGCTTGTGGACACAAAATAAAACTCACTGAAGATTTAGGCCGACTAAGACATTAAGTGGATAGGCTACCAAACACTGATAAGAAAAATAAATCTCGAGATACGAAGCAAGTCGTAATTTGGTAACGCTATAAGGTCCAGAAACTTCTCTTATCAAGTGGTTGATTATTAAAAACTGAAATAAAGCTACTCATATGAATAAGATCACTCCAAGGTTATGGAACACTGACTTACATCTCCTGCTGAAAATAGGTTTAGAGTAGCCTGCTTTTCAGCAATACCACCAGCGAACACGAGTAACTCAACACAACAACCTCTTTATGTAGGCAGCAACTAAGTTTAATTCAATCCGTGTTGTCTTCTTGCATGGCTACCTGAACTCAATAATTCAGTGAACAAAGCGTTGGCGTTTGAAGCGAATGGTACAGGACTGGAGTCTCATCTTCTACATCAACAAAACGAAACGCCATCCCAGCATTCCACCGTTAACCACTACCCATTTTTAGTACCATTCTGAAGTCTTGCTTTCAAAACATGAACTTTAAATATCACAGTTCTACACATGAAAATACATGGAATGACTGTCCACTTGCATGTACAAATTGTTCTAAGTTCATGATGACTGTTTTCATTATTCAGGTTAATTAAAATAAGTAAATATAATGACCCAGATTTTTGAATACCCATGCACTTTAAGACTACCAAACAATGAATAACGTCGAGACGCTTTGACAGAATGCTGTATTTAGCAATTGGTGCACAACTGCGTTTTTGTCAGACACAATCATCTTCACAACGTATTGTGTGCAGTCATTAAGAACAGAAAGTACTATCACAACAGTAACTCGAAAATGAAAAGGCCATATTTGCAAGTTTCTTAGATCTAGCACTGAAATCTCTACATAAAGATTGTAAACTCACGCGGCTGTTATAGCTCGATAACGTTCCTGACCAGCAGTATCCCAGATCTGTGCCTTTATAGTCCTTCCATCAATTTCCACGCTCCTAAATGCCACAATAAATATTTCCCACAGACTCACTTTGTAGCGAACTCAACACCGATCGTACTTTTACTTTCCAAATTAAACTCGTTTCTTGTGAAACGTGAGAGTAAGTTACTTTTCCCGACACCCGAATCCCCGGTCAGTACAACTTTTCAATTGAAATAAATTGCTAGATCTTTCATTACCTTTAAATAAATAGTCGTACTTATCATCCTCACCAGACATAGAACCTCCATACATTATCAACCCTCTCAAAAACCAGACGGTGTAAACTGTACCAGTAAATTAAAGTAATGAAGCATTAAAAGACCGTGTCCGATGTTTCAGTTTCTCTTTGTAAAAGATAGGAGTCTTGATGGTCTGTGTTAGTCGTGTCAATGATGATCTCTTAGTCGGTGAAACTTTCTTTTGAAAGAGTCAAATGATAGAGCTTCAATCACTTATTGAGGTAAATAATTCCACTCTTTGATGATTTGATGGGAAAGTCGATAATCAGCTGACAAGTAATTTGTTCTGAGCTTGTAAACTTTTTCGGAGTGTCCTCGTAAATTCCCTGTTTTGTAAGACAAGAAAAATAAGGGCATATCATATGCAAATTTACCACTAAGTAAATTGAAAACTAATCAAGTCACCTCCAGTTCTTCAATATGACAACGGGATTAGGTTTAAGTTTAGCCAGTCGAGCATCATACGGGGGCTTCGCTATTCCTGAAATCAGCTTCATTGCTGTTCTCTTGCTTCTTTCCAAATATTCGCTGTCTTTTATTGAACAGGGACTAGCCGCCTGTATGCAGTACTCAAGTTCAGGACACACAAATACTGTATGCAAAGTCAAAAAAGTCTTAGCGTCAGCATGCCTCGTGTGGAGGGAATATGTGTTCCATACTATCTATAGGCTGCGTTAGGCAAGTTTCTGTGACGATGGTTGTATCGGGCTTGGTAGATTCAATCTGTACACGTAGTTCCGACAGCTTATTAAACAGACTCCGGACATTTATGTGATAGATCTGAAATCTATTTAAATGACTTCGTGATGCACCCATAGTGACTTCGGCATCATTCCCTGTCAAGGCCCCAAAACCCGAAAATTTACAATTTTTCGATACCCTTTGCCAGCATCTAACCTAGTTTTTTGTCCTTTTTCGGCTTCCCGTCTTTTTACACGGTCTGCAACCGGCAAGTCCTTAAAGACAAAAACTTCCGAACGTTTAGTTTATGTCCATTCTGTATTATTGAGTTACATTCATCAGGGGATTTAATTACTACTTTAAGCAGACTGTTTTGATTTTGTTTCAAGTCCATTTGACTACCTAGTCTATGCACTTTTAGCAAAGTGACTCCGGAGTTGTCTCGAGGCATAAGCTGGTTTAGTGGATGTTTAATCAACCCAATATCATGCTCAAAATGAGTTTTCCGCTCTGACCTTTCACATTCCTTCATTTTGTGAAAGACGAATGACATGTCACTGTGGTCAGTTAGTAATTTTCTGGCTACTTTCTGAAGGGTTCGATTTCCGCCAAGAGAGTTATATCATTTCTTGCTCTCGACCTGTACCCACTCATCAATTTTCGTTAGAGTGGCAACCACAGTCGTGTCGAGCACACTCTGGGATTCTGAACGGCTGTCTATGACTTGGGCAGTCAGGTTGTTTTACTGGTAGGAACAAACCTAGCATCGCGATTGTAATTCTCAGGCGTTTCCTGTCGGCTACAGTTTAGAGGAAGTAGGATAGGGGAAATTTCTTTACTTGAGCTTTTATTTAAGACAGACCTCTTCGAAGTTGGTCTTTTCTCCTTTGACCGACGTGAGTCAGCTATTTCCGAGCTCACTTGCGATGGCTTCAAATCAATCTGTGTATCGACTGAGCGAGTACTGTCAAATGTGTCCCGACCTCGTTTAGTGATACACTTTCTAGCACTAATAACATTGAAATGGCCTCGGATAGCAAGGTGTTTGAGTTCGAGCAGCAGTGCTCACAAGAACCACACACGACTATTTTTATTAAACCGTTAGAAATCTGCAGACTCTAGATTCGTGCAAACTTCGTGTTACCAGCCTTTGCACTTGCCACACTGTATGAGTTGTACCATTCATCCAAAATCCAATATCTTCGTGCCGAGCTTGTATAAACCAATCGATTTATTTTCACTCACTCTTTGTGATTTTGTTACGGCTCCAAGTCTCTGGTAATGTACAGTGGGCTGTAGTCTAGCCACTCGACTATAACAGTTCTAGTCATTTGTTGTAGTTATTTGTGGGTCCATGTATATGTTAATCTGAGTGAGCGTATATGACTCAGGAGTGTAATTTTTCTGAAATCAGTAGTCATCACAGTACCAGGGAGGAGTTGGTTTGGTTGCATTGTGAGAAACAATAAAGAGGAAACTCGAATGCAACTGGAAGACGGTTGTCTCACGAAGAAATAATTAAGTTAATTGATTGTCAACCCAGACAATGTGAGTAAATTGAAGTGTACGAATAAAACGGCGAAAAAAGCAAGATAGGAATAAGCTCTTGATACATGGTAGTGATGATGGTAGTTAGGTCTCCATATATATATATATATATATATATATATATATATATATACGGCCAGTCGGAGTTGGCAATCCATGTATGAGTCCATATTTATCAGGTCTCTTCGTGTTACTATTGACTGAGAGGTTTGCGTTAATAAATCACCTAAAAATCTCCTATTACCCGCTGAGAATGCTTCCAAGTTTCGAAGTCTTTGTAGGATTTGTTACTCAGCCTTGAACCCTACTTGTTTGCTCATCTCCGTACTTGGTCTAAGAGATTTGTCTCTTTTGAAGGGAGGAAATAGAAAGGAATTATGACTTGGAAGAGCCATATGGGAAGTGAAGACAAATGATGGAAATTTGCAAATGAAGTAGCCGATATATGGTTTTCATATTTAGGCAAGAGATTTTATATTGATGTTCACAACATGTGCGATCTAATAGGATTCCAATAGTTGTTGACGCCGAGATATCGACGGGAAATTAGATGAATTTCTGAACTCGAATGCATTTTGGTGATGATTGATGTGATTAATTGAACTGAAATTTCTGAAATTGTAGTGCCAGTAGCAGAATCTGATGAAATGTGGACTTGGTAAGGATGATCATTCTATATTAGGAAGAAGTATCAACCAATATACTGATGACCAACAGTTCTATTATTATGCATTTCGCATGAAAGACTATCGATATTGTTTGTTTGAAAGATCCTAAGTGATCGAATTTTTCGTTTGTTCGATTACCCAATTTGTAGACTATAGTGATTGACTGTTAATCTCTCACATACATGCTCTCTCCCTCTCTACATGAGTTCCAGCAAACGTGTCATTCCAGGATGTGATGATGGATTTTTCTTATTCCGCTCCGCTAGGAGATTCATTTTTTAATTTGAAAATCCCACCATTTCCTTCAACTTCGAACTGATGATGAATACTGTTCATCTTTTATTCACTATGAATAAAGAATTTAATGGAAGCTAGTCAACTTGGGATACCGTGTGTGTGTAAGACGATATTTCAGGCTTACTGTTAACTTGATGTGTGTAATCTAAGTTTATACACAATCCATTGGATCGATGTATGTAGCTAGTACACGTATATGACTACAACTCATGGAAATGATAGATAATGATAGTTTCATACTCATAGTTCCCATTACGACTTAGAAAAGAGCACAAACAAAGATTTAAGCGAAACAACACGAATTGATTTTATCTTATTTAGTTCTTGACAGCTGCTTACAACCACGATTAGTAGAGTTCGACCATTTAATTTCAATAGCCTGTTATCATAGATATGTTTACTAGATATGTTCTATAAAAGCTTCCCCTTATGGATTAACTATGGTTTACTGTCGAATAAACTGCAATATATACCTTCTCATCGAGGTTCAGCACCATTTTGACAGAGTATAATCGATTTTCTTCTGAATTACTTTATAAATGTTGACTATGAAAAGATAGTGCGTCAGTAATGCCTTTCAGATTAATGAATAATGCTAAGTAATACAATCTATCTTTTACTGAAAATAATGAAAACCAGTGGCAGATTGAGTAACTTGATGCATTGAATAGTTCACACAAGCAGTTAATGAAGTAAACCATAGCTAGAAAAATCACAAATTCAGTTTGAAATGACTTGGATTATCCCGATGTTGATGTTTTGATCGGAAGTTGAACAACATAGGTTTGCAGATAGGCATCCTATGCAAAACGCCTCGACGTAGCCATCATGACACAAGTTGATGTAGAATAGATGGGATGTAGCTAACAGTGGAATCCAGGGAACGCGTTTTCTCCAATTTACGAGTCGTTAGCTCAGTAAATAAGTGAACAATTTGGTGGCATTCGAAGCAAACTGTAAACGGTTTGAGTTGCAAAATGAACACCAACACTGGGATTTAGGTACATACAGCTAAAAATGAGTCCCAAATAGGACGAAATATGCGTCATGGATTCTACTGCTGTGGTGTGTGCTACTGATATCAACGGGTATAAGTAATGTATGTCATTAACCGAAAGCTGAATACCCGGTAGCAGAAGATTGAGAAGATCAAAGAAAAGAGTACGAGGACAGAAAGTGATTGGTATGTAAACGAAGGAACAGTCAAGTCTTAGTTGACTGACATTTTACAAATAAAGTATCTACTGATAGTTCTCATATTTCGCCGAGAGATTCTACAGTGTTGTGATCTGATAGGGTTTGAAGAGTTGTTGACACTGAGATATCGATGAATAGAACAAAACTTATTTCCATGTTCAAATCAATCAATCAGAATGCAAGTTCAATGTAACGAATACACTAAAAGTGTGATTTATTGATTTTCTTTTATATAGCTACATTCTATATTGTCTCTCTTATGTAATCAGATATAATTCGTATAGAGAGAAGGAACAAATCTGTAGGGAGATTTTATTTGTGCCTAAATGATTCAGGGATTTATGGGAAAAAGCCTATTTTAACTTAATTTGAAATCTTCACTCTTTCTGTAGTGAACTTCATTTACAAAATATCAGTCAATTGTCTCAGACTTCATTGTTTGTTATTTCGTTTACACATCAATCGCTCTCTGTTCTCATTCTCTTTTCTTTGATCTTCTTAACCTTTGACCTCCAAGCATTTCACTATCGATTGATGATATAAACTACTTATATCTGTCGATATCAGTAGTATACGCCACACTTCTAATCCATATTCTATTTGAAATATGACTAATTAATAGGAATTTATTTTCAACAGTTGAGGTCGTGAGTCAGTTGAAGCTAGACCACCATGGAAAACCTGGAAGCACTGGACGGCCGTTTCGTCCTATTGTGGGACTCCACACTAGTGCGCATCCACGACCCCGCCTAGCGGGATTCGAACCCAGGACCTATCAGTCTCGCGCCAGGCGCTTAAGCCACTAGACCACTGAGACGGCATCCAACGGTGTTAATGTCTAACTTCAACTAATCCACGAAATTGAATGACACATCCACCATTGTCAGCTCTGTCAAATTATGTCATTATGAATAAGATTTATTCACTGTTTATATTAGTAAGTACCAACCGATTCTAACAATATTTTCAACGTTACTAAAATTCAATAGTATAGTAAATGATATTGTATTTAACCGACGAGACTATCATTTATGGACGACCTTTGAGGAAGGTCAAAGTAGACTTGAGAATGTCCACCTAGAAACTAGGACTAAATGAAGGTTACAAACTAGCGTGAGGAGTTAGAACTATAATTTACAATCGATGGTTAGAGTTAGGAATTACATTTAGAGTTTTCAACACGAACTGACATACACTAAAATGCCAAAATGCTATTTAACCGAATGGATGAATGAATTTCACGCCAAAATCCAAGATCTGTTATCTTATATCTGAATGGTTCGTCTATAAAATAGTCTCACCCTACAGTAGGTTTCCTTTATTTCTGCTCATGGTGTCCATCACTTTTCATGCTTTGGTCCATTTAGAGTTGCCACGTAAGTTGTGTGTTATGTACTAGAATCAATTTCATGTTTAAAAAGTTTACTTAAGTGACATAAAATTCTTCACAAGTTGTAAATTAACTTTCAACAAGGCTATCAACAGAGAGTAAACGACATATGCATACGAAAAAACGAAATTAATAAACACCAAGTGATATTACTTAAACAAAGAGATCTTTTATCAATCATATCATTTTCAAAGCTTACTTACGTCTGTTACTCCGAATGTAGCATAGGCTGCCGACCAGCATTCTCCAACCCACTCCGTCCTATGCCTTCATTTCTAGTTCTATCCAATTGTTCTTCATTTTTCTCATGTCTGTCTCCGTTTCTCGGCGTAATGTGTTCTTTGGTCTTCCTCCTTTCCCTTGACCTTGAGAATTCCAAGTGAGGGCTCGTTTTGTGACACAGGTGTGTCTTATCCACTTCCAGCACTTCTTCCTCATTTTCCCCTCCACTGAAATCTGGTTTGTTCTCTCTCACAGTAGGCTGTTGTTGATAGTGTCTGGCCAACGGATAAGAAGTATTTCGTGTAAACAACACTTCTTTTGGATTATGGCTTTCGTAGTTCTCCAAGTTTCCACCCCATACAATAGAGCTATCTTGACATTTGTATTAAAATTTCTAACTTTGATGTTGGTTAACAATTGCTATGAGTTCCAGATGTCCTTCAATTATAGACATTCTGCTCTTTCTTTGCCGATCCGCGCATTCACACCTGAGTCAGATCCGCCGTGTTTAGCAATGATACTGCCCACATATGTGAAGGTTTTTACATCTTCCAAAGCCTCTTCGTCAACTGTGATTCGATTGGTGCATGTTGTGTTGCATCGGAGAATCTTGCTTTTCCCTTTGTGTATGTTGAGGCGTACTACTGCTGAGGTCACTACCACACTGGTCGTTTTCGAAACTATACATTCGCTAATATACACAATGTTTATAGACGCAATCATGTATGTATAAGTCTACCAATCATTAATACTTAAATGGATGAAATGATAGATAATGAAGCAACAGACACTAGTTTTAAGTGTCAGTTAAAACATCAACACTGGAATGTAAGTGCATTCATTTCACAATGTCAATGTAGGGAGAAATATGTACTTTGGGTTTCAACACAGTCCAATATCTAGAGATAATTAGTATAGTTTTGAAAGCATATTCATTCTGCATTTACCATCAGAATTGCTATTACTAGACTGTTCGATAATAAGAAGGTAAAATAACCAGACATTACAGAATAATGTGAAATTAAGGTATTTCTCCACCTTAAATCGATTGGTAACAGAGTAATGAATGACCTGTGTGATATCTGTCTAGTTCTTTAGTGTTAATTAAATACTACATATCAATATGTATTGTGACCACAAGTCCGAATGAATTGAAATCTTATGCACCATTTTGAAATAAGTGGCTGTAGTTGGGAAGCTGTATGTAATCAGCAGGAAATCCTGAGTAACATTGATCAACAAGGTAACCCTGTATTTTTGAAAGAACTGATCTATCCTATGAGATTTGAATCCTCATAATCTACTTTCATTGTATAAGACGTTATCACTGAACATCAACACAATTTAAGTGCTGTTTAGTTACTTAGAATAGTCTTCATACTGTAATTTGATCGACAAAACTCGGCCAACACTAAGGATAAAACAAACATGACGTTGATCATCATTCATTGATCAACAGATTATAAGTGTCTCACATCAACACGCGATCACTTGTAACCCAATAGCTCAGTGGTGATGTTGAAATTTACGAAGCTTGGTAGGGTAAGTTCTAGTTTTACTGGAAGCGTCGGTTCCTTATAGATTATAGGTACATACTCTCAACACATGTCAATATCAGATAGAATGTTGCCCCACGAGTACATCCAATGACTTAGCATATGATCAACTATTCATTTGAAAACCTGACATTGAGAAAGTGACATAGTAATTATCAGCTATTGATTAGTCTATTTTCCATTTCATTCTATCTGTAACTTATCAATTTGGTATTATTTCTTCTACTCAATATGATGTCCATGTCATTCGGAAATCTTTGATCCATGATGACATTTTACCTAACTCCAGTTATTTCCTCTCTATCTATTAACTTTTCTAATTATATAAATAGATTATATTACAATCTATTTCAGGACAATAAAATTTTCCATTTAGTTCAATTATACACAATAAATTACTTCTATTGAATAACTATTGTGACTACATCTTATCCTGAGAGGTCGATTAATATCAGAAGAGGTTTTGGGGATGTTAGAGTGATTTTATTAGTTGAGATCATGAGTCATTTGAAGTTAGACCACTATGGAGAACGTGAAAGCACTGGACAGCCGTTTTGTTCCACTGTGCGACTCCTTAGCAGTGAGCATCCCAAATCCCACCTTGTGAGATTCGAACCGAGGAGTTATCAGTCACGCGCACGAACGCTTAACCATTACATAGTTAGACACTATCCTATAAGAAGATTTTTCTCTTTATTTATAGTTTACAAATCTAGAAATTTGTATTCATAAGACAACTAATACATCTAGAATGTATAGTTTTCGATAGAATAAGTGGTAAAATTAAACTACACTAACACTTTAGTGTAGAGCAGTCAGGTTTTAAGCAGTGACTCTGTCTCGAAATGCCCTGGTACAACCGAGAGTAGGGAGAGTCAGCTCTCCCTCTTGAAATGCTCTCAAGTGGCCACTTGCATACAACCACTGCCAGGGAAGTCCTAACCACTGGCTTCCCACACCACGGGTGTTGTTTACGAAATTGAGAGGACGAAAAGCGAATGTCTAGTGATTTAACTGTGTTGTTGGATATGGAGGATCCGCCTAGCGGAGTTCGAAAACCCGCATTCTAAACCAATGGTGTACATGTGCTCCATTATCCTGAAGGAACAAATGGCGTAAGAAGCAATTGTTGGTTACCGACTGCCATGGGATTGCATCTCCTGACGTTGCTCCACTGCCTTATGGATTAAACCTTAAGGTCAAAGGCTCGGGATGTGGTCCCCCAAGAAAACCACCTGCATCGATTTCGGCACCCGGGCAGTATCCTGGCCTCCACACAAATCGAATGATTTATGTGGCGCATAGCTGCTTGGTGTCTCTTTGTACCAATGTTTGTGTTTGAATAAATGAATAATAAATAAGCGACACTTACAGTGAAAGGTAGTATGTATCTTATTAAGAATTATTTAAAATTACTTATAAACAGCCTCGAAAACGTTTAAAATCAATGGAATAACTTCCACGCAACCTACCCGATCAAATTGAATTGACGTGTAAAGTAGATTACAAGAAATATATGTCGGTAAAATGGATTGTGTGGAAATTTACTTGTTATCATTCAACTTATAACTCTGATCGAACTCCTAATGCATGAACCTAACCATGTACAACTTGATGTGATAAATAATCCACTAATTAATCATGTTAAAACTGTTTACCTACTATAAGCAACGATGGATGATGGCTGGCAATGGAAACCAGGACGCGTATTTCGCCCTATTTGGGACTCGTTATCTGGATATACCTATCACATCCTAGAGTTGATATTCATACCGGGATTCAAACCCAGTGTCGTTCACTTCAAACACCATCGTGTTATCCACTTAGCTACTGAGTCCTAATAGCCATATTTTGCATGGCAATCAACAATTATTGAACTGGTTATAACATAGTCTATACTACCGATGTAAATATGTGAATAAACGATCGATTCAGTTACACAAAATATTTTGAGTAAACAATAGACGGAATTTAAGAGTTCATTATGAATTAGTTAACATCTGAACAATTTTCTGTACAATTTATAAACAAACAAGATGTTTTATTTGAGAATTGACATTGTTATGTACTAAAGAAAATTCAATTCAATAACCAGTTAATTATTATAACTTGTGGGTTTGTACCCCTATCAATGTATAATGTAATGATACCGCCAATTAGAGGACAGTAAATTATCGACCAGATCAGTGACGTATTAAACAATTACGAGTAGTCTATAGTCCTCACCGGTCCTGTTTCTTGCCTAACCCTGCCTGTTAAGTCCACAACACCAATCTCAGCCTCTGTGATATGAATCATTTGTTTCAAACATACCGAGTTTATATATCAACCAGACAGACCACAACGTACCATAAAATAGGAAATAACATTTGTACAAGATCTAGCTAAATGTGGCTGTGAATGAGGGAGATAGTAATTGGTAGATTGGGCATAACTTAAGAATGGTAAATCGTATAATAATAGTTCATAGATCAAGATAAAGCTCATGATAAAAGGAACACAAATACGAATAATTAAGTTACTCAATAGTTATACAATAAGAATATATATGTGTAATATCAGTCCAGAAATTAATCCCAACAGTTATCAGTCATTATTCTCAACGAGATATAATATTAATATAGACATGTCTATTAGATAAGTTTTATAGAAGCTTACATTAATGTATTACCTATTCATTACTCATGGTGTACTACCGAATGAACTACAATATACACCTTCTCATCAAGGTTCAGCATCATTTTGACAGAGCATAATCGATTTTCTTCTGAAATACTTTCTAAAATGTTGACTATGAAAAGTTGATGAGTCTCATTAATCTGTCTCACACGAATGATTTATGCTAAATCATTTATTCTATCTTTTACTAAATATAATGAAAACTAGTGGCAAATTGAATAACTCGATGCACACAATAGTCCAAATAAGCACTTATAACACACGTTCATGTAGAATAGATAGAATGTGGCTAGTAGTATAATCCAGGAAACGCGTTTTGTCCGATTTAAAAGTCATCAGCTCAGTAGCTAAGTGGACAATTTTGTGGTGTTCAAAGCAAATAGTAAAGAGTTCGAGTTTCACAATGAACATCAGTTCTGGAGTACAGATACATACAGCTAAATATGAGTTCCAAACAGAATGAAACACACATGTCATTTATTTCACTACTAGCCATACTCCATCTATTCTAGAAAACAAATAATTGTTAGTTATTAATAAATTAGAACATAATCAAGAATGTTGATCATGAGAAAACTGCGTTTATCGAAGATGTCGTCATAAAACATGAAGTTAATGATAAGTTCTCAATACAAATCGATTGATCATCAGATACATTACTTGACAAGTAATTCACCTGAATACCATACATATCTATCTCTTTTTCCTCATTCAGCCATAATACTGAATAAACTTTATCAACCTTTGAGTGAACTACAACAATGTTGGTAAAGTAAACAGGTCTAGATTCGATTATTGTGTTGATGGTATTTTGACTGAAATTCAGTCAGATTTAAATACGTACATCTTGACCATCTAAACCGTTTTAAATTAAATTCAAACTCATACCCGTTGCACAAGTAAGCGGTTGTTTGGACTGGGTTGTTTAATGGATAACGCTGTCGTATTTGAAGTGAACGGTACTGTGTTCATGCTCGGTAGTGAATATATCTAGAACTCAGGTATATAGCTAGATGACAACCCTCAAACAAGATAAAACACTCATCCGGGATTCCACTATAAACCACATTCCATTTGTTCCATATTAATATGTTGAATTAGCTTGATATACTTTTAAAGATATTGATCAGGAATTATTAAACAATCTGAACAAGGTAACGATTGACCGATATGAAGCTCATTTGGAACAGTCGCTTTTTTCTATTCATTCACAGATGTGAAATAAAACTTCTACTGTCATAACACATTTTTCAGACTAGCATGGAATCTGTCTGTAAGAATATACCATAATAACTTTGATAATACGGTTTATTACAGATATGAAAGAAAGTATATCCTCATCGATGAAATCACCACTCATTCACACTAGAACTCTTCTAATCGTGAAATTTATTGTTGGTGTATTCTTACTGACCGTAGTTAACTATATAAAAAGCTTCCTATCTCCTACCTACTTAGCTTACATTGAGATTAGATTTCTTACTGTGATATATATATATATATATATATATGTATATATATATATATATATATATATAGAGAGAGAGAGAGAGAGAGAGAGAATACGGAAAGAAATTCATAGATCTACATTCATTGAATGTTGTAGAGTGAACTGTTTCAAGACTAATAAACTAACCAATGGTAAATAATCATGGATGTTTCCAAATGGATACATCTATACAGACAATTCCCTAGAGATTTTCTCATATACCAATACAATATCCTAAGTATATTTCATTAATTGCAGCAGTACTACTCTTCAGTGCACTTGCACAGATGAAAATAAACACACAGTAGAGATATTATATGCAGTAAGAATAAGGGAAAAGTAAAGATAACTGTACAGAAAGCATTAGAAAATATCAAATGAAGAGATCTCATAATATGAAATGAATAAGAAATTCTCTAATCGATCATTTTAATTCCATATTTGTGGATTGTTAGTGAGCCTTTCAATGGGTAAAGAAAACATGCTCAGTAATATCGTTTCACGGAAATCATTATGAAGACATATACCCATTTCCTGAGAGACTGTTGGTATCGTTCATTGTTTGATCCTTAAATATTGGTGAACCGCAGTTTATACGCTTCACTAGCAATAATTCGAACTACAGAGTTCTCTGAAACAGCCATCGATTTCTTCCAAATTGTTACTTCACCTTAAACTCAAGTGTGTGTAACAATAATACATAAGTCTACAGAATCCCCTTACTTCCTTCAAACTACATACTGTCACATACAATAAATCGGATTAATTACATTAGTAGTCATATAAATACATTCACACGCACACACACACATACACACAACAAGTAATCGATAGAATTGTGTGTGTGAAACTGTTCGCTAAACAATTACTGAACGGTGCAAACAAATCAGATGCATCAAACAATCAGTGAAGTAACTAGTCGATAAGTAGAATAGCACAAATGACATCAACAATTAGAAGAATCTAAGAATATCATATGGCGAAGTTTTCACTTGAAGCTCATCACAAAAATCATTTATACAGTTACCAACTCATTTATTTCTTTTGAAATGAACAACTAATTTACACCATACACTGAACATCATTGTTCTTCACATAGTGAATAGTTTTGTTTACCATTTGTTTCTATCGTCGACATGACAACAATAACTAAGTTTGGTATGAACTTCTATGCATAAGAATAGGTCATGTTTGAATTTAAAGCAAATTTATTCTCATTGTTTATGAGACACAGAGAGAGTGAAGTTCTAGAAACATTGAAAATTTACAAGGATACATGATTAACCAACTACATTTGTATATCCATTAGATTTTAGAGATTTGATTACGTTTGTTCTCAGCATTCTCATTGTTATTTCACCATTATAAAACATCTTTGATTTCATTTCAGTATATTTAGTCAATAAGTAAAGCGTACACTTAGTTGCCGTGACTTCATTCAAATTGATAGTTAATGAATGCTGAGAATTGTGCCGTTATGTTTGGATTAGTTTTGAATTTCCAAAGTAGCACGTTCGTCAGTGTAGCGATAAATAAATCCTCAAAATAAATAACTCTGTATGTCTCCGACATTTGATGATGGCCGCATTAGTTTCGCTATATGCACCTAGCTGAAGGCGCTCGGTCATGCTTCGAAACCAGATAACGACTGTGTATACCGTGCTACACACCCGTTGCAACTGTTAGCCAACTTAGACCAGACGCATCACGAACTGACCTACGCGGTGGTGGTCGCATTCTCTTTCTTGTAAATACTCTTACTAATATATTTCTGTATTAACATAATTTGTATCATTAGATCATCAAACAACTACTGACACCACATACTACTTATGTCAACAGATATTAGTAGCATACTACACCACTAGATAGATACTATTACACAATGGTTTAGGTGAATTTCAGCATTGAAGTTTCAAAATATATATATCACTTAATTAATATTACATAATATCATGTCAACCAATCAATAATTCATAAAATACTCTCCAATTCATTCTGTCCTGAATTAGTTCACTTCATCATTACTGGTTACATTAATGTTCTGTTCTTATTCAACATTTTCTGCATAATTTAAATACCTGAAATGATCATCTACATTGAATATGGACTAGATTTCTGTATACAGTGTCATTACTCTGATTGACATGAAACATCATCACTGGTTCGATTAACACTCTGGTTAAACAAGGCAAGCGTAATGACCTTGACGGTAGTAGTAGTTGTTGTTGTCGGTATCACTCAAGGGGAAGATCGATAAATACAATTGATTTTCATATGTATCATAGTGCCAATGATTAGTTGACCGATCGATCGATCATGTCGATTAATTGATGTGCTCAACAAAGATAATACTAAACTATTTGTGTGTATACATGTACCATCTATTGTGATTGTATGTGCTTCTTTCTAATAATATTGACATGAACTACACAATGACGAATTTGTTCCCAAGAGAATTTTGTGAATGACTATTGAATTTTATGAAGTGATCAACCATATTACTTACAGTTTATAGTCGTGGTTACAATTATGTGAATAATGGTGAGCAAATGTTAGTTATCAATCATTTACTTTCGCCTGTTACTCCTCGTGAAAAAGCACAGTCCGCTCACCAGCGTTCACCACCAATTTTCAGACAACATTCCAGATTACCGAAGTAAATCCATGGAATTTGTTGATATCACCACAAATACAACATGAAAGCACGGCGACGCACAAAACCGTGCACATTTCAAACACTACCATTCACAAATCAGGGGAACCACCAGTCAAAATCACCATTCCTTTGTGAGAAGGCAGCATTTTTGATATGCTGGTTGTTTAAAGGAAACACTTTACAACCGTAACAACTCTGTATAGTACACAGTACGACTTTGCCCTCGGACCTTGGGCTTGCTGCTTTTAAACTTATCGCTCTTCAACCGACCTTTCTGGCATGGTAGGACCTTGAGGAATGATTGTTCCAGCCAGTATAACTCGATTGGTTCATTACGATAGGAAAGCACAACCACCACGTCAGTCAAGGTAGCAAGAACCGTCAGAAATGTAGCACCAATACACCGAGTTATTGACTGCCGAACAGAGCTGTATCGGTAGACGCAGACTAATGGCCTTCAGTCATCGTGATAACCACGACCAGTGGGCGCACATTTCGGGTGATATGACTCACAATTGGCAGCAATCATGCTGACGTATCCACCCTGTCTTCCCTGGGGTCTTCAATTTCAAAATTATTTTATACTATCTTATCCAACTGATCGGTGCATTTTTCGCCACTCATTCTCCATACTTCACTTTCACAACTACCATTGATACTAACACCATTTCTGTCAATCTGATTTCTCGCTATACTCATGAGATGTGACAACTTCCACCAATACAAAATCGTGTTACGTCCTGCTCTGCGCATGACTCACTAACACTATCAAAAGAACCTTATGCACATTCACTTCCCGTGTTTAACACTGCACAGTCATCTAATAAATTCATAGGCAGCAAAATCACGACGAAACACCTAAACTGAATTTCACATTAGGATGAATTGTGCAGTTCTTCCTTAGTCTGCTTACTAACATCGTATTGCCGAAAACTTCTATCCCACCACATGACAACAGCAAAAACTACAAAACACACCGACTCTAGGTAGAAAAATCAATTTATGTTGATAAGAAGAGAAAAATTAGTTCATTTGCAAACACAGTTCACATCATAATACATATAATACAAATTTGTTTGTTTGTTTTTGTTTAAAAGAGATAAAACTGGAAAAATTGACTTTCTACTGAAGATCCAGTTCCTTCTCATCTATTACTAGTATTTTCACTAAAAATATAGTGTGTCAGCTTATTTATCATCTGGCATAGTTCAATAACAATACAGTTAGTATAAAATGAAATTCACAGTAAGGAGAAACACAGTTTACAGCGTCATACAAAACAATCTGTTCTGCACATATTAACAAAACAAACAAGTATTCATTTCGTGAAAATACAATAGTGATAGACAATGAACAAAAGAATAGTGCCGTGGAAATGTGTGTACGTGTATAAGTCAGTATGCATGTCTATGTCATCAATTAGAATTATTCTTGTTAATAGATACTATACAGTTCACTAGAAAGTTATCAATTAAGTAATGAACTGGGAAGAACACAGCTGTACACATGCACAAACAATAAATTGTAGTGATGATGATGATGATTGCAATGTCATTGTAGTGTGGTCTCCCACTTAGCTCATTAACAACTTACTCAATCGTCACCATTCATGACTGTATCAGATCACTTCTCTCATATGATGCACACAACAAAGATTCAGTGTTCACTTTGCTCATTCACATTTTACACTGGTGTAAAATAAGTTAAAACTGCTATGGAAGGGGCAGGGAAGGAAAGCATTTGAAACACTGCTCCATTACTACAACAACAACAACAACTCGCCTTCACTTCTTCATTCTCTCCTTTGAATTCACAAACACACACGCACACACAACCGAACACGTGAAAAGTGAAAATGTGCACAAAACAAAAGTCAATGCAAATGATTTCATCCACACAAAATAAATAATGAATAAGTAGAGACAGTGGCGACCGAATCAGTAATCGTTAACGTCAAAAACAAGAAAGACAACAGCAACCACCACTAATTTACATTTATCATAAACATTCTATCCATCGATTTGTTGTCGATTTACTGATATCAATCAATCAATCAATCAATTTATTAACAATAATAGTTTACAGAAAAATAATTAATCAATTCTCTTCATGCAAAATGGAAACAAATTATTTGATTATTCCCTTGTTTCTAACTACAACACCGTCGTCCACTGTTTGAATTGTCTGTGTTCGATGAAACAATGGGTTGATTATATGGAGACATTTTCATGTCGACATTACTCACTGGAGGATGTGAACGGACAGCTTCGAAAATGGCTGGACACAATGTAAATGATAAAAAGAACAGTAAGACTACAAATCAAATGTTTGGCAGTTTTACACAAAATTCAATGAGCGACTATTGAACACTTGATTGGTAGGATTCAAACAGTAGCACAAAAAGACCAGACAAACACAACATTGATTACTGCCACTACTCCACTGATCAGTCATTTGTAAACAACTGACTCCTACGAAAAGTCGGTTATGGTTCGAATAGCTCGGTGATAACCTCTTATATTGTGACGTTGGGCAACGCAAATCAGTTCCGATCCACTGGGAAGCATCAGTTCTCTCCCAAAGGTGAAGGCACACATTAGCGACAAGTATCAACTAGCAAGAACTAGGGTTTCAACTTCTAAGGAAGTTGTTTATTACCTGCTTGGAGGGTGCTACATTAGCATTGAAGTGGTGAAACAGTATAACCCACATTCAATTACTGATACTTCAAAATACTAACCTTCATGCCACGGAGAACTGGAAACAACAAAATCCTGATAAACCTCCATCAACATATCAGCACTCCTTGGTCATCATAAAATCTCTTATACATTCAAAACTCTCATCCTTGTGTTCTTTTCATATTCATAGAAACAATCCGCTCTGGGAGACAGTAAGAACAACTCATTCATATTAACAAAATGCTAGCATTACTATACTTATCACTAAATCACTGTAGAGAAGTTGGGCTAGACTAATGTGCCTAGGTAGTACTTTATCGACAAATACATGGATGGAAAAGTATTTATATTCAACTCTTAGACCGATGTGTTCACCAACACTAACCGAATGTTCACGTAATTAATTTAAAAACAATTACATTTATTCAGATACATACTTCGAATTAAATCGTACATCGCAATACCGTGTGATGGCTTTTCATTTACTAATTCTTACCATTCAATATTTGCTTCACCACACATTTTGTACGGTGCATATCTCGTACATGAAACTGAAGGCACAGATTTGACAACGTTTTTGTGTCTAAATATGTCCATAAACCGTAAACATCAAGTCGTTACATCATCATATTGACAAAGTAAGGACATATACAAGAGGTGTGACGAATAATAACACTGACATTTACCCTGATGTGTCACATTCAATCTTTTATCAAGTCACAAAACCAATAACAATAAAGTAAGTTAGCCTTATATTTTTAACTCACTCACCGGATGCGTGGGCACGAGACACTAAGTGTGAAGATTAATGATGCTACACAGTTGCTTAAACCAAAGTAAGTTGAGCGAGGTCTGAACTTGAGACTTGATGGCTGGAAGTCGAACGCTTTGACCATTGAGCCACAGCTCCATAAGTAAATACTCACTTCCTACTTTTACTGTTACAGACGCAGTGAATATGCTTGTACAGTAAAGTAGAGTTTGCCAACATGAAATTCACTAAGAAACGAAGACAGACCATCTTGCAACCAGATTCATACTATACTTTGATGGGGTAACAAAGATGAAGCACTATCATCCTAGAAAAATATTTGTCCTCAAACGTAGTCTGTTGATGCGAACCAACGAGCTTCCTTAAATATTAAAGCCTTAAAGATTTACAGTTGAGTGGTGAGCCAATGTAATCTATGCAAATGATAAACCAAAGAGCATCGAAACAACAAAATCTATTTTACCCAGTTAACTTCATCTTTTCAATCAAAACTTAAATCATCATATGATTTGAAATATAAAACTAACTTTTAAGAATCGAGTAAAAAGCATTCTCAACGCCGGTGGATTCCAGAGCCGACGTTTCCATGAAGAATAGTCCATGCCTTTCAGCCCAAAGCTTCGCATCTTCCGTCAATATAGTTCGCAGATGTCTAAGGTCACATTTATTACCAACCAACATAATAACGATATCTGGTTCTGCATGGCCTCGTAACTCCAGTAACCAGTGTTCCAGATTGTTGAAAGTCTCTCTTTTGTGATATCGTAAACCAACAGTGCACCGACAGCACCACGGTAATAGCTTCAAGAGAAAACGTCAAAATATGTCATAGGATACGTCTGAGGATACTGAGTGAAATTCTTACTACATAGAAGTTAAACAACAAGAGTTAGCCGAGCTTGTCTATATGCTGTCCAACTCACAATAGTTTGTTCTATCCAGTAGTATCACTGGTTCTCGCAAAAATCACGACTGGAAGTTTAAAAACCCAAGTATGGTTACCAAGCCAAACTAAACCATTTCGAGTTATTCACTTACGACAGCTATTTTGAAACTCTCTATGACTGCTTTTGTCCACTCTACCAAATTGGATAGAACGGCATCTTTAGTTCAAAACCGACACCAAGTGGATAGACGCTTAAGTCGTATTACATTTACCATCTCACAGACTTACAAACTTTAAGCAGATCCAGGACGCATAGGAATATCATCTTAAGTCCGTACAGCGAAGCAGGATATTTGTCTAGACATCTGTCCATTTATAGATATAAGCTAACCTAGCTTGTGGACACAAAATAAAACTCACTGAAGATTTAGGCCGACTAAGACATTAAGTGGATAGGCTACCAAACACTGATAAGAAAAATAAATCTCGAGATACGAAGCAAGTCGTAATTTGGTAACGCTATAAGGTCCAGAAACTTCTCTTATCAAGTGGTTGATTATTAAAAACTGAAATAAAGCTACTCATATGAATAAGATCACTCCAAGGTTATGGAACACTGACTTACATCTCCTGCTGAAAATAGGTTTAGAGTAGCCTGCTTTTCAGCAATACCACCAGCGAACACGAGTAACTCAACACAACAACCTCTTTATGTAGGCAGCAACTAAGTTTAATTCAATCCGTGTTGTCTTCTTGCATGGCTACCTGAACTCAATAATTCAGTGAACAAAGCGTTGGCGTTTGAAGCGAATGGTACAGGACTGGAGTCTCATCTTCTACATCAACAAAACGAAACGCCATCCCAGCATTCCACCGTTAACCACTACCCATTTTTAGTACCATTCTGAAGTCTTGCTTTCAAAACATGAACTTTAAATATCACAGTTCTACACATGAAAATACATGGAATGACTGTCCACTTGCATGTACAAATTGTTCTAAGTTCATGATGACTGTTTTCATTATTCAGGTTAATTAAAATAAGTAAATATAATGACCCAGATTTTTGAATACCCATGCACTTTAAGATTACCAAACAATGAATAACGTCGAGACGCTTTGACAGAATGCTGTATTTAGCAATTGGTGCACAACTGCGTTTTTGTCAGACACAATCATCTTCACAACGTATTGTGTGCAGTCATTAAGAACAGAAAGTACTATCACAACAGTAACTCGAAAATGAAAAGGCCATATTTGCAAGTTTCTTAGATCTAGCACTGAAATCTCTACATAAAGATTGTAAACTCACGCGGCTGTTATAGCTCGATAACGTTCCTGACCAGCAGTATCCCAGATCTGTGCCTTTATAGTCCTTCCATCAATTTCCACGCTCCTAAATGCCACAATAAATATTTCCCACAGACTCACTTTGTAGCGAACTCAACACCGATCGTACTTTTACTTTCCAAATTAAACTCGTTTCTTGTGAAACGTGAGAGTAAGTTACTTTTCCCGACACCCGAATCTCCGATTAGTACAACTTTTCAATTGAAATAAATTGCTAGATCTCTTATTACCTTTAAACAGATAATCGTACTCATCATCTTTACCAGACATAGAACCTCCATACATTGTCAACTCTCGAAAACCTGATAGTGTAAACTGTACCAGTAAATTAAAGTAGTGAAGCATTAAAAGACGGTGTCCAATGTTTCACCGTACCACTTATCCCAAATCAAATATCTTTGTGATGAACTTGTATAAACCAATCGATTTATTTTCACTCACTCTTTGTGATTTTGTTACGGCTCCAAGTCTCTGGTAATGTACAGTGGGCTGTAGTCTAGCCACTCGACTATAACAGTTCTAGTCATTTGTTGTAGTTATTTGTGGGTTCATGTATATGTTAATCTGAGTGAGCGTATATGACTCAGGAGTGTAATTTTTCTGAAATCAGTAGTCATCACAGTACCAGGGAGGCAACCCAGACAATGTGAGTAAATTGATTGTACGAATAAAACGGTGAGCAATGCAAGATAGGAATAAGCTGTTGATACATGGTAGTGATGATGGTAGTTAGGTCTGCATATATATATCAATTACGGCCAGTCCAAGTAGGAGTTGGTAATCTATGTATGAGTCCTCATTTATCAGGTCTCTCCGTGCAGCTTTCCACTGAGGGGCTTGTGTTCACTTAGTTGGGTAGAACATTCCAAATGAGGACAATTCTTTTAGAGACAAAGTGAGGACGCACCTGAGCAATCGCTCAGCAAAGTCCATTTTTCTGTTCTTTACCTCTGAAGATACTACAGGCATTCGGAGATTCACAACGCTATTGCACACAACACTTTTATAATCCGGGTATACCAGCCCAATCAAATCGGAAGTTAGAAATAAAGTGGTTCGAATACGTGTTTGGAAATTTATTGATATATCAATAAGCGCGTGGAGATAGTTAGGACAGACTTATTTTGCAACTAGCCTCTGCAGTTCTTTCATTGATTATCATAATTGGTACACTTGCTACGAGTGACTGTCATGTAGTTGCTTGAAAACTTATGACCTTGGATCTTCCGTTTTCGCATGACACACGGATTATCGTTCACAAATACATTGATGCACACATATGCCTCTTGTTCTCAATCTCCTGTTGTTACTATATCAGACTTACTTACTCATGCCTATTATCCCTCTTGAGGGAGCATCGGCCATTCACCAGCAACCTCCATCCAACCCTGTCCTGAGCCATCCTTTCCAGTTATTTTCACTTGCTCTTCATTCTCTTGATATCCGCCCCCGGCTCTCGACAAAGTATGTTCTTTGACTTTTCTCTTTTCTCCTTCCCTTCAAGATTACATGTGTGTGCTTGCCTCATGATCTAGTTTGGTGATTTCCCCAGTGTGTGTCCTATCCTCCTCCATTATCATTTAATAATTTCCTCTTCAAATGGAAGCTGGCTTGTTATCCGTCACAGTAGATTATTGCTGATGGTATCAGGCCAACGGATATTGATTATCTTGCATAGATATCTGTTTGTATATACTTCTACCTTCTTGATGATGGTTTAAGTAGTTCTCCACGTTTCATCTCCGTACAGTAAAACTGTCTTGACGTCGGTATTGAAGTTTCTGACTTTGATACTGGTTGGTAGTTGTTCTGAGTTCCATATGTTCTTCATTTGTAGGAAAACTGCTCATTCTTTGCCCATTCCCGCATTTACATATGCATCAGATATAATCATCAAATAAGCTGACGCTATTAAAGGCAAACATATCTATTGTTCATTCCAGGCGAGCGATATCAGTGTCCAAAGGAAAACCAATTTTCAGACAACATTCCAGATTACCGAAGTAAATCCATGGAATTTGTTGATATCACCACAAATACAACATGAAAGCACGGCGACGCACAAAACCGTGCACATTTCAAACACTACCATTCACAAATCAGGGGAACCACCAGTCAAAATCACCATTCCTTTGTGAGAAGGCAGCATTTTTGATATGCTGGTTGTTTAAAGGAAACACTTTACAACCGTAACACCTCTGTATAGTACTCACTGGAGGATGTGAACGGACAGCTTCGAAAATGGCTGGACACAATGTAAATGATAAAAAGAACAGTAAGACTACAAATCAAATGTTTGGCAGTTTTACACAAAATTCAATGAGCGACTATTGCACACTTGATTGGTAGGATTCAAACAGTAGCACAAAAAGACCAGACAAACACAACATTGATCACTGCCACTACTCCACTGATCAGTCATTTGTAAACAACTGACTCCTACGAAAAGTCGGTTATGGTTCGAATAGCTCGGTGATAACCTCTTATATTGTGACGTTGGGCAACGCAAATCAGTTCCAATCCACTGGGTAACATCAGTTCCCTCTCACGGTCGCAAGTACGCATTAATGACGAGTATCAACTGCCATGAGGTAGGGTTTCCTCTCGAACATATACAATTACATCTAAAACACATTACGTTTTCACATAATCATAATTAACCAGCCATTTTTTTGATGATTTCGAAATATAATTGCTATGGGAAGTTCGTGTGTGTTCAATGACGTTACAACGCTGTGAGATCTGAAACTTTGTGAATCGATAAAGCAGATAAAATGTTTAATCTTAATACTAATGAGCGTTCATAGTTCGAGCAACCTGAGACTTGATGATAGAGGTAGTTTTAAAGCCAATGTTAACTAATTCTCTGTTCTTACTATACAGGAGGGAGTCTCCAACCATCGGTTACGATAGTCTCATGGACTCGACTAAGTAGTCTGCATCTGCCAACATGGCTCACACGAGACGTCAGTGGGCTTATGGACTGATGCCAAGTTTCAGCTAAGCCGCCCATAACTTCCCTCAATCAGTCTACAAAACTACTCTGCATTACGCTTTGTGATAGTCAGCATATTGGCACTCCTTGGTCGTCATAGAATCTCCTCGCTTTTCGGACGCATTTTTATTCGCAGTTGTATAGTTTTTTTGTAGACTATGTTCAAGTTATCTTGTTTTGTAGTGTCTTCCTTAGGTTTGTATGGGAGTGATTTATGTGGTTCTGCTGGTTTTTGCACCACACCTATTCCAAAGTTTCAATAATGTCGTTGTAATTTATGTCTGTTATATGTGGTGTGGGTGGTTTATTTTGGTTCTTGTATTCGATGGTGTTTCGGTTGGATCGTTCGTTTGATATTTTTTGTTGAATTTGGTTGAGCGTTCGTTGTTTTGGAAAATAATATATCTTTCTTCATTTTAATGAATGTGTTTTAGGCCGTCATTGGCACTTTTGTTGAACAGCGTTTCATGCTTTTCTATTCCTGGTTACATTAGAGAATTTGATTTAGAGTTTGTTTCCATGTACTTGTACAAATAGATAAGAAACTCCCCCCATGTATGTCTTTCCTTAGTAAACGTCTTTTGTTTTCCTCTGATTCGTATCGTTCTTTCTGTCGTCGCTTCATCTACACATATTTTGTTACCCCTTAAGTTTGTTTATGTTTATAACTACTTATTGTTTACGGCCAACCGTAGTATATTTTCAAGGTTTTGATTACCCAGTCGTATTTAACGTAACATTTTTTGAAATGTTGTCACTGGCCATATTGAAAACCGTATGTTAGACCGACACCCGTCGGCATATTGCTAGTTACTTTATTTTGTAGAGGACCTGTGTTTTTCCACATGAGAAGAATAAATAGTGTTTCGAGCAGTAACCGGTTTTTCTCGAAACTCGTTAGAGTATTTTGGTGCCAGCCCATTTCGTGTTGAATTTCGCCCCTGACTTCAAAGAGACTTAGTTTTGGAGTTATCAAACCATCACTCAAAGCATTATGTGGTCTGTCCTGTATAAAAGAATATTGTTCTAGTATGTTTTATTCAATTTTTTACCCATATTTCTGGTTTTCATACCACATCTAACACTGCCTTTTTTCGATTATGTTAAGGATGACCAAAAAGGGAAACTAGAGCGAATTTTGATACCTGTGGTCGAGATATCGAATAGATGACACAGAAAATAAAGAAAAAATACCTTCAGGAAAAAACCAAACAAGATTTCACAATCATCCCCGGAAAAAACACAAACAACTGCGTGGCCGACGTGTTAAAGCAACCTCTGACGTTTATAGAATAACATTTCCATAACGAATTCAACAAAAGTACAAGTGACGCTTCAAAATTAGGTTTCTTTACTAGAGTCATCACTCGGAACCGCCAGAATAAATGAAGAAACTCAACAGGAAATTAGTCAGACTATTGTGCCGCTGATTTGAAGGAAGAAAGACAACACCTAACTGACTTCACAAAGATAAAAGACCTCAAAGAAACTCAGAACTGGAAAGAACATCGTCATAGTTCAGGCAGAAAAAAGACGCAGTACAGTTATTATGGATAAGGACGAATATATAAGGAAAAGCGAGAAAGCAACTGATGGTAAAATGTATATAAATTAATAGGCACAAATCCAACAAAAACGTCGGACAACTAAATCTCAATGAATTTGAATAAGCTTGTCAAAGCTCGATAAATATCAAAGCAAGATCAATTGTGAATGAATTACAATGGACTGGTACTCATTCGATTCTACGGTAGGCCAATAGACATCTCACTACCTTCAAATCTATCTTGCCATTGCAACAAATTGAAGACATTAAGTACGCGTTTCCAATATAGAGACTATGAAGCCGCCGACCCGGAAAACAATCGACTTTTAACAAAGCACTCTGACTGCAGCTGTTTCTTTACCAGTGATAACCTCTTGGAAACATTAGAAATATTCAATACTACCACCAAATCCGCAATAGACACTACTATTCCCTTTAAAATAATTACTCCTTATATCAACCGAAAGATTAGCTTTAAGCTGAGAGAACTAAAAACGACATACTATACATCAAAAGACTTCCATGCACTGCATCAGATATACTCTGTACTTGAAGGAGTGCAAAGTCAACACGACAAACATAAATAGGCAGAAGAATGTACTGCGCTCACTGCTGCATCTTAAGTTCAAAACGTATGTCATCGCCTTACAAAACGCATAAGAATGCAGATCACAACATTCACACCTTACTACACGACTGTGTGACGTATTATGACCAAACCGAGGGTTGTATGCATGTTTGTTTCAACAATAATAATCATTTGATTCAATCAGAGTCATATACAGGGCCATTAAAATTCCGAACTATGTGCTACACTTATGACTGTTGTTGTTTTCATATTCTAACAAAATAGGTGGATGGTAACTGATAAGGATTATTTGATAATAATAATTTATTCTCAAATAACAGTTTGTTACATGAGGTATGCCAGTTTACAGGCAAGATCAAATCGTTACAAAATATGAAATTTTCACTGTAGTAAATTACTTAGCTGAGTCGATATTTTATAAGATATGAATGTAGATGGTTTGATTATGAATCGTATTGTCAGTATCACAGTTTGCGCGCTTTATGAAGGTCGCGTTGCGGCGTGCAACAGATAGTCGGGAATAAATATATGTGAAGTTGGGAGCTTCTGGAAACCGCAACCTTATATCCCCCTGAAATACCTGAGACTTTGATGATGGTGCGGGAAGAAGTTACCCGTTCCATACCTGTTCTCGGTGGCATATCTCAAGGAGGCTGAAACAGGGTACAAGAAAAAGAAAGGACGCGAAGCAGAGAGGACAGTGTTCATGAAGGAATAGTTAAGGTATGACTACTCATTCTAACTTCCCTTTATTAAGATACTTATTAAGCAAGAGCATTATAATATTTTAAAGAAAATAAGTGTAAACAAGGTGTAGCGTTGTAGCGTGACGTTGAGTTGCGGTTGACTATGATCACCACCACACTGAGACCACGTGCCAGTTATTAGGTTACATACCTTCGTAGGCCGGAAACCAGAAGGCAGTTGACGGTTGTAATAAGATATATTTTTTGGCGATCTCGTGGTATCGAAATAATACCGAGTACAAGTGGAACTACTGAGCGTAACCGAGAGCGTGCAAGATCACAGTCAGCGGAAGAATGTATGTGTTTAGTACAATTAAACTAACAAGTACAGTAAAACAATCGCCGGTACAATTGGTTATAATAATGATTGTCTCCATTATATCTATTGTGTTCTCTTGATAAAAGTCGATCACTGCAAAGATATGAGTGGATAAAAAACTGTATAAATAGAGGTGGTTCAGGAAGAAGCTGGAAGTATGAGATTATGTGTAGTTATAAAATATAGTGCTGAAAACAGTATTTTGATACACAAATGGCTATCTCCCGTTTTTTGTTGAAGCTATGTGAGCCCATCTTTTGTAGATTTTATAGGGTCTTGAGCGGGCTTCAGTTCCAGCGAATTGTCTAGTTCACTGGGTAGGAAGTGAAACCAGTTCAACGTTCTAAACACGATTTAAAGAGGCATTTTGCATAATAAATCAGCATTAATACCATTGGTTCGTGATATTCCACTATACCATAAGGAGCCGAAATTAAACAAAATGTTCTTCCCTACAGACGTGGGTGGACTGAAGTTATCTCTCCATCACCATGTTTGTTGGTCACTAACGCCACCCTCCCTCTTTTTGTGATGTCGGGCTCTCTTACGTTTGCGGTCATTTTGAATATTGTTTTAATTAAAGCCCATTGTCGGAATACACAGTTCCTACTAGTTCCATGTAGCAAGCAAATCAGATAGCTGAGGCATTTGCGTTATGGGTTAGACATCCATTTAGCATATCACACTGCTACGAAAATAACTAATGGTTAAAGTTTAAAAAAACACAGGTTAGATTATATGTGGTTTAAAGATGGTAAGGACTAATAGCAAATCAATGGTTGCGAAAGAGTATAAATGTAAAATTTTTAGGGTAGGAAAAATAAAACATTGAGTAACTCACAAGAATTTAGGACATTTTTGAGCTTGTCATGATCGGCTTTAGTTGATCAGCATCCATAAGATCAGTGAGTTTTCTGTCTACTTGCAATAGAAAAAAAGACATGACACTTAGGAAGAATAATGCATCTTTAACCATTAGAGAGATATGGAAACTGAAAGTGAGAGTTAGGAGTATAAGGCCATGAATAATAAATAGTGAATAATGGGAGAGGATAAACTATGTGTTCTGTAATTTGGTTATATTCATATTAATAACAATGGGTTTCGTTATAATCCTGTTCCGTCTAGATATTAAGCGGTCCATAACAAAGTGCCTCATTGGTGGGCGGGATTTCAAGGAATAGTTGAAGCTCTTTAGAGTTTAGTGACGGGGTTATTAGCCCTTTGAATTCTGTATGAATGTCACGGTTACGGATAGGTACTGGCAACCCGTTCCACTTTAAAAAACTTACGACGCATTTGTTTTTGGTGTTCTACGCTAAGTAGCGTATATGCAATGTTTCTTAGTCTATACGCTGGGTCATCGATCATAGTTGGGCACGAGGTTAGAAATGAGAGTCTATATATTGCTTTGTGGAGAAATATTAGATTATTCTTCAGTCTATGGTGCTATAAAGGTTCTAAAGGGAGGTGCTTACATCTATCTGTGTAGTCGAGAGTGGAGTCACATCACAGCGGTTGACGCGTAAAGCGTCTTTGAACATCTTCTACTCTTATCTTGTCTGTGGTATTCATATTAGAGAAGATAAAAGAGCATTATTCAAGGGAAGTTCGTACACACATGTTGTAGAAGGCAAGCTTAGCCTCTGTTATAACGAAATTTTTCGTTATGAGGCCAACTAGCTGTCTAGATTTAGAAATAATAGAGGAGGCATGTTCTTCTGAGTTTAAGCTTCCTGTGTAATTAAATCACAGATCGTGTACCGATTTCAGAGTCTGGACTCTATCTTAATTTAAATGAAGTTGTAGTTCTTAGGGATGCTTTCCAAAGTGCATGATCGCGCACTTGTTGAATTTAAATGGTAATTGCCATTTTTCTCTCCAGATAGTTAGGTTATTAAAGTCATTTTAAAGTAGGGATACACTTTCACTTGGAGTCTCAGGCTTACAGCTGTATACCATTTTGAGATCATCAGCATATGAGTATGGTTTCCCAAATTTTATGATGTTACATATATCGTTTATGTACATACGAAACAAGAGTGAACCTGATACTCTTCTCTGGAAGACTCCACTAGTTATTGGTCTAGGTGATAAGAGACAGTCATTGTACTTTACCATCTGTTTACGTTCTGTTAAGAACGAAGCAAACCATGAGTATAGTGGATTGTTTATTCCGATGGACTGTAGTTTGACGAAAAGCCTTTAGTGTGGGGCTTTACCTAAGAATAGAACTGATACAAGGAGTCTGTTATCTCGTTTCCGAGTTATATCATTCAAGTAATCTACTAGGCATGTATCGCATGATCTGGGCCTAAGAAATCCATGCTGCGAGGCCGAGATGAGATTATTAGTAAGTAGATGTTGAACTTCTTTTTCCATCAATCTAGATACCTGTGGAGGGTGGAAGTACTCTCTGATGGAAACTGTACGGGGGAAGCAAGTTTATGTTCTGCATGTGGTTTGAAATGACTTGGCCCATATGTTTCAACAGAGGTTTCCCCAGGGGTTGTACTTTAAAAAAAATCCGGTACGGGTCGACTGTGAAATGTACTGTTATTTGCAAAATAGTCTTGATGGTTAAGCTTGTAGCCTCTGTTATAGCCATTTACGTTAGTAAGGGCGTAAGGAGGATCTGCTGCACGTAACTGAAAGTAGTTACGACTGTTATTATATGATGCGTTGGTACTAAAGGATGTGGAAAGTTTTCTTTCTGAGAGTAATTACAATTGTGATCCTGGGGAATGTAGATAGGGTGTGGTCCTTGGTAAAATATGCTTTCTGGTAGACTGTGCTGACTTTTCGATGCACGTGGGTATTGTGCCTTGTATGTCAACCAGTCTTACCATTGGCCTACTGTACGGAGATATAGAGGGGTTGTAACATGGAGAATAAGGTAATGATAGTGATGTTTGAGGATAAGACGTATATTGTTCGGTGGATAAAGGTTCGATATTGTCAGGTACTGAATCGCCAGTCATAGGGGTTACAGATCTCGATCTATTATTTGGCCTGGAATTTGGTGAAACTTCTCATTCACTGGAGTCGCTGGCCATGGCTTGAAACTGGGTGAGTAGAGGGCTCGTTGAACTAAAATATAATATCTGAGTATATAGTTGTTATTAAGTGTTTTGGAAGAAAACAAGTCACAATAATTGGAGATTTTCGAGGTTAAAAGATGTTAACAATAATAGTAATGACAGTGATATCATTGAAAAATGGCACTCTTCCGAACAACTTCAGTGACTATTACAGCAGCAGCAGGTGTTGGCTTCTCGACAGTAAACCTTGAAGCCGGTTTTGTGGGACTTTCCATTCAATTCCATATTCCAAACCACAAAGATATCGAGTTATATCTCAATACTATCCCGAATTTGTTTTTGGTGCAGAAAGTGGTCATCATTTTGAAACATAGTATGGGAAAACAGAAGATACTTTCCGAGTAGAATTCGCCACTATAGACGAAGCTAAGAAAGTACAGTTGCTGTTACAGAAACTTGGTCCCAATGATTACCAAAAGTACGAAAGTTACATCCTCCCTAAACAACCACGAGGAGTCGATTTCGTAGAAAACAACAGCATTTTGAATAAGATTTTTGTGAACAGATGTCACTACTTTGTATCCCGTATGATTGTCTACATTGGATTAAAGAAGCTGACGAAAACCACAACACACCATGTTAAAGGCGTCATGATTTATAGGGTTTAATAATATTAGCGTTATGTATTTGAGCTCTTGAAGAACTAAACAACAGTTGATGAACGTGAGACAGACGTTGGAACAAACGATTGTACATAAACGATTCACATTCTCTATGATAATCTGCTCTCAATCGTCTCCTCAGATCACGGTCTGAAACCATTAGCTGGAGGGAGTTATGATACCAGTTCGAACCACAGTGGGGATGTCATCTAATTAAATTCAATTCTTTACTTTATACGAAGACAGATTTTTACCTGCAATTTCTTACATTATCCATAGCCTCACTTCAAAAAGCATAGCATTGTTGCTCTTACTTACTTACTTACTTACTTACGCCTGTTACTCCTAATGGAGCATAGGCCACTGACCAGCATTCTCCAACCCACTCTGTCCTATGCCTTCTTTTCTAATTCCATCCAATTCTTGTTCATTTTTCTCATGTCTATTTCCATTTCTCGGCGTAATGTGTTCTTTGGTCTTCCTCTTTTCCTTTGGCCTCCAGGATTCCATGTGAGGGCTTGTCTTGTGACGCAGTCGGGTGTTTTCCTCAATGTGTGTCCTATCCACTTCCAGCGCTTCTTCCTGATTTCTTCCTCCGCTGGGATCTGGTTTGTTCTCTCCCACAGTACGTTGTTGCTAATAGTGTCCGGGCAACGGATCCGAAGTATTTTGCGTAGACAATTGTTGATAAACACCTGTATTTTCTGGATGATGGCTTTCGTAGTTCTCCAGGTTTCTGCCCCATACAGTAGAACTGTCTTGACATTTGTATTGAAAACCCTGACCTTGGTGTTGGTTGACAGTTGCTTTGAATTCCAGATGTTCCTCAGTTGTAAATATGCTGCTCTTGCTTTGCCGATCCGCGCCTTCATATCTGCATCAGATCCACCCTGTTCATCAATGATGCTGCCCAGATATGTAAAGGTTTTTACATCTTTCAAATCTTCTCCGTCAATTGTGATTGGATTGTTGCATGTTGTGTTGCATCGGAGAATCCTGCTTTTCCCTTTGTGTATATTGAGACTCAATGCTGCTGAGGCTGCTGCCACACTGGTCGTCTTCTCCTGCATCTGTTGTTGCGTTTGGGATAAAAGGGCGATATCATCTGCGAAGTCTAGATCGTCCAACTGCATCTTAGATGTCCATTGTATCCCGCGCTTCCCTTCAGATGTTGACGTCTTCATGATCCAGTCGATCACCAGGAGAAAGAGAAAGGGTGAGAGTAAGCAACCTTGCCTAACACCGATCTTCACTTTGAACGACTTTGTCAACTGTCCTCCATGCACGATTTTGCAGTGTAACCCATCATATGAACTCTGTATGATATTGACTATCTTCTGAGGCACGCCGTAGTGTCGAAGAAGTTTCCATAGTGTTGTTCTGTCCACGCTATCAAATGCCTTTTCGTAGTCAATGAAGTTGATGTAGAGTGATGAATTCCATTCAATTGATTGTTCCATAATGATCCGTCGAGTTGCGATTTGGTCTGTACACGATCTATCCTCACGGAATCCTGCCTTTTGGTCCCGAAGTTGGGCGTCAACACAGTCCTTCATCCTGTTTAACAATACCCTGTTGAAGACTTTTCCCGGTATTGAGAGAAAAGTGATGCACCTGTAGTTATCACAGTTGCTGAGATCGCCTTTCTTCGGTATTTTGATCAGAAGTCCTTCTTTCCAGTCTTTTGGTACTTGTTCATCATCCCAAATCTTATTGAAGAGAATGTGGAGTATCTTTGCAGTTACCGCTACGTCTGCTTTCAGTGCCTTTGCTGGAATGTTGTCTGGTCTTGTTGCTTTGCCACTCTTGATTTGTCTGATGGCCATGCTGATTTCTTCAATTGTTGGTGGGTCAACATTTATTGGGAGGTCCGTGGGTGCTGCTTCGATGTTGGGTGGGTTCAGTGGAGCTGGTCGATTCAAGAGTTCTTTGAAGTGTTCTACCCACCTGTTCTTGTTCCTCCTTTCTTGAATCTTATCCAGTGTATCCACAGTGATCCATTCATTGTGATGGTGCTTCTTGTGACCCAGAACCTCATGACATGTTGAAGTGATTGCCCCTTTGATCCCCTTCCAGTTGCTCTCGACAGTAGTTCTTTCTCCACTGAGTAGATCATGAAAGGCCTGGAACTTGTTGCTGAGGTCTATCTTGAATTTGTTGAGTTTGTTGGTATCCTGAAGAAAGGCCGTATTGAACATTTGTGATATTGTCTGCCCCATTGTCCAGTGCTTCTTGAGTTTCAATTTCGTCTTGGCGACCAGCAAGTGATGATCTGATGCTATATCAGCTCCCCCCTTGGTTCTCACGTCCTCTATAGTCCTCCTGAACGTTTTGTTGATGCAAATATGGTCGATTTGGTTTTGCGTGGTGTGATCCGGTGAAGTCCATGTGGTTTTGTGTATGCGTTTATATGGGAATACGGTGCCGCCTATGACCAGTTTATTGAAGGCACATAGGTTTGCAAATCTCTCACCATTTTCGTTCCTTTCTCCCAGTCCGTGTCGTCCCATGATGTCTTCATATCCAGTGTTCTCCGTTCCAACCTTGGCGTTGAAATCTCCCATCAGAATGGTCAGGTCCTTTGTTGGGCTCTTCTGGACGATTGACTGCAGCCTATTGTAGAATTGATCTTTAGCGTCTTCATTGTAGTCGTTGGTAGGCGCATAGCATTGGATGATGTTCATTGAAATGCCCTCTTTTTTTGTTTTGAACGAGGCTTTGATGATCCTTGGTCCATGAGATTCCTATCCTATAAGCGCATTTTGCGCTTGTTTGGAGAGCATCACTGCAACTCCTTGTATATGTGGGGCATTTTCTTCTTCATGGCCGGAGTATAACAGGAGCTCTCCTGTAGTTAGTCGTTGTTGTCCAACTTGTGTCCAATGTGTTTCACTGAACTCAAATACCAGATTCAAAAAGCTAATAACCTTATTTCTAGACTCCAAAGAGCTTCAACATTTCCTTGAACTCCCGCCCACCAATGAGGCACTTTATTACGGACCGCTTAGTATCTAGAAAGAACAAGATTATAACAAGTTCAACTGTTACTAATACGAATATAACCAAATCACAGAATATATGGCTTATCCTTTCCTATTATTCATTGTCTATTAATCATGACCTTATGCTCCTAACCCTAGCTTTCAGTTCCCAAATCTCTACAGGTTAAATGTACATTATATTTCCTAAAAGTCATGCCTTTTTTTCCCACTGCAAGTAGACAGATAGCTCAATCTTATGGATGCTAATCTACTAAGGCCGATCATACAAAGCTCAAAATTTGGCCACAAAGTCTTGTGAGTTTCTCAATGTTTTATTTGTCTTACCCTGAAATCTTTTTTTTTCTTTCTACAATTTTATACCCTCTCATATCTTTTGATTTGCTATTAGTCCTTACTTCTTTAAACCATTAGTTATTTTCCTAGCAGTGTGATATACTATATGGACATCTAACCCATAAAACAAACTTCTTAACTATCTGATCTGCTTGTAACATGAACCTAGTAGAGACAGTGTATTCCAACTATGGGCTTTGATTAAAGCAGTATTCATACTTACCACAAAAGTAAGAGAGCCTAACATCACAAAAGGAGGGAGGGTGGCGTTACTGACCAGCAAACATGATGGTGGGGAGATAAATTCAATCCACCCATGTCTGTAGGGCAGAACATTTTGTTTAATTACGGCTCCTTATGGTTTAGTGGGATGTCACGAACTTATGGTATTGATGCTGATTTATCACGCAAAATACCTCTTTAAATCGTGTTACGAACGTTGAATCGGTTTCACTTCCTATCCAGAAATCCTATTACAAGCAAACTAGACAATTCGCTAATATACGAAGCCTACTCAAGATCCTATAATACCTGAAAAAAAAATACAAAAAAAACGAAAGGGGCTCTAATACCTTCGATAATAAAAGGAAGACAGCCAACTGTATATCACAATACTGTTTCTAGCACTATATTTTATTTTATAATCACATAATCCCATACTCTCAGCTCGTTTCCGAATCGCCTCCATTTGTCAGTTGTATGTCCACTCACACCTTGTTAACACTTATTTTCTTTAACCTATTAAAATGCTCTTTCTTGACAAATACCTTAATAAAATAAAATTAGACTGAGTAATCATACCTTAAACATTCCTTCATGAATATTGGCTACTATGCCCCTCGTGTTTTCTTTTACTTGCTCCCTCTTTCAGCCCCCTTGTGATAAGGAACGAAAGATTTTATCCTGCACCATCCTCAAAGCCTTAGACATTCCAAAGGGACATAAGGTTGCGACATTTAGAAGCTCCCACCTTCAATGGACCTATGCTTGACCATCAGTTGCACATTCGCAACGCAACTTTCGTAAAGCGCGCCAACTGTAGTACTGATTAAAACCATCTACATTCATATCTTATAAATTATCAACCCAGCTATGTAATTTACTACAGTGGATATTGTATAATTTGTATCAATTTGATCTTGCCTGTAAACTGGCATGCCTCATGTAACAAACTGTTATTTGAGGATAAATTATTATTATTATTTTTATTACCTCTAGGTTGTATCTTCTCATTTCTGCAGCAATTTGGAAGGCTCTCCCGGTGTCACACATTGTACGAACATTCCATGTACCTAAATAAATGGTCGCTCTGGTTGTCAGAAGGGGCATCGGCCTCGTAACTTCCGACGGAATTCGGCTTTCGTCATGAGGCGTCATAGTTCTTCTAAATGAAGACCTTCTGACTCCCAAGGCAGAGTTTAAAAGGTTTGAATAATTTTTTATGGTAAACGTTTTTTTAGCGAGTTGGTTTTCTACGGGATGAAGACGCTAACCCAATGCCCAACCCTCCTCCTTATCCGGGCTTGGGGTCGGCAGTGGCCTCCGGAGGGACTCCAGGCGAAGTTATTGTTGCTCTCCTCCCTCCTAAAGAGACAAATCTCTTAAACCAACTACGAAGATGAGCAAACAAGTAGGGTTCAAGGCTGAGTAACAAATCTTACAAAGACTCCGACGATTGGAAGCATTCTCACTGCGTAATAGAAGATTGTTAGATGATCCATTAATGACACACATCATGCGAGCTAGGAAGTCCATCCTGTTCCTCTGCTCAGGGAATTTGTGGCACTGAGCACTCCCGAGCATTTTCCCATTTCGTTTGGGAGTCAATGCTGCACCTTACAAATATATCTTCGAACCACTTTATTTCTAACTTCCGATTTGATTGGGCTGGTATACCCGGATTATAAAAGTGTTGTGTGCAATAGCGTTGTGAATCTCCGAATGCCTGTAGTATCTTCAGAGGTAAAGAACAGAAAAATGGACTTTGCTGAGCGATTGCTCAGGTGCGTCCTCACTTTGTCTCTAAAAGAATTGTCCTCATTTGGAATGTTCTACCCAACTAAGTGAACACAAGCCCCTCAGTGGAAAGCTGCACGGAGAGACCTGATAAATGAGGACTCATACATAGATTACCAACTCCTACTTGGACTGGCCGTAATTGATATATATATGCAGACCTAACTACCATCATCACTACCATGTATCAACAGCCAAAAGCAATCAACAAAGAGGGAATAAAGGGGAAAACGCGACAGAATGTCGCCTTTTTTGCCTGTCCGGGGGAAATAATGCGGATTTCCCCCTATTTGCCGCTTTGTTGATAAATTACCTACTTTTCTCCCAAATATCCGCTGAATCGCCCAATTTTCGCCTAAATATCTGCCGAATTGTCTAGTCTTCGCCTACATTTACGCTTAGTTGTCCATTTTTCGTCTAAATACACACAGAACTGCCTATTTTTGATCCCTCGACATAATCCCAAAGGTCTCCTATGATCGCTTTTATTTTCAACAACAAACCACACTGAAACTGCAGTCCACGGGAAAACCGGTATACACTTAAATAATTTTATTGAAAAGGAAAAGCGTATTATTGTACAACATTATAGCAGAAGCTTGAGCATCGATTATTTGGCACTTCCATTACAATTGCCAATTCATTGTTATTTGATAGTGTCTGCAAACGAAGGAACAGGTGATGTATTATTTATAAGGCATGTGCATTTAATCGCTAGTTCACTGACAATCAAACACACTTTCTCAGCACTTCAATAGCTTCTCATGTAAGTAAAAGAGTAAGCTCTTTTACAAAAAAATGTTTAGTAAAAATTAAGTAGAACGTAAAAAAGATTGTACGGACTACTGCCTTTAGCCACGTATGTTCGGCTATTGACAATTAAAATAGTTGTCCTGTGAATTCTGAAGTGTAAAAAACAAAAGAATTCACAACGACATCTGAATGACATGCTTTGGCACAGCCAAATACTCTAAGCTAAACTTACGGTTATGTTCGTTATTACTGTTGACTGTAACTATAGAGCCGTGGGGAAGTTATCACTTTAAATTATTATTATTATCATTATTCACAAACATCTTATGAGTAAATAAGTGTTGTGAAGAAACCATTTCGGGTTTCTTCAAAAAAATGCAATAATACACAAGTTTCAAGGATGTTAGCATTATACTTGCCATATTAAAAAAATTTTAGAGTAATAATAGTAGAATATTAATAATAATAAATCGGGTCTGTGTAATTGGGAAGAATATTGAATTGAGTTTAAAGAAGGAAATGGAGAAAACAAGGGAATAGAAATAAAGGAGACGTGAAATACGCAAACATTTTAATTGGCGTGTTTATGAACATAAAACAAGAACAAACGACTATGTATATATCGTCAAATTAGTAACAAAAAATAATTAAGAAAAAACCACTTATTATTGCAGGAAGATATGACACTAGAATAAATGTTTGTGCAGTCATAGTTTGGAGTGATGCAATGAAAGTCTCAATTGAGTGAAAAGGATAACGAAATATCAATATGTATGAGACATTTATGCACAGTGAATATAAAACGGGTCTGAGAATTTAATTTAAGTGTAACGCAAGTTACTGTCTTAATTACAAGCTTCGTAATCTTAAGAATATTTATTTAGATGGAGAGAAGAAAGAAAAGAAGTGAACACTTAGTGAAAAGTTTCATCCATGATAAGAATAATAATTGCGTGATGAATATCAACCTCAGAAGGAAACCAACAATTTGGAAAAGTAAAATAAAAATCCTTTAGTGCACTCAGATGAATACATTTAGATTTATGTAATAGTATACAGAGTGAAACCCGGATATCAGTATAAATATTTGTGCAATAATAATTAAGAATGATGCTATGAAAGTCACAATTAATTTCAAAGGACAGTCAGAAATTAAGATAAGAAGATACAAAAGGAATATCTAATATGTCGGGGGAACAATAATGATATTAGTAACAGTAATAATTATAGATACGAACATAAGCATACTTCATATATTAAGATGAATAGAAATAAAATAAAATAGACGTGAAAAGATTTAAGGGTTTTATTTTGCTTTTCAGGCAATTAAATGGATGACATCTGATCTTGTTTCCTTCTATTACGCTTTATCACTTTGTCTCGGACATCGTGAAAAAAAACTTATGTCGCGATGTCTTACAGCCTAGCAAGGTCTTTTTCGTTGACAGAGGATGACAGAAAGCAATTTGTTAGGGCACCTGAAGTTTAAATAACAAATATGAGTTACTTCGTATGTAGCCGTAAAACCGGCATTTCTGAAGTGCTCGTTTTGAAGAGGTGCCAAGTAACGTGAATTTACTGGCAACCTCAGGTGTCAGTAGGTGCGACAGAACATACTGCATTGATGTTTTAGGATCGTCACTGGATAACCTCGTAACCATTGCCATCTGTAATGGGAACAAATTAATAAATTAATGTTGATGACTTATGAATCTGTCCCTGGCTTATTTCTGCTGCAAACCAGCGTCCAGCATCTGCAGTCCCTCTTCAGATGACAAAGGGAACTGCTGGCTTGAGAGTCCTCAATCGAATTGATGCGGTTGTCCGCGTTCGTTAGACTTAGATAGTAATTTCTTTACATTATTATTCAAGTCAGTAATGACCGGGGATATGTTGTGCATCATTTTAGTCAAGTCATTGGTAGCTGACAATATGTTCTGCACCACTGTATACAACCTATCGAAACTGAAAAAGTTCACTTGATGGTGCAGGTGACTTACTGGTTCGCTACAGCACCACCGACATGCTTAGATTCTGATGTTGACGCTGATGTCTCTAATTGTGTCGAACTAATTCGTAATGAAACCTACTTGGTGATTGGCGAGACGAATTTTTCAAACAACCGAAGTTTTAGATATTGTACGTGGCGATTGTCAGCCTGTATCTCAGCCACGTTCATGTCTATTGAATTGTAAAGAAATTCTTCTTTACGCTTCATTGCGCCTCAAGGAAATGTTAGTAAGATTATTGTACTGACCTCTTGGGCTTCTCAGTGTTTTGTGGAAATGTTTTCATCCGTAGAAGTGTTTCTACGGTGAGATTCCAATATTTGCAGGGAAACTAAAAGATCTTTCGCAGGCTGCAGAGAATCTGTAGTGAATTGTAGTTTCTATGTTTGTTACTTGCCGAATTCATGAATGACTTTACACTTCAGAACTGCCCAAATGTCACCTGGTTGGTCGCACCTTTGTAGGTGGATATCGACAAGCTCCGTTGGATAAAGGCAAGGTTCTTTGCTAACAATCCACTGCTTGGCTACTATCATGAGTTGTTTCTTGCTAGGGACGTTAACAATGACGTATTGCTTGTTAGTGGTCTAAAAATAACATAAGACGTAATTAAATGGTTTATCATCATGAATTAAGCACTAATGAAACAAAATACATTTACATTAAAGTATACAACATTGGGATTAGAACTAGATAATTAATACAATTTATGGCTATACATTTACAATCAATGTCCTTAACCGATACCCATGTGTGTTCATGGCTAACTATGGAAGTAATTGCGTGGGTCAGTGAAAGACCTAAATTACAGTTGTCCATCCTCCCTTATATCAGTGACTAAACCAGGCTGTCCGTTTACTACCACTACATTATTAGGCTTAGATGAAGTTATTTTACTATTCTTACACATAATTACTTGTTTATTGGAGACATCATTAGCGCCTATCGGGGTATTATTTATTGAACAGCTACGTTGAGACCTATCGCAGAAGGACATTTTTTCAGCATAACGCTGAGCTGCTTGCTTAGCTACAGCAAACCCACTGTGTACAGAATCCTTAATTTGTCTCATATAAGACTCGGATGGAAAGGCTGAAAAACTATCTAAAGGTCCATGTGCACGAACGTCATCAGGGAGGTGCTGTAACGAATGCATATTGTAAACTAAGTTTTCAGACCCATAACACCATTCATATTCCTTCACGAAGTTTTGTAAATCTGTTCTGGCGGATTCTACAACAGTATTATGTAATTTAGGATGTGCAAGCAGATAAATGGATAACGCTAAACGCCGGAAATTAAGATACAGAGGTTGCGGCAATGTTTTTTGAAGAATCACCGGGCCTAAATACGGAAGGAACAACCTACATTCAGAAGCTTTCCATGCCGATACAAAGTCTAGTGTACGGCATTTTCGCAGAAAGTCGGAACGAGTACTTGCCTCGCAACCTGATATTAAATTATTTATGTCCCTAATTGCACATGAGTTCAAGTTCAGCAGTCTCCTGTGTGCTAAATCTATCCATAAATTAGCCAGCTTTTTTGTGACACCTAGGTACACCATGTGCATAGGATCTAAAGGAAAAGTTAAAATCATATTAATCGAAAGCGTTTCCATAATAGAATGTCCTTGATGGTGAATAGATTGAGTCTATCGACGAAAGCTGTCGTCCGTTCTTAAAGTATATACCCTATTTGCAAAGGTCATCTTCCCCTCCAGCCGTCTCCCAAGTACAGTACACCTATCGCAACCTGCCTTACTATTATGATTAACGGTGTACCTAACAGAAGAACGAGCAGGTGAGTCACATATAACAGCCGCCAACCTGATAGCTATGTATTTATTAGGCTTAACACTAGAAAGACCCACGTCAGTCATTTCTTCTATTTCAGAAATTGTGTTTGCAGAAAATTCGCTGAATTCTGCCGGTTTAGTATTCCCTCCGTAGATCCCTACCATGAACACGTCACTAAACCTAGGGGCGATGATCCGTCCTAGTATAGGCCATAACTGTTGATTGGAGCTTCTAGACATGGAAAGTCCATCTACACTGATATATAAATTTAAAAAGTCAAAATCAAAAGTACACAACCAAAGTTCAACGTATCTTAGCAGATTGGTTTTCAAACCTAGATGGGAGTAAACTCCACTGCCGATGAACTTGGGTGGTACACTTGGATAGGAATAAGCTAGCTCATTCCTTCTTGCTTTGTTCACCGTTTTATTCGTACACTTCAATTTACTCACATTGTCTGGATTGCCAATCAATTAACTTAATTATTTCTTCGTGAGACAACCGTCTTCCAGTTGCATTCGAGTTTCCTCTTTATTGTTTCTCACAATGCAACCAAACCAACTCCTCCCTGGTACTGTGATGACTACTGATTTCAGAAAAATTACACTCCTGAGTCATATACGCTCACTCAGATTAACATATACATGAACCCACAAATAACTACAACAAATGACTAGAACTGTTATAGTCGAGTGGCTAGACTACAGCCCACTGTACATTACCAGAGACTTGGAGCCGTAACAAAATCACAAAGAGTGAGTGAAAATAAATCGATTGGTTTATACAAGTTCATCACAAAGATATTTGATTTGGGATAAGTGGTACGGTGAAACATTGGACACCGTCTTTTAATGCTTCACTACTTTAATTTACTGGTACAGTTTACACTATCAGGTTTTCGAGAGTTGACAATGTATGGAGGTTCTATGTCTGGTAAAGATGATGAGTACGATTATCTGTTTAAAGGTAATAAGAGATCTAGCAATTTATTTCAATTGAAAAGTTGTACTAATCGGAGATTCGGGTGTCGGGAAAAGTAACTTACTCTCACGTTTCACAAGAAACGAGTTTAATTTGGAAAGTAAAAGTACGATCGGTGTTGAGTTCGCTACAAAGTGAGTCTGTGGGAAATATTTATTGTGGCATTTAGGAGCGTGGAAATTGATGGAAGGACTATAAAGGCACAGATCTGGGATACTGCTGGTCAGGAACGTTATCGAGCTATAACAGCCGCGTGAGTTTACAATCTTTATGTAGAGATTTCAGTGCTAGATCTAAGAAACTTGCAAATATGGCCTTTTCATTTTCGAGTTACTGTTGTGATAGTACTTTCTGTTCTTAATGACTGCACACAATACGTTGTGAAGATGATTGTGTCTGACAAAAACGCAGTTGTGCACCAATTGCTAAATACAGCATTCTGTCAAAGCGTCTCGACGTTATTCATTGTTTGGTAGTCTTAAAGTGCATGGGTATTCAAAAATCTGGGTCATTATATTTACTTATTTTAATTAACCTGAATAATGAAAACAGTCATCATGAACTTAGAACAATTTGTACATGCAAGTGGACAGTCATTCCATGTATTTTCATGTGTAGAACTGTGATATTTAAAGTTCATGTTTTGAAAGCAAGACTTCAGAATGGTACTAAAAATGGGTAGTGGTTAACGGTGGAATGCTGGGATGGCGTTTCGTTTTGTTGATGTAGAAGATGAGACTCCAGTCCTGTACCATTCGCTTCAAACGCCAACGCTTTGTTCACTGAATTATTGAGTTCAGGTAGCCATGCAAGAAGACAACACGGATTGAATTAAACTTAGTTGCTGCCTACATAAAGAGGTTGTTGTGTTGAGTTACTCGTGTTCGCTGGTGGTATTGCTGAAAAGCAGGCTACTCTAAACCTATTTTCAGCAGGAGATGTAAGTCAGTGTTCCATAACCTTGGAGTGATCTTATTCATATGAGTAGCTTTATTTCAGTTTTTAATAATCAACCACTTGATAAGAGAAGTTTCTGGACCTTATAGCGTTACCAAATTACGACTTGCTTCGTATCTCGAGATTTATTTTTCTTATCAGTGTTTGGTAGCCTATCCACTTAATGTCTTAGTCGGCCTAAATCTTCAGTGAGTTTTATTTTGTGTCCACAAGCTAGGTTAGCTTATATCTATAAATGGACAGATGTCTAGACAAATATCCTGCTTCGCTGTACGGACTTAAGATGATATTCCTATGCGTCCTGGATCTGCTTAAAGTTTGTAAGTCTGTGAGATGGTAAATGTAATACGACTTAAGCGTCTATCCACTTGGTGTCGGTTTTGAACTAAAGATGCCGTTCTATCCAATTTGGTAGAGTGGACAAAAGCAGTCATAGAGAGTTTCAAAATAGCTGTCGTAAGTGAATAACTCGAAATGGTTTAGTTTGGCTTGGTAACCATACTTGGGTTTTTAAACTTCCAGTCGTGATTTTTGCGAGAACCAGTGATACTACTGGATAGAACAAACTATTGTGAGTTGGACAGCATATAGACAAGCTCGGCTAACTCTTGTTGTTTAACTTCTATGTAGTAAGAATTTCACTCAGTATCCTCAGACGTATCCTATGACATATTTTGACGTTTTCTCTTGAAGCTATTACCGTGGTGCTGTCGGTGCGCTGTTGGTTTACGATATCACAAAAAGAGAGACTTTCAACAATTTGGAACACTGGTTACTCGAGTTGCGAAACAACGTAGAACTAGATATGGTCGTTATGTTGGTTGGTAATAAGTGTGACCTTAGACATCTTCGAACTGTATTAACGGAAGATGCGAAGCTTTGGGCTGAAAGGCAAGGACTATTCTTCATGGAAACGTCAGCTTTGGAATCCACCGGGGTTGAAAGTGCTTTCTATTACATTCTTAAAAGTTAGTTTTATATTTCAAATCATACGATGATTTAAGTTTTGATTGAAAAGATGAAGTTAACTGGGTAAAATAGATTTTGTTGTTTCGATGCTCTTTGGTTTATCATTTGCATAGATTACATTGGCTCACCACTCAACTGTAAATCTTTAAGGCTTTAATATTTAAGGAAGCTCGTTGGTTCGCATCAACAGACTACGTTTGAGGACAAATATTTTTCTAGGATGATAGTGCTTCATCTTTGTTACCCCATCAAAGTATAGTATGAATCTGGTTGCAAGATGGTCTGTCTTCGTTTCTTAGTGAATTTCATGTTGGCAAACTCTACTTTACTGTACAAGCATATTCACTGCGTCTGTAACAGTAAAAGTAGGAAGTGAGTATTTACTTATGGAGCTGTGGCTCAATGGTCAAAGCGTTCGACTTCCAGCCATCAAGTCTCAAGTTCAGACCTCGCTCAACTTACTTTGGTTTAAGCAACTGTGTAGCATCATTAATCTTCACACTTAGTGTCTCGTGCCCACGCATCCGGTGAGTGAGTTAAAAATATAAGGCTAACTTACTTTATTGTTATTGGTTTTTGTGACTTGATAAAAGATTGAATGTGACACATCAGGGTAAATGTCAGTGTTATTATTCGTCACACCTCTTGTATATGTCCTTACTTTGTCAATATGATGATGTAACGACTTGATGTTTACGGTTTATGGACATATTTAGACACAAAAACGTTGTCAAATCTGTGCCTTCAGTTTCATGTACGAGATATGCACCGTACAAAATGTGTGGTGAAGCAAATATTGAATGGTAAGAATTAGTAAATGAAAAGCCATCACACGGTATTGCGATGTACGATTTAATTCGAAGTATGTATCTGAATAAATGTAATTGTTTTTAAATTAATTACGTGAACATTCGGTTAGTGTTGGTGAACACATCGGTCTAAGAGTTGAATATAAATACTTTTCCATCCATGTATTTGTCGATAAAGTACTACCTAGGCACATTAGTCTAGCCCAACTTCTCTACAGTGATTTAGTGATAAGTATAGTAATGCTAGCATTTTGTTAATATGAATGAGTTGTTCTTACTGTCTCCCAGAGCGGATTGTTTCTATGAATATGAAAAGAACACAAGGATGAGAGTTTTGAATGTATAAGAGATTTTATGATGACCAAGGAGTGCTGATATGTTGATGGAGGTTTATCAGGATTTTGTTGTTTCCAGTTCTCCGTGGCATGAAGGTTAGTATTTTGAAGTATCAGTAATTGAATGTGGGTTATACTGTTTCACCACTTCAATGCTAATGTAGCACCCTCCAAGCAGGTAATAAACAACTTCCTTAGAAGTTGAAACCCTAGTTCTTGCTGGTTGATACTTGTCGCTAATGTGTGCCTTCACCTTTGGGAGAGAACTGATGCTTCCCAGTGGATCGGAACTGATTTGCGTTGCCCAACGTCACATTATAAGAGGTTATCACTAAACTCAGTAAGTCAGTCAGTAACAACTTAGAACTTCGTACGTACGTGCATCAGTTCGAGTTGCCATACCACATTAGCACAGATGCAATCTTTCTCCTATATATTACCACCTTTGACCTAACCACTCCTATGAATCCGGTGTTCATCTTGCTGTGCTAATGAGGTATGGCAACCTGGACCGATGCACATATGTGCCTGGTCCTACGTTGTATCTGACTGACTTCCCAGAGCGGATTGTTTCTATGAATATGAAAGAACACAAGGATGAGAGTTTTGAATGTATAAGAGATTCTATGATGACCAAGGAGTGCCAATATGCTAACTATCACAAAGCGTAATGCAGAGTAGTTTTGTAGACTGATTGAGGGAAGTTATGGGCGGCTTAGCTGAAACTTGGCATCAGTCCATAAGCCCACTGACGTCTCGTGTGAGCCATGTTGGCAGATGCAGACTACTTAGTCGAGTCCATGAGACTATCGTAACCGATGGTTGGAGACTCCCTCCTGTATAGTAAGAACAGAGAATTAGTTAACATTGGCTTTAAAACTACCTCTATCATCAAGTCTCAGGTTGCTCGAACTATGAACGCTCATTAGTATTAAGATTAAACATTTTATCTGCTTTATCGATTCACAAAGTTTCAGATCTCACAGCGTTGTAACGTCATTGAACACACACGAACTTCCCATAGCAATTATATTTCGAAATCATCATAAAAATGGCTGGTTAATTATGATTATGTGAAAACGTAATGTGTTTTAGATGTAATTGTATATGTTCGAGAGGAAACCCTACCTCATGGCAGTTGATACTCGTCATTAATGCGTACTTGCGACCGTGAGAGGGAACTGATGTTACCCAGTGGATTGGAACTGACTTGCGTTGCCCAACGTCACAATATAAGAGGTTATCACCGAGCTATTCGAACCATAACCGACTTTTCGCAGGAGTCAGTTGTTTACAAATGACTGATCAGTGGAGTAGTGGCAGTGATCAATGTTGTGTTTGTCTGGTCTTTTTGTGCTACTGTTTGAATCCTACCAATCAAGTGTGCAATAGTCGCTCATTGAATTTTGTGTAAAACTGCCAAACATTTGATTTGTAGTCTTACTGTTCTTTTTATCATTTACATTGTGTCCAGCCATTTTCGAAGCTGTCCGTTCACATCCTCCAGTGAGTAATGTCGACATGAAAATGTCTCCATATAATCAACCCATTGTTTCATCGAACACAGACAATTCAAACAGTGGACGACGGTGTTGTAGTTAGAAACAAGGGAATAATCAAATAATTTGTTTCCATTTTGCATGAAGAGAATTGATTAATTATTTTTCTGTAAACTATTATTGTTAATAAATTGATTGATTGATTGATTGATATCAGTAAATCGACAACAAATCGATGGATAGAATGTTTATGATAAATGTAAATTAGTGGTGGTTGCTGTTGTCTTTCTTGTTTTTGACGTTAACGATTACTGATTCGGTCGCCACTGTCTCTACTTATTCATTATTTATTTTGTGTGGATGAAATCATTTGCATTGACTTTTGTTTTGTGCACATTTTCACTTTTCACGTGTTCGGTTGTGTGTGCGTGTGTGTTTGTGAATTCAAAGGAGAGAATGAAGAAGTGAAGGCGAGTTGTTGTTGTTGTAGTAGTAATGGAGCAGTGTTTCAAATGCTTTCCTTCCCTGCCCCTTCCATAGCAGTTTTAACTTATTTTACACCAGTGTAAAATGTGAATGAGCAAAGTGAACACTGAATCTTTGTTGTGTGCATCATATGAGAGAAGTGATCTGATACAGTCATGAATGGTGACGATTGAGTAAGTTGTTAATGAGCTAAGTGGGAGACCACACTACAATGACATTGCAATCATCATCATCATCACTACAATTTATTGTTTGTGCATGTGTACAGCTGCGTTCTTCCCAGTTCATTACTTAATTGATAACTTTCTAGTGAACTGTATAGTATCTATTAACAAGAATAATTCTAATTGATGACATAGACATGCATACTGACTTATACACGTACACACATTTCCACGGCACTATTCTTTTGTTCATTGTCTATCACTATTGTATTTTCACGAAATGAATACTTGTTTGTTTTGTTAATATGTGCAGAACAGATTGTTTTGTATGACGCTGTAAACTGTGTTTCTCCTTGCTGTGAATTTCATTTTATACTAACTGTATTGTTATTGAACTATGCCAGATGATAAATAAGCTGACACACTATATTTTTAGTGAAAATACTAGTAATAGATGAGAAGGAACTGGATCTTCAGTAGAAAGTCAATTTTTCCAGTTTTATCTCTTTTAAACAAAAACAAACAAACAAATTTGTATTATATGTATTATGATGTGAACTGTGTTTGCAAATGAACTAATTTTTCTCTTCTTATCAACATAAATTGATTTTTCTACCTAGAGTCGGTGTGTTTTGTAGTTTTTGCTGTTGTCATGTGGTGGGATAGAAGTTTTCGGCAATACGATGTTAGTAAGCAGACTAAGGAAGAACTGCACAATTCATCCTAATGTGAAATTCAGTTTAGGTGTTTCGTCGTGATTTTGCTGCCTATGAATTTATTAGATGACTGTGCAGTGTTAAACACGGGAAGTGAATGTGCATAAGGTTCTTTTGATAGTGTTAGTGAGTCATGCGCAGAGCAGGACGTAACACGATTTTGTATTGGTGGAAGTTGTCACATCTCATGAGTATAGCGAGAAATCAGATTGACAGAAATGGTGTTAGTATCAATGGTAGTTGTGAAAGTGAAGTATGGAGAATGAGTGGCGAAAAATGCACCGATCAGTTGGATAAGATAGTATAAAATAATTTTGAAATTGAAGACCCCAGGGAAGACAGGATGGATACGTCAGCATGATTGCTGCCAATTGTGAGTCATATCACCCGAAATGTGCGCCCACTGGTCGTGGTTATCACGATGACTGAAGGCCGTTAGTCTGCGTCTACCGATACAGCTCTTTTCAACATTATGATTTGTGTGCCCCTATCTTTCATGATGATGTGTCGAACTGTCAGTTATCAGGGAATCACAGGCATGAAAATCTATATGATTATTGACATAGTTATGACACATGGGTTCATTTGTAACGAAGAAATAACTGACTCACACTGAACCACGTAGAAATCGCGAACTAGTCTTCTTGATTTCGAGATTCTGCAATATATTTGTGGATTTGTTATAAAAGTGGATTTTCAACAACTGTTTGCAGGGTGTTTAGACTTTTGCAAGGTGGTTCTTAAGTATTTCTGTTAAAATAACTATTGAAGGTAATCATCTGCCTAAAGAATAAAAATAAATCTTACTGTTGATGTGTATGGTTGACGACTTGAAGTTTCCATTGTGGTATGAAACAGCAATTGACTTGCATTTGTTGGACTTCCGTCATGTAGATAGTGAGACTATTCAATGTTTTTGCGTTTTGCATTTCAGTGCGAACTCATCTTTCTAGTGCCTACCTTGAATAGTCTACTTATGAGTATTTGTGTTACTGAGTTACTGGAGAGTCGTAGTTGCAAGATTTCTGAATCGTGTAAGAAACATCTAATGAGTGCTATGGTTCCGTTGACTCCAAAAAGGTGAAATTCTATTCCCTGACACAACTGGACTTAAATCACTCACTTTATAGATTGATGTAGTCTAGTTATGTGATGATTATCAGTTATTGATAGTAAAATCGGAAGCTGTGTGAATTTCTTGAAACAGGAACCCACTGAGATTTGAAAACTTACTGTCCGTTCATGAAAACATTTTTGGTCTCACAAATTGTCCACAGATCGGTCCACTAATAGTTCCTGATGTCTTTTCCTAGAGGCCTGATCAGTTTCTCACAGATATACGTTGATTTCTTTCTATGCATTTGTCACATGTCATTTATAATTAGTTGATTATCACACACAAGTGAGACACGTAGAAAACTATCGCCTTGTATTTTATCAAAGTTTCATGTGATCCCTTAAAATTCATTGTGACATATACGATCCTGAAGTAACTTGGTGTTGTTCTTTTGTGATTGACCGGAAACATTTTGTGCAACTAATTTCCCGATGATTCATTTCTATCAACATCAGTGTAGTTGTGTAAGGAAGTGCAGTTTAACATGAGTCTCGACGGTGTTTACTTTTTCTCTGATATTCTGTAAGTGGTTTGTTGATTTGCCGACTATAACCGGTATTTAAGTGAGTGTTGTAATCCGTTCATGGTCATCTATATTGTCTCTTCCCTATGTGTGCTATTGAAAGCCAATGTGACTGGTCAATGAAGATGGACAAACAGGAACTCAGCTAACAGACCATGAGTTATGTGACATTCATGCAAAGTGGTCAATCGAGAATTGATCAACAATAGAGTGGTTAATTAATAGTAGATAGAATTTGGATTAATTAAATGACAGGTCATTGTAAAACATTGAGTATTTGAATAATAGGAAGAGAAGTATACAAACTTGTGGTAGGTCGGATTTAAACGCCACGTTCTCGGTGCATCTTAGATACAGTTTTATTTTTTGATGTATTAATACACTTTATTATCCACGAAAGATCTATCCATCCTTGACATTTGCTACTGACCAAATGTGTATTTTTCCGCCATTTGACAACCGATTGCCTCCATTATGATCTATTTGTTTTCAGTAATTATTCATGAACCAGTCTCGAAGTGGTTTAACTTTTCTCACAGTTTTATAGAATTAAATTCTATCGCTATTATCTCTATGCATGAGAAGTTCCATTCTTTGAATGTATATTAATATCAGAATGTGTTCTATGAGTAGGTCAAGTCCGGACATCTGACATTCTGTCAGTGATAGGCGAATACAGTCAGGCTATGATAAGTGATGGAGTTGTATTTACTTGTATGCATCAATGCTGCAGTAGAAAGTAACACAATATTCCCACTTAGTTTTCTGTCTTCTATTACTCTGAATAGTTAGGTTGGTTAAGTATAGAAGTGTATGTTATTAACTGGATTGAACAGCAACACACAACGTAAATTCAATCCAGGAGTCATCACCACTACTGAACTATTCAAGTGAAGTGTCCTGTGCTTTCCATATGTAATCCTTACTACTACTATGACTATTCCGTACAGTTTCCAACCAACCATAATATTCTATCTACTTACCATGGTTTGTTGATAATTTGCTCAGGGCAGGGTTGAATGGAGAATGTTGGTGAGCGGCCTATGCTCCTTCACGAGGAGTAACAGGCGAAAGTAAATGATTGATAACTAACATTTGCTCACCATTATTCACACAATTGTAACCACGACTATAAACTGTAAGTAATATGGTTGATCACTTCATAAAATTCAATAGTCATTCACAAAATTCTCTTGGAAACAAATTTGTCATTGTGTAGTTCATGTCAATATTATTAGAAAGAAGCACATACAATCACAATAGATGGTACATGTATACACACAAATAGTTTAGTATTATCTTTGTTGAGCACATCAATTAATCGACATGATCGATCGATCGATCAACTAATCATTGGCACTATGATACATATGAAAATCAATTGTATTTATCGATCTTCCCCTTGAGTGATACCGACAACAACAACTACTACTACCGTCAAGGTCATTACGCTTGCCTTGTTTAACCAGAGTGTTAATCGAACCAGTGATGATGTTTCATGTCAATCAGAGTAATGACACTGTATACAGAAATCTAGTCCATATTCAATGTAGATGATCATTTCAGGTATTTAAATTATGCAGAAAATGTTGAATAAGAACAGAACATTAATGTAACCAGTAATGATGAAGTGAACTAATTCAGGACAGAATGAATTGGAGAGTATTTTATGAATTATTGATTGGTTGACATGATATTATGTAATATTAATTAAGTGATATATATATTTTGAAACTTCAATGCTGAAATTCACCTAAACCATTGTGTAATAGTATCTATCTAGTGGTGTAGTATGCTACTAATATCTGTTGACATAAGTAGTATGTGGTGTCAGTAGTTGTTTGATGATCTAATGATACAAATTATGTTAATACAGAAATATATTAGTAAGAGTATTTACAAGAAAGAGAATGCGACCACCACCGCGTAGGTCAGTTCGTGATGCGTCTGGTCTAAGTTGGCTAACAGTTGCAACGGGTGTGTAGCACGGTATACACAGTCGTTATCTGGTTTCGAAGCATGACCGAGCGCCTTCAGCTAGGTGCATATAGTGAAACTAATGCGGCCATCATCAAATGTCGGAGACATACAGAGTTATTTATTTTGAGGATTTATTTATCGCTACACTGACGAACGTGCTACTTTGGAAATTCAAAACTAATCCAAACATAACGGCACAATTCTCAGCATTCATTAACTATCAATTTGAATGAAGTCACGGCAACTAAGTGTACGCTTTACTTATTGACTAAATATACTGAAATGAAATCAAAGATGTTTTATAATGGTGAAATAACAATGAGAATGCTGAGAACAAACGTAATCAAATCTCTAAAATCTAATGGATATACAAATGTAGTTGGTTAATCATGTATCCTTGTAAATTTTCAATGTTTCTAGAACTTCACTCTCTCTGTGTCTCATAAACAATGAGAATAAATTTGCTTTGAATTCAAACATGACCTATTCTTATGCATAGAAGTTCATACCAAACTTAGTTATTGTTGTCATGTCGACGATAGAAACAAATGGTAAACAAAACTATTCACTATGTGAAGAACAATGATGTTCAGTGTATGGTGTAAATTAGTTGTTCATTTCAAAAGAAATAAATGAGTTGGTAACTGTATAAATGATTTTTGTGATGAGCTTCAAGTGAAAACTTCGCCATATGATATTCTTAGATTCTTCTAATTGTTGATGTCATTTGTGCTATTCTACTTATCGACTAGTTATTTCACTGATTGTTTGATGCATCTGATTTGTTTGCACCGTTCAGTAATTGTTTAGTGAACAGTTTCACACACACAATTCTATCGATTACTTGTTGTGTGTGTGTGTGTGTGCGTGTGAATGTATTTATGTGACTTCTAATGTAATTAATCCGATTTATTGTATGTGACAGTATGTAGTTTGAAGGAAGTAAGGGGATTCTGTAGACTTATGTATTATTGTTACACATACTTGGGTTTAAGGTGAAGTAACAATTTGGAAGAAATCGATGGCTGTTTCAGAGAACTCTGTAGTTCGAATTATTGCTAGTGAAGCGTATAAACTGCGGTTCACCAATATTTAAGGATCAAACGGTAAACGATACAAACAACTTGATATGTATGGTATTCAGGTGAATTACTTGTCAAGTAATGTATCTGATTATCAATCGATTTGTATTGAGAACTTATGATTAACTTCATGTTTTATGACGACATCTTCGATAAACGCAGTTTTCTCATGATCAACATTCTTGATTATGTTCTAATTTATTAATAACTAACAATTATTTGTTTTCTAGAATAGATGGAGTATGGCTAGTAGTGAAATAAATGACATGTGTGTTTCATTCTGTTTGGAACTCATATTTAGCTGTATGTATCTGTACTCCAGAACTGATGTTCATTGTGAAACTCGAACTCTTTACTATTTGCTTTGAACACCACAAAATTGTCCACTTAGCTACTGAGCTGATGACTTTTAAATCGGACAAAACGCGTTTCCTGGATTATACTACTAGCCACATTCTATCTATTCTACATGAACGTGTGTTATAAGTGCTTATTTGGACTATTGTGTGCATCGAGTTATTCAATTTGCCACTAGTTTTCATTATATTTAGTAAAAGATAGAATAAATGATTTAGCATAAATCATTCGTGTGAGACAGATTAATGAGACTCATCAACTTTTCATAGTCAACATTTTAGAAAGTATTTCAGAAGAAAATCGATTATGCTCTGTCAAAATGATGCTGAACCTTGATGAGAAGGTGTATATTGTAGTTCATTCGGTAGTACACCATGAGTAATGAATAGGTAATACATTAATGTAAGCTTCTATAAAACTTATCTAATAGACATGTCTATATTAATATTATATCTCGTTGAGAATAATGACTGATAACTGTTGGGATTAATTTCTGGACTGATATTACACATATATATTCTTATTGTATAACTATTGAGTAACTTAATTATTCGTATTTGTGTTCCTTTTATCATGAGCTTTATCTTGATCTATGAACTATTATTATACGATTTACCATTCTTAAGTTATGCCCAATCTACCAATTACTATCTCCCTCATTCACAGCCACATTTAGCTAGATCTTGTACAAATGTTATTTCCTATTTTATGGTACGTTGTGGTCTGTCTGGTTGATATATAAACTCGGTATGTTTGAAATGCATGATTCATATCACAGAGGCTGAGATTAGTGTTGTGGACTTAACAGGCTGAGCTAGGCGGAAAAAAGGACCATTCAGGACTCGAGGCTGGTCGCATGTGTTTTATGCGTCACTGGTTCGATCGATAATTCACTGCTCCTTAATTAGCGGTATCGTTGCTTACTTAATTATGTACTTACGCCTGTCTTTCCTCGTGAAGGAGCATAGACCGCTCACCAACATCCTTCATCCAACCCTGTCCTGGGCAATCCTTTCCAGCTCCTTCCAGTTCCTATTGATCCTTTTCATATCTGATTCTATTTCCCGACGTAATGTGTTCTTTGGCCTTCCTGTTTTACGCTTCCATTCAGGATTCCAAGTTAGGGTTTGCCTCGTGATGCAGTTTGATGATTTGCGTAATGTATGTCCTATGAATTTCCATCGTCTTTTCCTAGTTTCCTCTTCATCTGGAAGCTGATTTGTTCACTCTTACAATAGACTGTTGCTGATGGTATCCGGCTGATAGATGTTGAGTATCTTGCGTAGACAGCTATTTATAAATACTTACTTACTTACGCCGGTATCGTTGCGTTATACAATGAACAGGGCACACAAGTTCAAAAGTTATAACAAATTTATTCAGTGATACTTCTTGTTTGTTTATGAATCGCACAAAAAAACGTTATTCAGATGTTGACTAATTTAAGATGAACAGTTAAATTCCAATTATTGTTTACTCAAACTGTTTTACTTAGCTTCAAATAGATGTGCTATAATCAAGTGCTATCGGTGTTAATTATCTTTTTCCAAAGATGGTCGAACTCTACTAATCATATTTGTTTCTATTGATAAAAACATAGTTGTTACTACAATGTGAGTATCATGTAAAGATGACTTATTGTAAACTAAAAAAAACTATCCAATGATAGGTCTCAAGGTCCGAATCCCCCGGGCGGGAACGCTGATGCGCACTGCTGAAGAGTTCCACTATAAAACGAAACGGCCATCCAATACTTCCAGGTTTTCTATGGTGGTCTAGCTTCAATTGACTCATAATCTCAACAATTTAAATTAGTAAAATTTCCACGAAAACCTTTCTGAAATGAAATAATACTCATAGAATAGATATGTAGATACGTAGTAATTATATAATGACATATCGATTTTAAATTGGAAGAAACATGAAGGAGATGAAAAGAAAGACAAGGATACTTACAGTTCCAAAGAAAGTATTATTCTTAAAATTACAATTCCTAAATGATACTACTGGAGAAATTGTGACTTAGAGGTTAAGAAAGGCAGCATTACAAAAAAACATTTAATGCAGCCAGACTAAGTGTTATGTTCTACAACCACCCCAAAATAAGAACGGCTAATAAAAACAGATTGTCTGAATTCGCCACATCCATGTGTATTTACCAATTCAACTACTCCTGCGGAGCAAGTTATATAGGGTGTACGATTCGGCAAGTTCGTCATTATATAACAGAACACCATCTGTCCTGGCTGAGTAAAGGATATGTAAGACTAATTAAGAGTTCTATTCTTGCTCACTTGGTGAACACAGGTCATCAAGTTGAACTGAATAAAGCTTTTAAGTTTATCCAGCATATTCAATCAAATTTGTCACATGGTTTACAATTGCGTCTTTTGCATATTACTGAAGCCATTGTAATCTATGTTCAAAAACCTAACCATTTGCATCGAAAAGAAGTTTATACAACCATTCTCACTAACTTGGTCATCGGTATAGGTGAGTTTGTAGCAGAACTTTGATAAACTATTTTCGTATTTCTCCCTTTTTTTTGTATATTACATATTCTCAACATTCATCTCTTGATTCTTACATAACTACTATACTACTGACCATTCATCAAAACATTTTTTTTATTAGTTCCTTCTCCTCTTTTTATATAATATGCAACGTAGCAACTAATTGATTTTCGAATAATTACCTTGGTTATTATTAATCGTCTTTCTTCCAATTACTCAATGTTAATTTATAATCGATATGTCATTATATTAATTATTACGTATGTACGTATCTACTCGATGAGTATAATTACATTTCAGAAGGGTTTTTATGGATATTATGGCAATTTCAATGGTTAAGATCATGCGTCAATTGAAGCTAGATCACTATAGAAAAACCTAGAAGCACTGGACGCCCGTTTCGTCCTATTGTAGGACTCGTCAACAGTATGCATCCATAGTGGTCTAGCTTTAATTGACATATGAATTGATCTATAAAATAAATATGTTGTTTTTGTTATATCTCAATGAATAGAAAAATTGTGACTTAATGTAAGCTACTTCTGTGTTAGTAGACAAGTTTTGATGTGTTGCGTTCTTGTTTCCACACTCTGTTTACTCAATAAAAGCTGATTTATTAGATCCTGTTACTTACTTACTTACTTGCACTTGCTTACTTACTTGCTTACTTGCTTGCCTTACTTACTTAGCTTGTTACTCCTCGTGGAGGAGCATAGGCCGCTCACCAGCACTCTCCATTCAACTCTGTCCTCGGTAATCCATTCCAGCTCTTTCCAGTTGTTATTCATCCTGCTTCCATTTGTCGACGTAATGTGTTCTTTAGCCTTCCTCTTTTCCGCTTCCATCCAGGATTCCAAGTTAAAGCTTTTCTCATGATTTCCTCAATGTATGTCCTATCCACTTTCAATGTCTTTTCCTAAATTCTTCTTCAGCTTCCAGCTGTGCTCAATCACAAATGCTAGAGTTTGGCAAAACATATTTGATTTAGCATTCGGAAAATGAATATCAAAGTGATCAATAAAAGACGTTCTATTTTCTAAGTTCTGTGATTTTAATCAAACTTCAATAATATTTAGAGATTTATGTAAAAAGATTTTTATGTTTTAATGAATTAAACTCAGTAATCATAGATGATATTTTGATACTACAAATTGAA